>NW_026897545.1:0-350410 GCF_033153095.1 Gastrolobium bilobum
TGAGATTAGCAAACTCTTCACAAAGATTAACGTTAGTGGCACCAAAGATAATATCATCAACATAAATTTGTGCAAATAATAGATGATCATCTTTCTTCTTTATAAAGAGAGTTGTGTCCACTTTTCCTCTTGAAAAACCTTTTTCTAAAAGAAATTTGCTTAGTCTTTCATACCATGCTCTTGGAGCTTGCTTTAAATCATATAAGACCTTTTTAAGTTTAAAGACATGGTTAGGTAAATCATGATCTTCAAAACCGGGAGGTTGATCAACATATACTTCTTCTTGAATATAACCATTTAAAAAGGCACTTTTAACATACATTTGAAAGAATTTAAAATCCATTATACATGCAAATGCAAGTAGCAATCTAATAGCCTCTAATATAGCAACGGGAGCATAAGTTTCATCATAATCAATACCTTCCTCTTGATTATATCCTTTAGCAACAAGTCTAGCTTTGTTTCTTGTAACAGCCCCAAACCCTGTAGCATGATATTGTCCGCTTTGCCCCGCGCACAAGCACCGTCGAGCTCACGGTTTTGTTTCTTGGGACACCCCACAAAAGGCCTCACACTAGAAGAGGTATCCATACCCTTATAAGGCATGCTTCGTTCCCCTCTCCAACCGATGTGGGACATTACATCCTCCCCCACTGGGAATACAGCGTCCCCGCTGTACACACCGGTCCAGGGCCAGGCTCTGATACCAAATGTAACAGCCACAAACCCTGTAGCATGATATTGTCCGCTTTGCCCCGCGCACAAGCACCGTCGAGCTCACGGTTTTGTTTCTTGGGACACCCCACAAAAGGCCTCACATTAGAAGAGGTATCCACACCCTTATAAGGCATGCTTCGTTCCCCTCTCCAACCGATGTGGGACATTACATTTCTACTTATTATGCCATTTTCATCAAGCTTGTTCCTAAAGACCCATTTGGTTCCAATTATTGGATAATCATTTGGTTTTGGCACAAGATCCCAAACTTGATTTCTTTCAAATTGATTTAGTTCTTCTTGCATTGCCAAGAACCAATGTTCATCAATAATTGCTTCATTTATGGTCTTAGGTTCAATTTGAGAAACAAAAGCTAAGTGATTACAAATATTTCTAATTGAGTTTCTAGTAGTTACCCCTTTGGATATATCACCAATTACCGCATCAATGGGGTGTCCTTTAGCTACTCTCCAATTTTGTGGTAGATTGTTTCCATCATTGGTTTATTGACTTGGTGTTTCTTCATTGTTTGATCCCTTTTCTTTTTGCCTTTCATCTTCCTCTTTGTCATTCAAGTTTATGTTTTCCATGCTTTCTATAACATCATCATCACAAAGTTCCTTTCTAGGCAAGGCATTGCTAGTCTCATTGAATACAACATGAATAGACTCCATTGTTCTTTTATTATAGATTCTATAAGCTCTACTTGTGAGTGAATATCCTAGAAATATGCCTTCATCGGCTTTAGAGTCAAATTTTCCAAGATTTTCTTTTGCATTATTTAAAACAAAACATTTGCAACCAAAGACATGAAAATATGAAATACTAGGTTTTCTTCCTCTGTAAAGTTCATAGGGAGTTTTCTTCAAAATAGGTCTAATTAAAGCACGGTTCATAACATAACACGCGGTGCCAACGACTTCCGTCCAAAAATATTTTGGAAGATTATTTTCATTTAACATGGTTCTAGCAAGTTCTTCCAATACACGATTTTTCCTTTCTACAACTCCATTTTGTTGTAGAGTCCTAGGAGCGGAAAAATTATGTTCAATACCATTTTCTTCACAAAAGATTTCAAATTCTTGCTTTTCAAATTCTCCACCATGATCTGTTCTAATTGAAACAATATTTGAAGATTGTTCATTTTGAATACGCTTGGCTAGTCTCTTGAATGATTTAAAAGCAGCGCTTTTATATGTAAGAAATAAAGTCCAAGTATAGCGAGAATAATCATCCACAATGACCAAGGCATAATAATTGCCACCAAAGCTCATGGTTCTAGTTGGTCCAAAAAGATCCATATGTAAAAGTTGTAAAGGCTTTGTGGTAGAAACAATATTTTTTGATTTGAAAGAAGCATTTACTTGTTTTCCCATTTGACAAGCATCACAAACTTTATCTTTTTCAAATTTGAGCTTTGGTAACCCAATCACTAAGTCTAAGGATATCAATTTGCTCAATTGACCCATGCCAATGTGTACTATTCTTCTATGCCATAACCAAGAGTCATCTTCCTTACTAATCAAACATTTATCGTCATTTTAAGGCATACCATCTAAATCTATCATATAAATGTTATCCACTCTATGACCAAGAAACTTAACTTGTCCATCAATTAGACTCTCAATTTTACAAGAGGTTGAGTCAAAAATAATTTTATAATTTTTATCACATAATTGACTAATGCTAAGCAAGTTATGTCTAAGGCCCTCAACAAGTAAAACATTTTCTATAGAAACGGAGGAGGAATTACCAACATTTCCAATACCGAGAATCTTTCCTTTGTTGTTATTTCCATAGGAAACATGTACATGCTCTTTCTTTGTGAATGATTGGAATTTAGTTACATCTCCCGTCATGTGACTTGAGCAACCACTATCCAAGTACCACTTCGAGCTTTTAACCTTCAAGCAAACCTACATCACAAGGTCAAGATTTAATCTTTGGTACCCAAACTTTGTTGGGTCCTTGTGTGTTAGTCTTGGGCTTAGTTCCTTTAGGAACCCACACTTTCTTTTGCCCAATAATACCATTCTTTCTGACTTTACATGTGGGCTACTTGTCATGTAGGATGGCGAAATGAAAAAGTTTTATATGATTTTTCTTGTGTGCTAGTGTCAAAGCCTAAACCGGATTTGTTGAACATGCATCTTTGTTTACCAAGCAACACATGTAAGTTATCTCTTCCACATGTGAATTTGCTTAGAATTTCATTTAAATCATCAATTTCATTGTTTAGATCTTTGCATGATGTACATGATGATGAAGATACATGATCATTTGAAGATAGACATTTGATACAACTAATGCTAGCATCAAGTAATTTGAGAGTTTCATTTTCATCCTTCAACTCTTTTACTTCCTTTTCTAAAGACGCAATTTGTTTTTCCAAAGAACTAATAGTTTTTCTTGATGCTCTAATAGTTTTAACATGTATTAGTGTTTCATTATGCATTTCTTCAAACATGTCAGACAACTCATCATATGAAGGGGAAATAGTAGAGCAAGATGAGTTTACCTGGTTTCGAATTTATTTTTGTCCTCATTTGCGATCAGACATATATGTTGAGTTCCTTTGCTTGATTTCTCCGGTGGTCTCCCATCTTGCATAAAGCATAGGTTTGCTTCTTCCTTGGAGTCATCATCGGAAGAACTAGATTCGTCATCCCAAGCAAGATAAGCCTTCTTGAAGTTCCTTCTATCCTTGCCTTGCTTCTTTTCATATTTGTCTTTCTTTTGAACATTTGGACAATCCGATTTGTAGTGACCGATTTTTCCACATTGAAAGCAAGTGATGGTGAGTTGTGAGGATCCTTCATCTTTAGATCTTCTTCTAGGAGGAAATGTGGATTTCTTTGAGAAATTCTTCTTGAAGAATTTTCCATACTTCTTTACGAAGAGACTCATATCATCTTCATCAAGACCATTTTCGGAATCTCCATCTTCTTTTTCCTCATCCTTCTCTTTGTTTGGTGTTGAGGCTTTCAAGGAAATTCCCTTAATTTTCTTGATGGCTTGTTCCTTCAAGGTTATTCTATTTAGCTCCATTTCATACTCTTGGAGCTTGCCGAACAAGGTTGCAAGATCCATAGTTTTCAAATCTTTTGATTCCGTAATAGCCATCAACTTGGGTTGCCATTCCCTATTATGCACACTTCTCATCACCTTAGAAATTAACTCAAGGTTAGTAAAAGATTTATCTAAAGCCTTTAGATGAGTGACAAGGTGTGTGAATCTTTTTTGCATACTTTGTATACTTTTCATTATCATGAATCTCAAACATTTCAAATTCTCTAGTGAGTGCATTTAATTTTGTAAATTTAACATCACTAGTTCCTTCGTGGGTTATTTGAAGAATATCCTATATTTCCTTAGCATTCTTACAATTTGAAACACGAAAGTATTCATCACGACCTAAGGCATTTGTGATCAAGTTTTGAGCTCTTGCATTCCAATTCCCTTTCTTAATTTCATCTTCGGTGTAATCATCTATATCTTTAGGAATATCTTCATCTTTTGCATTTTTTATAGAAGGCGGTGTATACCCTTTTTCAACTACATTCCATACTCTTAAATCATTAGATTGAAGAAATATTTTCATTCGACTCTTCCAATAGGAATAATCGACGCCATTGAAAAATGGAGGTCTAGTACTAGAAGATCCCTCAAGGGGCATATCATGGTTCAAAGAAGTCATCCCTTCTCTTGAAGCGGTTAAGCTCTTTACACAAGAGTTCAAGCTCTGATACCACTTGTTGAACAAGTGGCTTCAATACTCAAGAGGGGGGGTGAATTGAGTTTTTACAAAATCTTTTCGCAAAGTGTCTCCTTTGATATTTTAAAGACTATTTCTTCAATAAAGTGATTCAATGAGGAAAAATCTAAGTGTGAGATCAAGTGTAGAGATTAACAAAGTAAGCAAGCGAATGGATAAAGACAATCTAAAGATGCAATTTCGATACTAAAGTAAAGAGGTAAGGGTTAGGAAAATTGCAAATTAGATGTATCCTGGTTCGGTCACCACCACCGTGACCTACATCCAGACTGAAGCCTCTCGATCAATTCTTTTCACTAACTATCAAGCTTGAGGGTGCTTGACAAACCTCTACAACCTTTCAAGACTTCGGGATCTTGATGCCTCACAATTTTTTACTCCAAATTTACATAGGAATTTGGTGACCTCTCAAGTATAGGGTTCACTCCCCTCTTAAATCAAGAAGTAAGATTGAGGTGATTAAAAGTGGCTAAGTACTCTCAAAGTACAGATTGCACAAATTGAAGAACTAAGAGATGTATAACTTCAAAGGAAAGATGAGCTCAAGTGTATGCAATGAGTAAAGTAAGCAATTAATGAGCAATAATGAGCTAGAATGAGTAATAAGTATTCAATAAATGATCTAGGGTCGTGTACTGTTCATCCCAGCTGATGTGGGTATTTATAATGACACCTCCTATGAAAACTAGCTGTTTCTAGCCGTTGTAATCCGTACATATCCGGATATTTATCGGGCACATATCCGGATATTGATATCCGGATATTGATATCTGGATATTCTTAGTAAAATATCTGGATATTTCATGGCAGCATCCTTTTTGTACGAATTCTGAGTTTCTTCTCTTTCCAAATGGTTTTTATGACTTGTAATGCATGTTATTGGTTATGGAAATTATCTAGAAAAGTTTGTATCACGTAGGTACTTCTTCCAAACCAATATTGTACATATGAAACCATTTGTCTTGACTTTTCTTTCAAGGATGCATGCTTTTTGAAATATATGAGTGATGAATGACCTCGAGCTCATGCAATGCTTTGTATCTATACATCTTTACACATTTTTCCTAAGTCTTAAATAAATATACCATTTGAGATTTTGGACATGGATTGATGCTTGAGACTTGGTGCATGCTTTCACATTTGCTTGAGTTTCTTTTGGATATTGCTTCGTCTTTGAACATTCCTCTTTGTTGTCATCAAAACTATGTTGACGTGGAATCATCAAGTGTACCTTGTATCCACATCATCACTTTGATTCATCAAATTAGTTGTTACAATGACCTACCAAAAAAAAAAATTGGTATTTTCTTTGCCTACGTTTTCGTTTCAGCCTACAAACCTATGAAGCATCGACACTTCAAAAATCTCGATGTGTCGTGTCCGACACTTTCCGACACTTCGACATTCCCTGACACTTCAACGCGCGTTGTAGAAACTCAAAAAA
Organism: Gastrolobium bilobum; assembly: GCF_033153095.1. NCBI lineage: Eukaryota > Viridiplantae > Streptophyta > Magnoliopsida > Fabales > Fabaceae > Gastrolobium > Gastrolobium bilobum. Next base: position 5,937 of record NW_026897545.1, read on the forward strand.
GGATTCAAAGGTTGCGTTGTGTTGCGCATTTAGTTTTAACTATTAGATTTGTTGGATTACTATTATCATTTTATTGAATTTAATATAAATATTTGTGATATCTTATGATTTTTTGTAAAATTAATAGATATTATAAGTTTAGCTTTATTTTTTTGTTAAGTTATTGAATATTAAATATAATATACGCAACATAAATTAAAAATATTATTCAATAACAAATTGTGTCTTAATATGTCGGAATCTAACATTTTTTAGAATTAACGTGTCGGAGTGTCGTGTCGTATCATGTTCCGTGTCTCGTATTGGTATCGGGGTGCTACATAGCTACAAACACACTAGTTTCTACCAAACAAATGTCAGAATAGGAAAAGCTACTTTTGTCGTTTTGAGGGACGTTTTTTAGTGCAACATTTCATCATACTTTCAGCCTTTCTCAATATAGTCACACAATCTAACAGAATTAAACACAAAACAAGGATTCGCAAGTTCCTGTCCTCATTGTTTAAATGGCTCTCGTATAGAACAAGCTTCAAGCACATGGAACTCAATCTTGCATAGTTTTCTATATGAAAATTCGAAACCCTGATTTTTCAACTCCCAATTTCAATTCCAAAATAACTCTTAGGGGTTTGGTTGACGAAATTTTTTTGGAATAGTAGGAAAATGTAATAGATAGAGAAATGATTGGAAAGATAGATAAAGTGAGATAGATAGAAAAATGTAAAAAAAAGTTGTTTGGTGGGAAAAAATTTACTGGGAAAATTAGGTAACTTTATGAAATCAACAGTGCATTAAAAGCCAGATAACCGGTTTTCCGAAAAATCCCACCTTCAAATTGGGTTTCTAAACAGTGCGGATATCTATATTTCTCATAAATCCAGACAAATTGGATAGATGGGTTTTTGGTGAAAATACGTTGAAACAAACATGGTGTTTCTAAAAGCCATACTTGAGAAACATAAATATCCGCTGAAAAACTCCCGACCAAACACCACCTTAACGTCATTATACCAAACTAATCATATCAACTTACATAGCGATTGAGCTTCTCCGTAGCCCCCTCAGCTTCTTCAACTGTACACATGACTACAAATCCGAACCCACGACTCTGGTCAATGTCCCGATTATAAATAACCTAAAATCACAAGCACAACCATACTTTAATCATGTGAGCTATAATGCAGCAGCGTTAAACCACCTGAAAAAAAAATTTAAATGGTGGCGGTCAAGAAATCAGATCTCCAATATTTTGCAAAAATTAAATAAGTTTTATGTAAAAAAAGGAAGAAAAAAAAATTCAAAATCTTTGTAAGTTTTTTCTATAGTCACTCGCCCCTCCCAAAATTTTGAACCGTTTATTCCTTTAAATTTTTTTTATTACTTATCCCTTTAACTTAAATTTTTTTTATTACTTACTCCTCTAACTTAATGGGGTAAGTGATAAATAAATTTTAAGTTAAGGGATAAATGATCTATAATTTCAGAGAGGAGTAAATAATTCCGATGAAATTTAGGATTTAGGATTTTTCTTTCAAGTTTGAAAAAAAAAATAACATGGATAAATTTTTTTAAAATATTATATCATTTTCAGTATTCATTTTTTAAAACTTATCCAAGTGCAAATGAGTTATGAAATTAACTTTTCCATAAAGCCAAATCTAATAGTTATATTGTCGCTTTTGTAATGGCCCTTAACGGGCTTAAGAGAAACTAAAACCACCATCCAACAGAGAGTTCAAAAGAAACTAATCAGAAGGAATTAAAACCGTGATATGGGGCCAAAAACATAGAAGAAGTTTGTGGGTTAGGGTTAAAACAGCCCCACTAAATATAGGGTCAAAATTTTCGCGACTTGATTATGGGCCTAAAGAACTGTCCCACAAGCTTGAGCCCGTTTTCAGAATACTAGTGATATGACTTATGAGCATGGTGTTAAAGATGAAGCTCAAAGCCTCAAAGCATCTTGCAATACAAGACGAGAAGTTTCTTCTTGTTTCATATTTCTTGATAGTTTACGCATAAGTGAAATTTTTTATAAATTAGATATAAAACAATAGTATCTTCATTGAACAATGGAGTTCCTGGATTTTGCTTGATGCCTCGAGCTTTCAAGAAAAAAATTGTGATTAATGCCTAATCAAGAAAAAATTGATGATGAGGTAAATAAATAAAATAAAGGTAAAAATTAGATTTAAGAAATTAAATAACGGGAAAAAAATTAAAACTTGTAATTTAAATATAAATATATGAATTTAAAGCAATATGTAAAGTTTATACGAAATTAATATAATCAGTTGTCGCATCATTTTAGCCACAATTAGTTGCGCAACAATTTGAGCGCAACTCAGGTAAATTTGTCACGTGACATTAAAGGTTATTGTCTCTGTAATATAAAGTTATGGGGTGTTTGGTAGAGAAATTTTTTTATTTAACTAGAGAAATACAATTATTAGAAATATTGTGAGAAAATGAATTTGATAGAAAAGTTAGAAAAAATTGTTTGGTATGCCAAAATATTACCGAAAAAATTGGGTTAAATTTTTTGCTTTTATGTTTGGTTGAATGTAAAATATTGATGAAAAAATAGATTGAAAAGATGAAAATAACTCTTTTATAATTTTTGAAAACATTACTCCTAGATTTAACACAAGTGAAAACCTTCTGCAAGCTATGGCTAGGTGCACTGAGCAGAATGGAAAAATATATGAAGGTGAAGGTTAGAGGAAATAGAAGTGAGAAGCTTCAAGAGACGATGTCTGATCTTCTTAAAATGAGATTATGTTGCCACCTGAAACGGTTTTTGTGATCATAGTCAAACACATGATCCCTGACCTGGAAGTATGAAACATACTCCACTTTGTGTCTCCAAATTTATGTAGCAGGGGCATTTCCGTCTCCAAATTTGTGCTCCATTTTTTCTTTTCTCAGCAAATGAAGTGATTTTCATCATATTTTGCAAACAAATCACAATGACAGGGTAAAGCATTTGCATGGTTAAATTCTTTTGAAACTGCTACAAACATGGTTAAGTTAAAATATCATTAGAAGTTGCCTGGTTATCTACACCAAACACCCCCTTAGTGCCATTTGCCCCTTACATTAGGTTCTTTACAAATAGCTTTAAATTCATATTATTTATTTAAATTACAATTTTTTAATTTTTCTCCCATTAAATCACTCTAATAATAGTGTACTTAATTTAACATTTAAAAATAAATTGTTTGAAAATGTTTAACACTTAATACGATTTATATTTACAATTTTTTATCTCTTAAAATGTATTATTAGATAATAAACATATAAATAAAGAATTGCATCAACTGATCACGTAAATTAAGCAAAACTAAATATTATGAAATTTTGTTTCTAACTGTTAAGAGGAAAAAATATGACGCATTAAAATGATGGAAAGTAATCAACGTGACATACAAACTTCTTTGGCGAAAGATCCATTTATAAATTTTTACAAATTACACTATGTTCTCTCAGGAGAACATATTGTAACCTAGTGTTCTCTCAGGAGTACATAATGTAGTTTGTAAGACTTTGTAAACAAAAAATTTATAAATATAACCATCCACAACTTCTTATGTTTTAAAAATGGGAAATTGTTTTATGCAGGAGATAATTATCTCATTTCACATATATATAGAAAGATGTGTTTGTAATTTCTTTTCTTTTTTATTTTTCTTTAATTTGTGAGCTCCACTTTTATTGTTAGTGAGTAAAAAAAACTTCTTTCATGTTAAATGAGAGAAGTATTACTCTTTAAAAATTTATAAAAATAAAGGGGAAAATAAGTATCATTTTAAAGGATGTAAACTTGTGTCATGTTAAGTGAGAGAAAGAGATAGATAAAGGAGGAGAGAGAGTGGACAAAAAAATATAAAGGTATGGATCTCATCTCTTTGTGAGAGTGAAATGACATAAGTTGTGTAATTTAAAAAGGACAAATATTTTTCCTAAAAATAAATGCTTATGTGTTATTTAATATATGAGAAAAATGTTTGTCATTTTAAATAATAGAAAATTACGTCATTTTAAAAGAGATACAGACACAGAAAATTTGAATTTTAAATTAAAAAAAATCACCCACTTTCTCTCTCCCATAATTTTTGTTTTTCTGTGTCTATTTCTCTCCTAAAATGACATAACTTATATCATTTAAAATGATAAACAACAAATCCCTTAAAAATGATATATCTTATCTGTACGTTACAAAATCAGAAAATCAAACTCCTTAAAAAATTTATACACTATTATTTAATTTCCTTAGTGCAGCATAGCTGTACAAAAGTATTTTGAATAGGCACTAATTGAAAGCATCTTTCCGTTGTAGCTAAAAGTCAACACAATGGTTTGCCCAAAAAATAAAAATAAAAATAAAAAATAAAAGCCAACACATATGCATATATTGAACCTCAAATCAAATTAACTCTTTGTCTCTCCTTACATCACTTCTTCTTCTTCTTAAATCCCTTACTTTTTAAACATGTCTGGCTATCCCAACCAGCCTCCCGGCTACGGCTACGGTTACGGCGGAGCGCCGCCGCCACCCCAACCCTACGGCGTTCCGCAGCCCGGTCAGCCCTACTCCGCCAATCCCTACGGCCAGCAGCCGTCCGCTCCTTACGCCGCACCTTATAACAAACCACCGAAGAACGAATCACAATCCCACGGCGGTGGAAGCGGAGGCGGATATCCGCCGCCGCCTTCGGGGTACTCGAGCCCGTTCGCGTCGCTGGTGCCGTCGGCGTTCCCTCCCGGCACTGACCCGAACGTGGTGGCGTGCTTCCAGATGGCGGATCAGGACGGTAGCGGATTCATCGATGATAAGGAAATGCAGAGAGCGCTATCTTCTTACAATCAGAGCTTCAGTTTGAGAACCGTTCACCTTCTCATGTTTCACTTCACCAACACCAACGTCAAGAAGATTGGTACTCTCTCTCTCTCTCTCGAACAATTCTTCTTTCTTTCTCATTCCGAATCGGGGGCTTTGGGTTTCTACTAAATTACGCCGGGGGATTAGGTTTTCCGGCGCACGGTACTAAATTGCGCCGACTTGTGGAATGACCGTGATGCCCTCGGTCAATCACGTTTATTTATGCGTTTTGGATTACCTGCTCCTGACAGGGGAAACGCGTGTCGCGTGCTTTCAATGCGCATATAGTGACGTGGCTCATTTTTTTTATGCGCTAAATTGCGCCGGCATGGTGAATGACTGTGATACCCTTTGTCATTTCACGTTTTTGATTTTAATTTTTTTTTTTATCCTTGTTTATTTGCGTTTTGGTTTACCTGCTCAAGACAAGGGAAACGTTTTTGCACTTTGTTTTTTTTCTTAAGGGGGCGTTTTGGTTTACCCTTTTAATATTTTTTTTATCCTTGTTTTTCTCACTTAGTCTATTTGCGTTTTGGTTTAACTGCTTCTGACAAGTGAAACGCAGGTCGTGTGCTTTTTCAGTGCGCACATCTCGTTCCTTACTCATCTTTCTATGCGCGTTTGTCTTTTTATTTAGTCGTGGGGACTTATGTGTCATTTGCGGATTTAATTTCGGGTTTGCCTTTTGAGGGTATCGTGTGGGCGCCTACTCATAGCGCCCTTGGGATTCTCCGGATACGGGGTTTTGTTTTGTCCACGTGGTTTCGAGTTGTTGGTTCATTAGTGATATTTATTTTTTATTTTAATTTAATAATATTATATTAGATTGGTTTAATTTGTTAATTCTCATGTTAAGAAAATTGTAAAATAGTTAATGTTATAAATATTGGTAGGCCAAAGTTCTGACAAATCAATATCCTGGATCATGTGGTTGCAAAAGGGATTTGATTTAGGTGTTAGTTGAGCTACAATTGTTTTGGAGAATTAATTTCAAAATTTTGACTTTGTTTGAGTAACCTAAAGTAGGATTATTATTTTTTATTTTAATTTAAGCGATATTTCTGACAAATTACTGAATACTGAGTGCCACTTATTAAAATTGATATTGTAATGTTGAATGTTGATTGCAACTTTGCAAGGATTTATTTAGGTAAATTATTTGCCCTGCTTCTATTGGTTGTGACCGGATGAGCTCATTTGAGATGATTTTATTCATCAATAGGCAAATCAACACATTATTTTTTTAATTTTGTATCCTAATGTTGTTTTTATAACTGTTGATCTGCATATAAACGGGTGAGATCATCTCAGGTGACGTGATGTTACATGAGAGAATCCATTTTCATTTTATGTGTGTTAGAGATTGTTGCAAGTGAAGTATTGAACCAGTGACTACTGATTATAGATGCCATGTAGATATTTAGTAAAATATCTATGTTGTAATGTATCAAAAAAATAAATAAATCAATATTGTTGTAATTAATTTCGAGTATTTAAAGCATTTTGCCCTGATTTTTTTCTTCTATTCTGCCTTGATTTACATGCACATAATCCAATGTATTATTTAGTTATTGGTTCTCATCCACTTGACTTTTTCTTGTCCTAACTGTTTGAATTTTGGACTTTGTAATGCAGGACCCAAGGAGTTCACATCTCTATTTTACAGTCTTCAAAACTGGAGGGTATTTCCTTTTTTACTTTTAGTTTATTTTTTTTCATCGTTGATCTTGATTCTCAACTTTAACAAATTATATTTTCTTTATCAGAGCATATTATTTAAACTTAGTGATCATTGTTGCAGTCCATTTTTGAGAGATTTGATAAGGACAGGAGTGGCAAAATCGATTCATTCGAGTTGCGAGATGCTCTAATGAGTCTGGGTTATTCTGTTTCCCCTATGGTGTTGGATTTGCTCGTCTCCAAGTTTGACAAAACTGGTGGAAAAAGCAAGGCTATTGAATATGACAATTTCATCGAGTATGGGTTTGCTACATTTTTTTTATTGAATAAAAATTTATTTATATTATTAAAAAGGATTCTCGCCTTGGTGTCTTTTTTTTAAAAAAAATTTCCCCCTAAATGTCCAGCGTTTTATTTTATTATAACTGAAAAGGTAGAAGGAAATTATCTATACATTAACCACAAAGGCTTATGCACTCATTTTTTTAATTTTTCAAGAAGTTATGTTTTTATATATCGTAGTTTGAAGTCAGTATAAGCTATGTATCAAAAAAGAAAGAAAAAAGAAGTCAGTATGAGCTGTCAGATTTAAATTGGTAGAAACCTTCAATAAAATTCAAAATTTCTCTTTACCAGCGCTGTGTACCCTTATTTATTTTTATTTATTTTGGGTACCCTTATTTATTTTGGTGTAAAATGGATTTATAAACTGATTCGCTTTCCCTTTTTGCTAATGCAGGTGTTGTCTTACTGTTAAGGTGAGCTACCAAATCACTCATATCTATGGATTTTATCAGTTTCTACAGTTAAAATTATATCTTATATTCCTATATGTTAGTATGTTACCGCGTCTGAAAAGAAAAGAAGCAAAATGACAATTATAGTGATTACAGGGCTTCGGTAGCATTACTGCAATAGTATCAGACACTCCTTATAGAACTGCAGTACACAACTATATCTAGAAACTTCTAAAAGTTTGCTAGTTTATTATCAAGATTTTAATGTTGAAAACAATATTGATTTTTTTTTTAATATTATCATCCGTAGCCAAATGTGAGAATGAAATTGAACTTCCAATTATCTTGTTAGTTGACTCTATAAGATGATTAAAAGCACTACATGTTTCTTTCCTTGAAATTTATTGTGTCATTTATGTGATTCATGAAAAATAATCAACCTGGTTTTATTTCTTAGCATGAACCATAAATTCTGCTAAAATGAAACGGTTTATGTTAAAATCAAGCTGATGATGCATTTCTATTTTCCTGATGGGAAAGGTAAAAGACCTCAATTTGAATTGTGTTTTATTTGCAGGGACTGACTGACAAATTCAAGGAGAAGGATACTGGGTATACTGGCTCTGCAACATTCTCGTATGAGTCGTTTATGTTGACTGTCCTACCATTCCTTATAGCTTAGGAATCTTAATGGTTCTATGGTCGGTTGACTTTGTAAATGGCCTGGCGGCTATGTTTGGTTTATGTGTGTGGTTGAATTTCTTTTTCCAGCCTTTAATATGCTGCTATTCCCTGTTCTTTAGTTTGTAGGTAAACATATCCTAAAATATTACATTTTCAAGTTGCTGGTAACTTTCGTCGGGCATTGTCTGTGAAGTAAGTCCATGAAAATGAGTTTATGTGATAGTTTATCTTCTTTTTTTGGTGAAAGTGTGATAGTTTATCTTTATATATTAAACTAGACTATGTTTTCTATATTAAACTGAAATAAATCTCTTAATTTATTAATTCTTTCTCCATGAATGATGTTTTATTTATGTCTTTTTTTTTTTTAAATTAGTTATTCATATCTTTTTTGTTAATTGTTTTTTATTTGTAATTTAAATTTTTGTAGTTTTATTTGGACTAATTATTTATATCTCATCTATAATTTTAGGGGTCAGGATCATTTTACACCGGTGTAAGTTACACTCTCAATCCTGTCTGTTGATTCAACTTATATCTAAAGGCTCAATTTTTTTAAAAATGTGAGCCATTGGATAGAAGTGGATCAATGGTCAAGATTGAGTATAAGACTTCTAACTCTTATACCGGTGTAAGAATATCCTGCCCCTAATTTTAGATGTTTTTAAAATGTTTTTTTTTTCATTTTATCTAAATTTAAAAATACTTGTATAATGGATGGAATATTTGCTAATAATATTATTAAAATGATTATGTTTTTTAACAGACGAAACTTGATTTGACCTAGTGATATACGTCCTTGTGCCAAAAGAAAAGGATTCGAGTTTTATTTATTTTATAGGATATTTACATTTATGGACTTACATAAGGCTTATCTATCTAAAAGCCCATCAAAGAGTCATCATATGATAGTTGTTAAAGAGAATAATTGTGCTAATGTCGTTATAGTTGTGTGCAGATCTGCCACCTCAGAGTATCTAATTGATAGATACTTAAAGAGAATGATTGTTATAGAGAATAATTGTGCTTATGAATAGAAGGCCTAGAATTCATATACCCATAGGTAAAATTTTATAAATAGGAGATAAAATTTAGAGGTATGACTTAATTTCTCTTTTTGATTATTTTGCTGGCACTGTACACACAAACCATCCCATTTGACTAACGTCGTTATAGTTGTGTACAGATCTGCTACCTCAAAGTGTGTAATTCATAGATACTTAGAGAGAGTATTTGATCATAGATTGACCTACTAGCCCTTAGACATTTATGTCACTCCGATAAAATATTCGCGCCGTCTATGGGGAACCATAAATTTCTATTCCTATGATAACCATGGCATGCTTGAGAAGCGATTATCAACTGCCACCGTCGCCACATCCTGGGCTGCCATAAGATCTAGTGATAGAGGAGATACCATCGAATGACCCTGATCCTAATAATCAACAGGTGGTTAATTATGATGTTGTCCACGTGAGTGATGTGCATTCTGATTCGACATCAACTTCGGTGGTGAACCAAGATCCACCAATATGAGTTGCAAATGCTGGAGAAGCGCAGCCAGATGCATTGCAAGTCCTACCTGAGTCAAATGAGGATCCGCGCATTGCTCACATTGCGATCGACCCCCTATTGCAAAGGATCGAGGAGATGGATAAGCGCAATCAGCTTCATCGGCAGGAGGAGGCCCGGATCCGACAAGAAGATGCCTAGAGGATCCAAGATCTGGTAACAAGATTGCTGCAGGCAAGAAACCCAAATCCAGATCGAGCAACAACTTGGATCCTGGGTGACTTGCGGAGGGCAAATTCTCCTAGGAGAGTATATAAGCCGATCCAAGAACGTTGTAGAAATAATCACGCTGGAGGGAGAAACTTTGGTGAAGAAAATAAAGCTCGGGAAGAATGCACTTACTGAGATGATAGATTTGACCAAGAAAGAGCATTGGTTAGGCACAACCGAGATAGACACCTCAATAGAGAAGACAGAAGGGATAACTTTAATAGGCCCATCCAACATAGCGCTCGCAGAGATAATGCCCACCGAGATAGTGAAGCCGACAGAAGTAGGAGAGCTGAGCATGATTATCATGAAGTAATGGTGGAAAGAGATCAGAATCTAATCTCTAGAAGCCAAGACATAACTGGTATTTATAAGAGAAAATATTGTCGGGGAATTACATTAGTATTATTTCAAGTCTGTAAAGACAATAGAAGATGGGTCAAGCTTTCCAACTCGGATCAGAGATGGAGATAAAGCAGCAACAAAAATAGAAGCTCGGCAGCAGAAGAACGTGGTCAACATGATGGAGTTAGATATGAGGGAAGAAACTCTGCCAAGGCCAGAACTGGATAGGGAATAAGAAGAAGTTGCAATACAAGAAATTGGCCAAACGACTAAAGTCGGCAAAGGACTCAACTCGGAAGCAAAGATAGTACTGAGTGAATGCTTAAAAAGATAAAGATGTCTTTGCTTGAAAATCATCTAAGATACCCGGGATTGATCCAGGGTTTTGTTGTCACAAATTGTCCTTGTATCCAGGTGCTAAGCCAATGGCGCAAAAGAAAAGAAAACTTGGAACAAAATGGCAGCAAGTATTGGAAGATCATGCAAAGGAATTTCTTGAAGCTGGATTCATTAAAGAAATAGAGTATACCACTTGGTTATCCAATGTGATAATGGTGAAAAAAACTAATGGTAAATGGAGGGTATGTACGGATTATACCGATTTAAATAAGGTATGTCCAAAGGACTCATATCTGTTGCCAAATATTGATCAATTAGTGGATAGTTCATCCGATTTCTTGTTGATGTCATTTATGGATGCTAACTCTGGATACAACCAAATTCCCTTATATCGGGATGATCAAGAAAAATTTGCCTCCATTTCAGAAAGGCGAATTATTGTTATACTATAATGCCCTTTGGATTAAAAAATTCATGAGCTACTTATCAAAGGATGATGAACCGGGTTTTTGAAGACCAACTCGGTAAAAATGTTGAAGTATATATTGACGATATGATCGTCAAATCAACAGAGATCGGAGCACACGTATAGGATCTGGAGCAGACCTTTGGCAAACTTTGAAAGTTTAATATCAGACTAAATACGGCTAAATATGCCTTTGGGGTTCCCTCTTCTTGGGGTTTATGTTAAACCCACAGAGGCATAGATGCAAACCCGGACAAGTACAAAGCCTTGATTGAAATACAGGCTCTAATGAATAAAAAATAAATATGACAACTGACAGGACGACTAGCTGCTCTTACTAGATTCCTCTCGCGTTTTGCTGAAAAGGCATTGCATTTCTTTAGTTTGTTGAAGAAAAAGGTGTGTTATGGATGGACCTCGGAATGTAAAGCAGCCTTCGAGGAGATCAAAAAACACCTAGCTACACACCATCTGTATTGTCAAAGCCAAGGTTGGGAGAAACCTTGATATTGTATTTGTCTGTTGGAGAAGATGCAATAAGCGCGACTTTAATCCAAAATATTGAAAGTGGTCAAGAGCCGATATACTTTGTGACCAGAGCTCTCCAAGGTTTTGAATTAAGATATCAGAAATTGGAAAAGGTAGCGTTTGCTCTGCTCATTTCAGCAAGGAGACTTCGGCCATACTTCCAAGGGCATATAATTAAAGTGAGAAAAAATCAACCCATTCGGCAGGTGCTCCACAAGCCAGATTTGACAGGAAGAATGATGAATTGAGCAATTGAATTGTCTGAATTCGACATTGTGTACGAAGCAAGAAAGACCATCAAATCTCAAGCCCTAGCTGATTTTGTTATGGAGCTCACCTTGGCTCATGAAGGAGACTATCATCTCAAAATGTTTGGAAGATTTATGTTGATGGCTCATCCAATACAAATGGATGTGGAGCCGAGGTCATTATTGAAAGCCTAGAAGGGGTATCAGTGGAGCATTCTCTTCACCTGAACTTCCCAACCTCCAACAATCAAGCCGAATACGAGGCTTTCATTGCTAGGCTCCAACAAGCAAAAGAGCCGGGAACAAAGAAAATTAAAGTTTTCAGTGATTCCCAGCTAGTCACATCGCAGGTTTGTGGTAGTTATCAAACAAAGGGGCCATGATGGCAAAATACTTGAATACAATCAAGCAGTTGATGGCTGAATTTCAAGAAGCAGAGGTCAGCCATATTCCTAAAAGCAAAAATAGAAGAGTTGACATCTTATCAAAGTTAGCAAGCACGATAAATTTGGGAAACCACAGAACAATAATAGAATAAAATATTCTAGAGCCGACTTGCATAATTATGATCACGATTGTGGAAGATTGGAGATCACCAATCGTGGCTTATTTAGAAAAGGGCATACTACCTCTAGAAAGAAATAAAAGCAGGAAATTAATCTGACATGCAACTGCATTTACCGTGATCGAAGGTCGACTCTATAGGAAAAGATTACATTCACCCTTGTTGAAATGTCCAAACTCGTATGAAGCTGAATATGTTTTGTCTGAGATTCACGAAGGAGTCAATGGCCAACACATGGGAGCTAAGGCTTTAGCCCGGAAATCCCTCCGGGCTGGATATTACTGGCCGTCGATGGATGGAGATGCAAATGAGCATGTCAGGAAATGTGATCAATGTCAAAAGCACGAAAGAAATCTCTTAGCTCCCCCAGAAGAGTTAAGCATTATCACAGCTCCTTGGCCATTCTTTAAATGAGGGATGGATTTTCTAGATCCATTACCGACATCTGAAGGGCAGTTACGATAGTTAATTATAGCTGTTGATTATTTCACAAAATGGATAGAAGCCGATCCAGTGGCTACTATCACCTCGGCTCGGATATGGAGAATTTTTGAAAGGAAACTCATCTGTAGATTTGGTATCCCAGCCGAGATTGTCACAGACAATGGAACTCAATTTGCAAACAAAAGTTTTCAAGAGCTGACGACCGACCTTCACATCCGACATCACTTTGCGTCAGTTGAGCACGCTCAATCAAATGGCCAAGTTGAAGCGGCTAACAAAATAATTTTTGATAGGTTACATAAACGACTGGAGAATGCCACCAAAGGAAAATGTGTTGAAGAGTTATACTATGTCCTTTGGGGATATAGGACAACGACCCAAATATCAACGGCGGAAACCCCATTTAGATTGGTTTATGGATATGAAGCAATGATCCTAGTTGAGTTAGGAGAACTATCTTGGAGAAAGATTAAAGCTCTTTATGAAAAAGAAGACAATAATGAAGCATTGGCTGCAGAATTAGACTTGATTGATGAGGTCCGAGTTACGACACATTGGCGAGATGTAGCAGCAAAACAGTTGGTTGCAACAAAGTATAACAAGAAAGTAAAGTCGAGATCATTTGAAATAAATGACTTGGTACTCCAGCAAGCAGATATCGGGGGTGGGGGGGGAATGCAAGAGAAGGAAAATTATCCCCGAATTGGGAAGGACATATGGGTGAAAGAAAAGCTTGAGAAAGGAGCATATGTGCTAGAAACTTTAGGCAAACAAGTTGTCAAAAGAACTTGAAATGCTGACAAGTTGAAGAAGTATTATAGCTAGAAGCCAGATTATCTTCCTTGTAATTTCTATGTTCATTATGATAAAGCTATGTAAAGATTCTTCATTTATCAATAAAGAGGAATTATTCATTCTGCTTTTCATAATGATTGAAAAAAATGAGGTATTGGAAGGCTATCTAGCAATATATATTAACCCGGATAAAACAAAGGTTAACACAATGTAGAGTTATGCTTCCTGGTCAAGGTAATGGAAAATAGAGGGACACCTCTGTGGTCCAAGTGTTGATAAATATAAGCAACACATGTATAAGTTCTGATAAAAGAAATCAGGCTTGAAAAATACAGGGCAGATTGATATGACCTTGATCAGGTCACCATGACGCCTTAATATTTTTGAAACCTAGTTAAGGAACGTCGGGTTAATAATAAGAAGCGGAATCCACGTGAAAGATCTTGACCAGATCAATTATTTGGATAACCTTAAAATATGAATTAAAACCCTATCATATCTAAATCAGGTTATCAGACGGATTTGAACAATCAAATCCAAATGAAAACCTAAGATATCTGCATCGAGTGAAAACATATTTGAAAGATCAAATCTGAATGAAAAACTGAGTTAAAAAAAAAGAATAAAATCCAAGCTAAGTAAAGATCTCGACATATTAAAGTAGGAAAATCAAAAAATAAAGACTAAGAACAAACTCGTTAATGTTCAACATAAATCAATATAGGCTCAACGGCCCCAATGAAAAAAGATGTTTACAAAATAAAGTCGGCATACCAGCCCTTTAAAGAATGGAAAGCATAATCTATGACTGTTCTAACACCTCAATCATTCCAGCGGAAAAATTTTGGGCGGCAACCTTGGCAGCATCTGTGGTTTCCACATTGTCATCCACATCTAAGTTATCATCAAACAACAGGGGAACAAAAATACTCCATCTTTGATATAGCCAAAATGATGTAATTTTTCAGTGCTGAAAGATATATCCGGGTTAAAAATTTCATCTGATTAACAACATTTGAGAAAGTAACCTCAATTGTCTTCTCAAGCATGGATTGACTGTAATCATAGTCAGTGCGTAGATTTTGGAGATCAGCCTTTAATTTTTCATGTTCAGAACTTAAATTGTCCAAGGTAGACTCTTTTTCATGAAGAATCTTCGATTTCTCATTCAAAAAGTTTACAATAACATCTTTGTCGGCTTTAAAGTCGAAAGAATCGACAACAAACTTCAAATCAGCCTTGGAGATCTTTAGGTTAGTCTCCAGTTCGGCAGAAGAGTCAATTAGACTTTGGCGCTCTCCCACCACCTTATCACGTTTAGCACGTAGTGGTCTGCTTCTGCCTGCAGCTTTGTATATTTTTCAAGTAAAATTGAATATTTATTCAATAAGGATGTCGCCTTATATGCATAAAGCTTGGCTCTCTGAAGCTTTTCCATCTCAGCCTCCGACAACATTCCAGAACCAAAAAGAGGGGGAGGATGACGAGTTACACCACGCAGCTCAGTTGCTTGCAACACCAAATTTCCATAAAGTCTGTCTCCTTAATCCAGCAGGCATAGGAGGTATAAACCTCCCTTTGTCCACTATAACCACTGCTTTCGAAGTGGTCTCACTTGGGATCTTGAATTGCGAAGCACCTGTAGCTTTGGATTTCACCATGCTTGCATGTTGCCCTGTGAGATCCAAAACCAGGGTGGTGGCAACAGAGGTCTTTTGTTTTTTTGGCTTTTGGGTCAGAGTTGGAGGATGATTTTTTCTTCAAAGCCAATATATAACCTTTCTCAGCCATCTGCATCCTACAATTCGATAAAAGGAGAATTGTAATTAAAATATGTCAAAATACCTCGGCTAGAGGGTGCAGCAATAAAAATGAATGTAATTAAACGTAGCATACTGGATGGTTTGCTTGGATATGCATGTCCCCTAGATACAAGGGAGGCAGCGCTAACATGGCCATGTGCAGTCACATGATTCAGTAATGTATCAACAATGATCTTATCTTCATTTGAAAGTTTTAATTTGAGATCGGATGCTGTCAGCAAGTGATGCTCTTGAGACTAGTAGAGAGGAAACCTCCCTTCTACCTCATCTGAAGATACAAACTAGGGGTGTTGCACAACTTCAACAACAACCTTGAAGAATGATCCCTTAAAGTCCTTAAAGGAATCAGTATATACAGAGAACAACTTCCTTGAAGGGCGGCCACAGATATTGGAGCGACCACAGATACTTGTCCACCCCTTTAACTCGGGTGCTTAAGCCGAGTTCGTGGAGTATAAACGTTAAAAAAGTGAAGAAAAAGAAGTAGAGTGCAGGATAAGTTTAAGGATGAACATAATTGTTCAAAAGCTATTATGTATGCCCAGGCATTGGGGTTGGAACAAGATGAAGGTGGTTTAAGAGGTCAATTTGAAACTCGAAAAAGGGAAACCTGAGATCGACCTTGGTAATTAGATACCAGTAAAAGAAAAAAGAAAAAGGTTCTTCTGAATTACTCCCTAAGCAGACAGGCTCGTTCTGTCGGGGGGAATACATTGAATCCAACCGGGTTTCCACTGGGAAGCCCAACTATGTCTTCTGCGCTCATATCTGATTTGAAGCTTAAAACTTCAATCGTAACCCAAGGATATTGACCGATTAATTTAACGCTGGGAGGTGCTGATCCTTGGTCAGCACGATCTACCTCAATCTCTAACTTTGCAGAAGACGACTCCATAAAAACCTAGAACAAGAAAATCTGGAGATTAAAACAAGAGATACACCTAGCTGAACTACATAAATTACTGCTGGATGAGCTAGAGGAGTCATCTGAGACATCCATTGGAAGATTTGTATTATCGGAGATGGAACCCGATGTTGGACAAGGGGCTTCAATTCTCAAGACGGGGGTGAATTGAGTTTTATAAAATCTTTTTACAAAATACCTCCTTTGATATTTTAAAGAGTGATTATTCAATAAAATGATTTAACAAGGAAAAGTCTAAGTGTAGGAGCAAGTGTGTGATCAGTAAAGTAAGCAAGTGAATAAATAAACACAATCTAAAAATACAATTTCAAGACTAAAGTAAGGAGTTGAAGGTTAGAGAAATTGCAAACTAGATGTATCCTGGTTCGGTCACCATCATCGTGACCTACGTCCAAATTGAAGCCGATCGATCAAACTTTTTTACTAGCTATTAAGCTTGAGGGTTCTTGACAAATCACTGCAATCTTTCAAGACTTCGGGCTCTTGATGCCTTAAAATTTTTCACTCTAAATTTTCTTAGGAATTTGGTGATCTCTCAAGTATAAAGGGTTCACTCCCTAACTTTTTAAGATATCAAATGATGATGTTTAACAATAGCTAAGTATTCTTAAAGTACAGATTATATAAGTTGAAGAACTATGAGAGTTGACACTTTCATAATAATAAAGCTCAAAGAGTGTTTACGGTCAAGATGAATGAGAATAACGAAATAATATGATTTAAATGAAGAATAATGATCAAGAAGAAGTGTCTAATCAATGGAACAGTGATTCCTATTTATAGAGGCCCCCTAGGAGTGTTTATTCAGCCATTTTTGCAAACTAGCCGTTTTATGACTGCTATTTTTGTCTTCTGCACAATGGGTAATCAATTACCATGAGGTGGGTAATAGATTACCATGAGGTGAGTAATCGATTTACCATTGCTGAAGTAATCGATTACCAACCTGTTAAAAGGTTAGATTTCGTCCCAAAATAGTTTTATCATATTCTAAATCAGTTTCAAATACTTTTAATCATTTTATAAACATTTAAAGATAGATTTTCTAGCTAGGAATGAATTTAAATGTCAAATGATGATTTAATGCATGTATTTGAAAAATGATTTGAGCTTTGTTCACGCAAGAAATCAATTTCCCTTTCAAATAATTCCAAGTCCTAAGATATATTACTTTGAGGTTGCTTGAACTTAGAGTCTTCTCTTGAAGCTTGAGTCTTGATATTCTTTAAACTTTGTTCACTGACTTGATGGACTTGATAGATGTTGATTGATTCTCTAAGCTTCTTTTTTATTATTGCACCTTAAAACTTTCTTTCCATGCTTGTTTGTTATCATCAAACTTCTTGAACCTTCATATTCTTTACTTTGAGTGTATTGGTTCCACACCCGGTTCTCGTGTTCCTTTTTGATGCGTGCAATTACCTAAGACGACATCAACCATGAAATCGTTGCCTTATTCAATAAATTTGGCACCCAGGTACACGCATGCATAGCAAGGCTCGGAGGCTGGCTTAACTGGGCAAGAATTTGTAGTTGGTACAGATATACTCATTCGAGGTTGGTTAGCAAGGGTAGGAGAAAGCCTAGAATGGACATGATATATATATATATATATATATATATATATATATATATATATATATATATATATATATATATGGGTTCGTCATTTCTCCATCTATTTAACGTTCAACAATTAAATTTGGAAAATCATAACCATACAAAGGTAGGTGAAAACATTAAATGTAGAGAATCAATGAACAAAATTAATTACTGGACGTCAAGTAGTCGGAGAAATAATTTTACATATATGCGTGTTTATTATGACTCATAAAGAAGCTTGAAAAACTAAATTAAAAGCTTTATTGATAAGAAATTAGAAGTCTATTATGTTTTATGTATCACTTTCATATTTCTCATTTAACTTTATTATGTTCTAGGTCTTGGGATCATTCCACCATTATCTGTCCATTAGTTTTTATTTCATCACGACTTGAGAACTTTTATGAGTAATTAATAATGTTGTAAATTATACAAGTCCAAACTAATTTCAAAGCGTATGTGAGTTCGCTAAACACAAAGATAATGATTTTACAGTAAAAAACGCTGGTGCTCATCTCAAAATATGAGCTTTTCTCAGCAAGCCGATTCTAAGAACCTGGTCAAATTTAGGTCCATCATGAGATGGTCACCCTGAGTGCTTGACAAATATTTTTTTTTAAAATAAAATAAATTGTTATAATTTTTTTAATTTATTCTTATTATACAATAACTAATAAAATAAAACTTGCAATGTTACCTACTTAACTATTTTGTTAATTACTTAACAAGAAAATTTGAATACAGACTTTCTTGGTTTATTTGTTTATTAAATTTACCTTACATTTTTATGGTTTGATTATTTAAAAAATATAGTATAATCAATTGAATGATTTTATCACATACACAAGCTTGTTTTATGATTATTTTTCCTTAAGATACCTCCATTTAAAATGTGAAAATTATTTTTTAATTAAGTATTAGTTTCTACTTTACTCTTTGATATAATTATGATTTTTCTTATTATACCTTTTGATTATTTGTTAATTGAGTTATAAATTCACCTAATTTTTCGCATAAGGATAACGAAATAATTTTTTATTTCACTCCTCCAATTATGTGAGTTTATCACTGTTTTGTGTATATACATAGGTAGGCCCACTAGGTTTAGGCGCAAGAGGCTAAGCCCACTTGGTGATGACCTAAAGGTCTCTTCACCCGGGCAAGGTGTATCCAACTTGGGCCGTAGACAGTATGCCCGGATCGTGGGATCATATCCACGATTCTCTCTTACTCTTTGATACCTATAATAATCACGATAACTGCACCCTATGGCTTGTATAAATATATCTATGGTGCATAGGGGAGAATCGCATTCAATCACACTTACCAAGCCTCATTCCACTTGTTATCCCATATACTTTATATAACACCTCACACATTTGAAAATGCATTTTTAGTGATTGCATTGTGCATTAGAGGTTTGTTTAGTGAAAATCCTTAAATTCATGTGAAAATACACTCGAAGGGTAAAATTGTAATTTGTCAAATACGTAACCCTGGACCTTAAATGGTAAAATTAGATCTCATTTGAGGAATCAGATGATGGAATTGGATTTAGAATGAAATTTTGGAGAGGATAAACATTTTTCTGAAAAATTGATGAATAGTGATTTTTAGCTGATGAAATACCGTAGTATAATTTTACTGAGACACTCTGAAATGAGATTATTATTTTAGGATTGGATATATGTTGAAAGAAGTGTTTAGAATCAAGAAAAATAGCTATTGAAATTATTTGATGAATTTTGGTGGTTTTTGGAAGAATACGGTTTGTGTAGGTATAGGGAAAAAATGGAATTGTTCAAAAATTGTCCGGATCTTTAAAATAATATAGTGTGACATTATTAAACTATAGTTGTGTATCTTGAATTGAGAAAAATATCTAAGACGTGGATTATAATGGAAGATTCAAGAAGGGTAATAATGTGATTTAGATTTTAGATATTTCTAATTTTAAGCTAAAAGTCAAAATTGGTGGCTAGGCTTATTTAAACAGGAAATCAGCCATTTAAGCTTGAAATTTCGTGGCTTTCTTCCTCCTCATGGCTGAACCTCTATTGGTGGTGAGCTTGAGTTTACAACTTCTTAATTTTTCATCGAATTAAGAAACTTACAACATGAAAAATACTCAGAATCACTTGGTGATCATAAATCCTAAAAGAAATCCTTGAAAAAGTGACTGAGAGAGTGAGGAGATCAAAGAGCTTGAAGGTTGCTGATTTGTGAGGAGAAAGTGGCCACAAATGGTGATTTTGGTTGCTTAGAAGCTTGTATATTACTCTCATGAAGCCAAGGAACTCATTAGTAGTAAGATTTCTCAATTTCATCTACTATTTCTTATGGATCAAAATTTTGGACATAATGTGATGTGTATGTTAGTGGGTATGGTTAGAGAAGTTTAATAGCTATGTCCCTTTGGAATTTATTGTTCGTATGGATAAATAATCGGTAGAAATCCAATAAAAATTTAAGTGATTTTGGTAAGAACATTTAGACAAATTTTCAAGGATGGAAATTTGATGACTTGTGAAGGAAGTCTTTAATGGATGATGTAATTGATTGGTTGTTGTTAGAATCATAAATTATGAAGTTTAGTGTGAGTTTTAAGCATTGGAATTGTTGAAAAACCATTTGGTTTTCATTCTGTTGTATTTCAGCCATATTGCAATTTTCAAAGGAAAATGGTGTAAATTGTATTGTGGCTTGATGGAGGGTGTTTAAGTGTATTGATGAGTTTAAACTATGGTTGGAATGATTGAATTCATGAAAAATCTTCCTTGAATATTTTGGTGTAACTTTCAGTCTTAATGGTTAATTGTGGTTAATTATAATGGAGTGTAATTGTGGTGTATTATGGTGATTGGGATGCTTGTGAAGCAATGAGATTGGTTGGTTTGGATTAAAACACAATTGTATATACTTTGGGGCTTAATGGCCATGAGCTAGGGTTTTGTGAGAGTTGTTGATTTGTGTTTTGCTTGTGTATTCTAAAATGTGGTTGATGTGGTATGATCATTGTAGGTTGACTCTCTTTGATTCAATTTTGGAGGATTAAGCTTTGGAAGCTTCTCTTTATTGGTTGTGAAACTTTTTACAGGTAAACTTCTGTATGTCCTGGGATTAGTCCCTTTGTGTGCTCCACCATGTCCTTTGGGAATGGATGGAATTTGTGACCTATGATAATGTTTAATAAAGTATATTCATGCATATAATATGTTGTGTGATATATGCATATTTTTTGTGAAGCTTGATTGCTTGTAGGGCCTGATTGCCCGTGAGGCCTGATTACCTCTTCTTTAATAAGTAGAAATTAGGGGGACTTCCGCCGGATAGGACTCTTAATGAGGGTTTCAGTTAGCATTGTGCCTTAGAGTTGTTAACACTCTAAGAATGATTCAGGAGTTATATGATGGGGTTCTTGAACAATATCCCTGATTGATGTTCTTGGATTTGTGCCCAGTTGATTTTTGATTATTTGATTGATTGATTAATTGTTTGATGGTATAATGTATTATATGAATATTATTACTGTTTGCACGTTTGAGTGAGTCATTGGATGAAGTGACCCTTTAGGACCCGTGGTTTACTGAGATTGTCAAATCTCACCCCGCGTTATGGGGCTCCTTTTTCATGTGCTACTAGTGCTGCTAGAGAAGCATTAGGCAAGAAGTCCACTTAGTGGGGACACGAGCATATTGATTATTTTTGTAACATCCCGTTGTACACCGGTATTGTTAACATTTATTATGATATTAAGCGCAGTTACAATCACAGCAATTCATTTATAAAAATGCGAGTAAACTTTTTCGGTTTAGTACGCGAGCATTTAAAACCATAAAAAGCGTAATAAATAAAAGAAGTGACCGCAACTGCAAACTCTTTGCGGAATAATTATTTAAACTACTTTCATAACTTATATTACATCTCTCAAGTCACTAAGGGGTTCCCATAAACCCACTTAGCCAAAATCTCACTTTTACATTTTCTACTTATCCGAACATGGTTCAGTCTTTAATTTTCTGCGGACAAACCGCATATGAAAAGTCTCCCATCTTTTAGTATGTTATTCTAGACTCAATTACCTTTCTAGGAAGCTATCACACGAGCCATAATGTTCTCTTTTGCTCCGGATATTGCCATTTGAAGTTGGACAAGCAAATCTGCCAGCCAACCCCAAAACAGCTCCAAACATCCTTCACTCAATCAATTATTCTGGAAAATCCACTCAACCAATTGCTCTAAAATTTGTATAAAACCAAATAGACACCTTATTCAATTTGATATATCATACACCTTATTTGACCAAGAAACGAAGCGGGGATAAATTTCCCAATTTCGGTCCAGAACAGCCCCATGTGCAGGGACTAACAGGGCAGTCTGTGTTCACTGCCTTCTACATGTCGACGCCCAACCCAGGAAGAAATGTTCTTGGAGAAGTATTTCCCGATGTCAATCCGGGATAGCAAGCAAGGCGAGTTTGATCGACTCGTGCAAGGAACCATGACGGTGGATCAGTATCATGCTAAATTCAACGAACTACTCCGACTGGCAACTTACCGAGGAACTATGCCCATGCCAGACTTTCTGGAAGCAAAATTTCAAAGGGGTTTATCCGCTAGGATTGCGGAACTGGTAGCTGGCAACGACCCCTGTGACCTAGCCACCCTGGTGAACAGATGTAGAAAGGTGGAAGCAATAGGATTGCAAGCAAGGAAGCCTGCAGAAACCAGCGGAACTGGAACCAAAGCTCCGATGGCTAAGAATGGACAATGGAGAGGAAAACGCGAAGGCAGACCGTGGCAGCCCAGGCGTGATGGTAACAAGTTCAAGAGGCCCGGGGATCCTCGAGGAAATGGCAACAGGGCTCCCAATTGCCCCAAATGTAAGAAGGCCCATTTCGGCAACTGTTTGAATGGGTCGACACAATGTTACAAGTGCGGCCAAGAAGGACACTTCATCAAAGATTGTCCACAATGGGGAGAACAACAGACAGCCGCTGAGGCGCCAAGAGTGGGCAGAGTTTATACGCTGGATAAACATGTGGCGGACTAGGCGGACGTACTAGTTAAATGTACGATCAATATATGTGATGAAGAACTATCTGTTTTATTTGACTCTGGTGCGACCAATTCCTTCATTGCTGATTATGTGGCAAAAGCCTTTAACCTAACTATGAGCCCAATGCAATCCCCTATGCAAGTCACCTCTGCAACGGGGGAGGTGACAGTGTCTCACTTCATATGTAGAAGTGTAGAATTCAGATACAAAGGAAAGAAGTACAACCAAGACTTCATAATCCTCCCCTTAGCCAAACTGAACCTGATTTTGGGAATGGATTGGCTGGCCAAACAACACGTAGTAATTGATTGTAGCAGCTGAAGTATAATAGTCGGCGGGGACATGATGGGGACCCACTCCCCAATACTCCACCGGTCGAATCGGGAGATTGCACTCTCATGCTAATAGCCGGTCTAGTAGGTGCGGGCGAGATCCCGTTGATGAACATTCCCGTGGTCAAAGAATTCGAGGATGTATTTCCTGACGACATTACCACCTTTCCCCCTGAAAGGGAAGTGGAGTTTTTTATTGAACTTATTCCTGGGACTGGACCAATCTCAATTGCACCCTACCGTATGTCTCCCCTTGAATTGGTAGAATTGAAGAAGCAATTAGAAGACCTGCTAGGGAAGAATTTCATCCGACCCAGTGTATCCCCGTGGGGAGCACCAGTTCTATTCGTAAAGAAGAAGGACGGATCAATGAGACTTTGCACAGACTATCGGCAACTCAACAAGGTGACTGTCAAGAACAAATACCCATTGCCTCGTATCGAGGACTTAATTGATCAATTAAGAGGTGTAAAGGTGTTTTCGAAGATTGATCTTCGATCAGGATATCATCAGATCCGGATCAAACCGGAGGACATCCCGAAGACAGCTTTCAGATCAAGATACGGGCACTATGAGTACTTGGTCATTCCCTTCGGATTGACTAATGCCCCGGCAGTATTCATGAGCTACATGAACCAGATCTTCCAACCTTACTTGGATCGATTCGTGGTCGTATTCATCGATGACATACTGATATACTCGAAGAGCAAAGAGGAGCATGAAGAACACTGTAGAATTGTGCTACAAGTATTGCGGGAGAAACAACTGTATGCGAAACCATCAAAGTGTGAATTCTGGTTGCCAGAGATTCAGTTTCTTGGACATGTAATTTCAGAGAAAGGAGTAGCAGTGGATCCCAGCAAGATTGAAGCAGTAGTGGATTGGGAACGACCAAAGAATGCCACAGAGATAAGGAGCTTCCTTGGACTAGCAGGATACTATCGGAGATTCATTGAAGGATTCTCGAAGCGGGTATTGCCACTTACCCGATTGACAAGAAAACATGTCCCTTTTGTGTGGACCGAGGAATGTGAAGCTTGTTTCCAAGAGTTAAAGAGAATGTTGACTACAGCTCCAGTACTGACACTGCCAGACCCGGAGGAACCATTTGAGGTATACTGTGATGCCTCCAAGATAGGCTTGGGATGTGTACTGATGCAGCATGGCAGACCAGTAGCGTATGCATCCCGACAGTTGAAGCCGCATGAAGAAAACTACCCCACTCACGATCTAGAACTAGCAGCGATCGTGTTTGCCCTGAAGATATAGCGTCATCACCTGTACGGTGCAACCACAACAGTTTACAGCGATCACAAGAGCCTCAAGTTTTTGTTTGATAAAAAAGAACTGAACATGAGACAGCACCGTTGGATGGAGTTCATAAAGGACTACAACTTTGAATTGCAATACCATCCCGGCAAGGCGACGTAGTTGCAGATGCCTTGAGCAGAAAAACTAGAATGGTCGCAAGAATGATGATAGCCGAGCATCAACTGATAGAGGATTTCTGAAACTTAGGCCTAGCAGTGGTGAATAGCGAATGCGAGGCCGAATATTGGGCGGTGCAGATCACCAACGAACTACTAGAAAGGATCAAACAGGCTCAGCAAGCCGTCGACTGTTTGAAGAGGCTAAGGAATCAATCTGGTGTTAGCCTGAACCAGCAAGGTATAATTACCTTCCAAGGGAGAATAGTTGTCCCTACGAAACTCTTGAGAGAGGAAGTCATGGAGCTAGCACATAAGAGCCAATACTCAATACACCCAGGAGCCACCAAGATGTACGCAGACTTGAAAAAGAATTTCTGGTGGAAAGGAATGAAGAGAGATGTGGGAAGATACGTAAGCAAGTGCATGGTGTGCCAGAAAGTAAAGATTGAGCATCAGCGGCCGGCAGGCACCCTACAGCCCTTGAACATCCCCGAGTGGAAATGGCAGAGTATATCTATGGACTTCGTAACCAGCCTACCCAGAACTCAAGCAGGCTATGATGCCATCTGGGTAGTGGTTGACAGATTGACCAAATCAGCACACTTTATACCGGTGAAAGGAACTTACACGACAGAGAAGTTGGCTCAGATTCATGTAAAAGAGATTGTAAGGTTACATGGCGTCCCTGAAAGCATAATCAGTGATCGGGATCCTAAGTTTACGTCCCGATTCTGGTCTTCATTACAGCAGGCGTTTGGGACCCAACTGCGATTGAGCACGGCATACCACCCCCAAACAGATGGGCAGATAGAAAGAACAATACAAACACTTGAGGACATGTTAAGAGCCTGCACTTTAGAGAAGGAAGGTTGTTGGGATCAGTATCTGCCATTGGCAGAATTCTCTTATAATAACAGTCATCATGCCAGTATCGGTATGGCCTCGTATGAAGCACTTTATGGAAGAAGATGTCGTACACCTGTATGCTTGTAAGAAGTGGGAGACAGAGAGATGTTCGGGCCGGACATGGTGAAAGAAACGACAGAGCAGATTAAGATGATCCGCGACAGACTGCGGAAAGCCCAAGATCCGACAGAAGTATCCCGACTTAGAATGTTTGTAATTTTCGGGACGAAAATTTGATTAGGTAGGGTGGATGTAATAACCCAAAAATCTTGTACTCGATATTAGCCTAATGAAATGAAATGAAAAGGGATCAAGTCCATTTACAGTGAACGCGTAGCTTTGAATAAGCAACATTAGTCCTAAGTTAGAACCCACTTTAAATAAGATAATTAATAACTTAGCCCAATATGGTTTAAAGCCCAAATAAAGTTAAAGCCCAACCTACTGAAGAATATAACTAAGTTAAAGGATTTAAGCCCAAAGCAATGCAAGCCCATTCTATAAGAAATGGCCCAATTAGTATCTAGACCAAGATCCAAGCCCACACCACCTAGCCTTGACCCAATTACAAATGGTCCAACACTTATTAACTTAATGGGCCAAGACACTCACCAAGCCCAACCCAATTCAAAGGAACAACCCTAGATGAGGTGTCATCACATGATTGGAGGAATTTGAATGAGCTCCACCTCCCCTACAATGGCAAACTCGGCCATGACAAGAAGAAAAGGGAGTGGTGTTGCTTTCCACACTCCCTAGGCGCCACTTAAGGAAAGAATGGACAAGTAAGAGCTTGAGTAAGACACACTCCAAGCCTTAACCATGCATGTGATCTTCTCCAAAAAGCAACTCACCTTTTCTCCTTACACACCTTGAGGGCGCACTCATGACAAGGAAAAGGGAAACTTTCTTCTCCCACACTCCAAGCCATGCATGACACATCAAAGACTCATGATCCCAATACTTTCCTTATTCATGATTAAAAAATAGATCCACTTTTCCCCTCCCCTAGGCGAAATTGTCATCATGAAAGGAGTCAAGAGCATGACTTGTCTTACACACTCTATATTGAGTGTTGCACACTCAAAGCTACCTTATTCAACCTCCCTGCATTGGGAAGAACACCATGACACCTTAAGCTCCCACCCTCCCTCTTTATGCGAACCCCTCATCACTTGGTGCATGACATGGAGCTTGCTTGTTTTACACACCACACATTGAGTACTCTACACAACCATGACACACGCTAACCAATGATTCCTTATTGGTGAATTGAAGTTGAACCTTGCTTTCTCTACCCTAGGCGTGAGATGCAAGAAGGAAACCCTCAAAATCCCTTCCTCCCCTAGATCCACGTGAAAGGCTTCATGGAAAGGAGATGGAGTATAGAACACTCATGCATGATTATCTCTCCTCCCCATACGCACACCTCCCCAAAGGACCAAGGAGAATAAGTGACTTATATGACACCTTGAGTGTCCTACACTCTACACACTCTCATTACCCCCTCCCCATGCTTATGACAACTTTGAACAATGTGAGGAGACTTGCTTACCCCACACTCAACCAAGACCTAGCCTATCCTATCCTAGGCATGATGATTAGGGAGACTTGAATAAAAAGGTGTACAAACAAAGACCTCTCCCCTTCCTAGTCGTACACTACCTAAAAAACCAAAGCAAGGACACATTCCCTCACTTCTAGCGTCGGCCACCCACTCATAAACAAGAAACAAGTGAACCAACACCTTTCCTCTCCTCTTAGACTTATGTAAAGAGAGATTAAGAAGTGGTTGGAAGCAACTCTCAATCCTAGAAGACTACTTGAAGATCAAGTTGGAGTTATATTTTAGACATCATCTTTGAGGTAAGATTTCATGAACCCTTCATCCCTTCAAGTGAGTAGAATGAACTCTTAGTTTATATGACTAGATCTTGGACTAATAAAGCCATGCATGCATCTTTCATCTTTAAAATCACCTCTTAAGTATATCATCTCTAAATGGCCGAACCTCAAAGGTATGCATGCACCCTCTAAATATTCACAATATTTACTAAGCAACCTAACCCTAAATGGTCGAATCTATATGTACCCTACTAGATATTGAATATGTTCTTTAAGGTAACATGAAAAGTGTTGAAGTAAATGCTTTTAAACAACATGTAGGAAAGCATTACTTGAAGAATCACCACCTAAATGGCATTAACCCTAAATGGCCGAACTTGATGAGTATTAAACCCATGAACATGTTATCAAAATTATCCCTAGGTATGCACCCTCTAAATGGCCGAACCTTGATAAGCCTAAAAGGGAAATATGTGAATGTTTTCTCAATACCATGATGTATGGCCGAAATGTATGCCATTGAATATGACTTATGCATGAAAACAATTAGTAAAAATTATCTCCTAGGCATTTTCATCCTTAAAGGGCCGAACCTATGAGATGAAGGATATTAAGTTTAGATCTTTTAATTTTAGAACCATGTACTAAGGTTGAATATGTGACTAGGACAAACCAAAGCTTGAAAAGAGATCCAAGATACTAGGACCTTCATTTGGCCGAATCCATCACCTACGGGAAGAATTTACAAAGCGAAAAAGTGTAAGTGATTTATGGTTGTTGAAGTGGCTAACCTATAGTTGTCACCCCTTTATGTTAAAAGTGAGGTTTGACTGCAATATGTTATATGATGCATTACATGATATGTTTGGTTGTTTGGAACTAATGTTTATTCATGCAAGTTTTGTAAGATGGCCTGTGCACTAATACCACAGAGGCAACCTGACGAGGACCCTGGGTATTCGTCCATAAGACCATGGAGAGTAATTGCCATGGCAGGATTGGTATGATGATATGAAAGCATGATTATTTTCCAAACTATGTTTCCAATGTTTTGCCATTCTATTATTGTACATGTTATTATGTGACTATTGCAGGAGTAAGCATCATGGTTTGGAGGTTGCTCCACTTGTGAGTCCTTACTGAGACCCCCCTTTGGGGAAACCCACTTTCAGGAAAAAAAATGACTAAATGGGTAAGGCAGGGAAAGATGCTGGTACGAGTTGAAGAGGAAACTGCGCAACCACGTGCAGTTGATGATGACTCCAAACTATTGGAGATATTTAGGAACTTAATAGCCGAAGGAAAGCTCTTGGAGGCAGACTATATTATATCTGCTCTAGCTGGGCCCATGTGGCTTGAAGATGCACCTTCCTAAGGGTGTACCTAAGTTCTAATTTGGGATAACTGTAATAGACTATGCCACTTAGACTATTTTGAACATCTTATATGCCTTTGAAGTACGACATTTTGATATGTTTATGTTTTATGGACTAAGAATTTAGTAGGAAAGATTAAGTAACATAAGTCACTATTCGCATAAGACACTTAAGTAACTACCTACTGGGTAGTAGTCAACACTAAAATTATGATCATGTAAGTGAGCCCCTAAAATAACGCATAAGTATAAGCAGGGTGACCAAGTAGAGATTAACTTGTAAGTAGACCGTAGACAAAGAAAAAGAGAAACTCATGACTAGAGGAATAAATAAGTTAGGGAAAAGAACGAAATTAATTCCCATTAGTAAATCTTAAGTTAACCACACTTAAGTACATGGATTCCGCGCATTGAATGTCAAGAAATGTTACACCTTTGATGGCCTTATTAAGGGTGTTACAGTAACCCCCTCCCTACCTAGGTAACCCAGATTATGAACAATACCCGGGTAGCCCACCTGGGTGCTCGGGTAGTGTTATTTTTTTGAATTATACTCGGGTAACCCCTTATGTATCCGGGTATTTTACGATGTCAACTGTAAGATCGGGGCAGATGGGTGATATATTTTGGTAGAAGGGCAAAAGGATAATTAATTATTAATTAAAGGCTATAGTGGTCAAAAAGCCGAACATTGTGTATGAAAGGTAATGAAAGGATTGTTAATGTGAGAGGGAATTGTAAATTGAGTAAAGAGACATAATATGAATTGATGAATTTTGTTGGTTGTAAGTGCACCAAGAAATGTTGATCCTTTGGATGCCACCCTTTTGGTCTATTAGGTACCCTTTTTGAGTATTGGAACACACTTATATAAAGTGGGAAAAAGTTGTAAAAACAAAAGAGATTATGTCGAAATTTCTAGAAAAACAGTGAGATTTTACCCTAACTTTCAGAGATCGTAAATTTCTCCATAGTAGTCCAAATAAGGTGTACCATACCTTATTTTGAAGCTTGGGATGTCCCTTATATTTTCATATAATTTGGTGGCATTTGGAGTTGTAGGAATTACCTAATCTTCATTTGACTACAGACTGTTTCTGTCCACGCTGAACTTGAAAAATTTTGTATACATTTTTGAAAAATTCATATCTCTCTCATTTCTTATTCAAATTAGGCTTATTGTATATCAAATTGAAGCTTGAGGTGTCTACCTAAACATACTAAAATTTGGAGAAAAACAGAGTAGTATAATGCTGGAAGTTTGGAAAAAAGTGAGGGAGGTTAGAGAGCCTGATAGTGTAGTTTTGACTGTTTTAAGAAATTAACTTACGACGATCGTATCTAAAGCTACAGAACTCCAATTAAGACGTGTGATACCTTGTTGAAAATCTAGAAGAGTCTGGTTTAACATCAAAAGATGGATATTTATGGACATGTAGTTCATCTGCAATTTTGGTAAAACTGAATGTACCTCAAATAGGTAAAACGTCAAATTGTGTATTTGTGCTTTGTTGGTTTATGAGAATCACTTAGCAACTTGAAATAGATGTTGTATGATGTTAAACAATAGTAGTTATGATTCCGCTATAGTTTTGAGTTACAATCTTATTTTTGGAAAATGTTGAATATGAATGTTTTATAAACATAAAGATTTTGTAAACGGTATTAAAAAAAAAGTTTTATCGTATTTTCAAATGAATTGTTGTGATTGTAATTACGCTTAATATCATAATTGATGATCACATTACCAGATGCATACGGGATGTTACAATTTAGCCTTGCATCATTAATGCCTGACTATAATCATATTCAGCCTTAGAGCATTCTCCATACACCTACATTTTCATCCTAACTCTAGTTATTGGTGTTCTCTCCAAACAGTCACTATTTTCACCATAATTATGAGTTTAACACATTATTCATGTGGGACAAATTTAAAACTTCTATTTAATTTATCACGCAACTTGTTTAGAACCTTATGTGAAAAACAATGAAACGTGACATTTTCAGGGTAGTGTTATGAATATCGAATCAGACCAGTCTGTTCATTCGAAAACCGAACTTATAATTAGTTCGGTTCATGCATTGAATTGGTATAAAACCAATGAATTACAAATACTTATAAGAACATTAAATGTAGACCTTTATTGTCGCAAATAAATAATAAGCACTCTTTATCCTGTCTCATGTTATGTCTCGATATTATTGTTAATATATATTATGAATAAATTGGATAAACCCCTTGGAATAGAACATGTATCTCTTGAGTATTTGTGATGAGATCACAATCATGAGGATTAAAGGATACCGCATGTTTATTCCTAATTTTATGTTCCTAGTCTAGAGACACTGAGAATGAGGATCAGTGATCTCGGACAAGACTAGCACGACTTATCTACTTGTATACGGATACAAGGTAAAGACCTCATGTGCTACAGATATGGAGATGTCTTAGCTAAAGTCGTGGGTGGACCTATAAGGGTATAGCTCGCACTGAACAGACCCACAAAGCGACTCTATGAGGAAATCTCACAGAAAGTATCATTAGAGTAGTCTCTTTATATTTGGGTATGTCTTTTCTTAGACCAGAAGTTATTACCTAGACTTGTTCTAGAAGGCATGCTTTGACTGTATACCTCGTCTGCTTGAAACATGGAGACTCATAGGTATACTGTTGGGCTTGTCCTGAAAGAGCACAGGGCAAGGGTGATAAGCTGAAGGAATTCGTCAAATCTCTGTGAGAGATTAGGTTATCTGTAAACCGGAGAAATCGGGATGACATTTACAGGGACTCGGGAATCTATGCATAGTAAAAGAGATCATGAGATGATCTGCCTTTAGAGTCAGTAAATTGAAAATTCCCTATTTCGAATAAAGCTTACCCTAAACCGCAAGGGTTGATACATTTCCTTACCCTAGGTTAATGGGAAGGTAACCGAGACGAAGGGAAATACATACGGCAACCAAATATGTGTAATAGGATGATCAAGTCATTAATCTAACTAGTTCTGGGGCAACAAAGCATTGCTAGTGCAAGAAGTAGTTTGGAAGTCCACCTTGAGGGTGGAGGGCGCATGGATCACAGTAATGGGCTTGGATAGTCCATGACACTACTAATTAATTTAATTGGTTAAATTAATTATCAAACATTTAAATTTGGAATTTTGAATTTTGAAATTTGGAATTTTGAATTTTGAAATTTGGAATTTGAATTTTGAAATTTGAAATTTGAATTAGAATTTTGAAATTCGAATTTTGAATTTGAAATTTGAAATTTGAATTTTGAATTCGAATTTTGAAACTTGAATTTTGAAATTTGAAATTTGAATTTTGAATTTTAATGTTTGAAAGTTTGAAGTTTAATGTTTGAATATTCGAATTTAAATATTTGAATTCAAATTTGAATTGGCTATGAAAAGTTGTTTCATAACGAAAGGATAAGATAAGATCTTGTTGGAACAAATCACTAGTATCAAGAGGAGATCTTTTGGACATGATCCAAGAAGATTGGGGCGCTGATTTTGGCTGTTGGTGAGTGTCATTTTGTCATCAAAATCAGCTCCAAAAGATACGGTCTGTTGGGAGAGTATTTGAGTGAGTTGATTCAAGTTTGAATGCAACTACTCAAACGTATCTGGACTGTTTTTGGGACTGAATGGGGCGCACAGTATGAGTGGTCATGTGATGACCATCAGGTCAGAATCTTGATTAGATAAAGACCTTATCTCATAAGGATTCAATGGAGAGGTTGTTGGGAGTTTTGAATTCCAACAACTCTTTTATCTCCTCATTTGTTGTGCGCCACTTTCATGGGATTTTGAAGTGAAAAATTTGATTTCACTTATTTATTCCCTCACTCTCTTGTGCAATATATAAGTGTGTTCCCCCCTTAGGGTTTTTTAGTGAAAAGACCTAGCCATTCTCTCCTCCTTCCATGCGCCACCTTGTGAGGTTTTCTCTCTGAAAACATCACTCTTCTAAACACATTTGCCTAGCCTCCTCTTTCATACATCGAGCGCATAGCAAGCCTCATTGTGGTGATCAATTGGTGGTTCTACAAGAAGGAGTTCTTGCATCTAGACGCGGGTGGTGTGGATCAACGTTAGAGGGTTTGAACCCTTCAGACCTGACCTTGATCATCCTGAAGTTTCACGAACAAGGTATAATATACGTCTTAAAGCACGTATCTTGATATGCATGTGTGTTCCGCTAGCGAAAATTTTTGTTTTTCCCTATCACATGCCTCGACTTTCAAGGTCATTTTACTTTCATACTCTACCACGTAACTGGTATGGCCCAATGAATCGCGGGCTCAGTTTCCTCACTCTGAGTGCCCGAACAACACCGGTGACAGTTAAAGTCTCACAAATACGTGCTCACCCTTACTGAACTCCAGTGGACAATGCTTAACATCATAGCAACTCTTCTGGCGATTCTGCGCCTACTTCAGCTTTTCTCTGATCATCTGGATCTGCTGGGTAGTATCTCGGACAAAGTCCAAGCCAAAAAGCTCCTTATCTCCAACCTCAGACCAACAGGTAGGAGTTCTACACCTCCCTCCAAACTGCGCCTCGTAGGATTCCCTGCCCAGGCTAGCATGGAAACTGTTGTTGTATGAAAATTCCACCAACGGAAGGTACCTATCCCATGCCGAGCCTTGCTCCAACGTGCAAGCCCGCAACATGTCCTCCAAGGTCTGGATAGTCCGCTCAGTCTGTCCATCAGTCTGAGAGTGATAGGTTGTACTCAGTTTCAACTGAGTCCCAGAACCGAGATGTGAACTTCGGGTCCCTATCACTAATGATACTCTCGGGCACCCCGTGAAGCCTCACAATCTCGCGAACATACAGTTTGGCCAACTGCTCTGAAGGGAAACTCACCCTTACCGGAAGAAAGTGGGCAGACTAAGACAATCTGTCCACAAAGACCCAAAAAGAGTCACAGCCAGCCTGAGTCTTCGGCAATCCCATAACGAAATCCATGGAAATACTTTCCCACTTCCACTGCAGTACAACAAGAGGTTGAAGCTTAACAACGGCTTCTGGTGTTCAATCTTCATCTTCAAGCATCAGAACAAAAGGTAACACAACAACAATGCCCTTCCGCATTCCAAGATACACAGTCCTGGTTTTTCTCAAAAAGCTCATTCCCGACTCTCACAGTCTCCATCTCGAGAAGTGCACCCCAATACAAGGAAGTCACATTCAGATCTCGAAACTTCACAATGACATCAAAAACGTCATTCGATTCTCTGGGATCATCAGTCACTTTCTCAACAGAGGCGACCTGACCCCACATACTCTATTCCACATAATAACTTGAGTGAGTTTGGTCCTATTCCATGACTCTAACATCGACTAGACTTACAATTTGATAAATCATTATTTTCAAAATAACTTCATGTTTCTTTCACAGTACGAAATCATAATCATGTTCATCTCACCCGATGCATGTTAGTTAACATGCTCATTCACATAGTAACGTACCTCAGCTCACGTACACCTGCAAAATTTTAAATTTCAATAACATAATAAATCAGAAGCTCTATGAAATAGTATACCTAAATCTCCATGGCATCTGCAACTCAAAAGTCAATCAACGGTGAAATAACATAGATACATCACCACAATTTATCGCACATATGTCATGCTTTACACTACCCACGGTGTTAACATGCCAACTACTTATGAAGCATATCAATAATCAACGTAAGAACCTAGAGTCATGGAGACCACTCAACCCTCACACTAATCGTACATGCACTGCCTCGCTATACAAGAACGCGCGTGGCCTTACCACAAATTCCAAGTGTTACACACTCATTTTCCTGAAGAGAATTTCACATCTTCCAACAGAGCACCATCACGCTTAAGTAATGGCGTAAGGCATCTTGCCTCAAAACAACATGACCGGTGCTTCCCATGGAGACACGCTCGGTCGGAAGAAGTCTTTCACCGAAAGACCCTTAGAACGCTACTTCAACTCAGCCAACTCTGGTGGCGACATTCGATATGGAGCTAACGAAATCGGCCCCACACCAGGCAACAAGTCAATGGAGAACTCTATCTCCCTCTGTGACAGAAACTCAGGAATCTCCTCCGGAAATACTCCGAGGAATTCCCTCACCACAGGAATGCCAGTGATATCCTTCTGTGTCCCACTCACTAAACATCCCAATATAACATATCTGAATGCCCCTGCTCTCAAGGCCTTCCTAGCCTGCAACAATGAAATGTACGGCGAGGAACTAGCTGCGGAATCACACGGAGACATCACCACTCGCAAGGCACAACAATCAATCAATCAACGATTGGACAATCCATCCACGCCAAGGATGATTTCCAAATTAGCCATCGGCAACCCTATCAGATCTACCGAGAAGTAACGGCCCTCCCACTGAAACACGACATCTCGATGTACAGTGGTAGCATGACACTTTTCTCCGGTGGCGGTAGTCACCCGCAACGGTAGAGAAAGCACAGACATGGGCAACTCAAGCCCCAAAGCAATCGGGGTTGCAACAAATGAATGCGTAGCCCCGGAATCAAACAATACATCAACAGATGAATCACCAACAGACACAGTACCTCTGACAAGGTTAAGAGCTCAATCCGATTGCTGCCTATCCAAAGTGTAGACACGCCAGTAGCAGGTGGCATTGCAGGTGCCGAAGTAGGTGCCAAAGGAACCATCTGCAATGGAACTGCCTGAACAGCTGCAGCTCTCGCCGTCGACGACGAACAGTCTCTAGAAAAGTGGCCCTCCTTGCCACACTGAAAGCATACCAACTGCCCCAAAGCACAACATCCCACGTGCTCCTTTCCACACCCCGAACATCTAGGAGTGGAAGGAGGCCTCGCACAGCTTCCCTGCTGCGGAGAAGTCCTCTTGAACTGACCAGGCGCCTGCCTCGTCGCAAACTGTTTTCCTTTGCCTTTCTCAGCAACCTCATGTCCTTCCAGGAAGTGGAACCACTCGTTCCTTTGGTCTCATCAACCTTGGCCCTCTTGGCCTTGCTCGTAATGCAGACATCCTCAATGTCCTTACACTGTTGGACCAGTGTACCAAAATCCCTCGAAGCAGCTCCAGCATGATGCTCTGCAATCACCTCACTAAGTCCCCTGCGGAACTTAGCAGCCAAAAACATCGGAGTAGGCATTGCCATCCGAAAGTGTGCAAATTTCACCAGCTCATTGAACTTGGCCAGATACTCGTCAACAGACAACGAGCCCTGCACCAACCTGTCGAACTCCCCCTGCTTCCTTTCCTGCGCATCATACGGGAAGTATCGACCCAGAAAGCAATCCTCGAAGAACGGCCATGTCATAACATGACCCTCCATCTCGAAAGCGTGAGAGGTGTTCATCCACCACTCATGGGCATCACCCTCCAGCATAAAAGTCGCTAACATCAGCTTCTGCGGATCAGTGCACGGCATGACCCGAAAGATCTTGTCCAACGCCTGCAGCCATTATGCTGCAGCAATAGGGTCATAAGACCCATCAAAAGCAGGTGGCTTATGCTTTCTAAAAGCGTTCAGCCTACGGTCAATCACGTCACGGTCCTCAGCAGGCTCCATAAAGGGTTCCATCACCCCAGTGACATGAGTAGCACTATCAATGTGACTCAGGCTCTCATCCTGAACACTAGGTGGAGGCGGCGGCGGTGGTGGCGGCGGCGGCGGTGGCAGAGGATACTGACCAACAGCAGGGCCAACCCTTATCTCCTCCAACATAACCCGCATCAAGGTCATGTTCGCCAGCCGATTTGCCTCAAGAGCATCCTCCGTGGTCTTCTGGATCGCTTCTCAAGCGGCTTCCATCATTGCCACGTTGGCCAATCTAGTGGCCTCCTGCATCTCAGCCAATGCTGTCAGGACTGGGTCAGGTTGACCCTCAGCAGTCTCGCGGGTTCTCCTGGGTATTACCATGACTTTGCACAAGTTACACACATTATGAGTTGATCAGGCCCACACAATGTGATCACATGTGCATCATCATAATAACACTCAACGGAGCAAACACACAAGACAGACACAACCAAGCATCCTAGTTATTGCAATACATACATGTTTTCCCTCGAACCATTGCTCTGATACCATAAAATGTAACACCCCGTGTATACCCGGTTTGTTAACATATCATCGTATTAAGCTGCGCTTAATTAAAAATGCAGAATATCTTTTTCTTTTCAATTATGACGTCATTATACTTAGCCAAGTTGATTACTTAATCAATTTCTTAAAAACATCGCCCGTATGTAAATTGCAAATAGACATCTAACTGAAATACCTCATAATATAGATAAAGTGAGTATCTATCTCACGGATCCACTACACGTAGTCCGGACAATAATCCTGATACATTAATACAACTCCAACATAAAACAAGATATAATCAAGTCTATGTGGCATGGACAATCCCCATGCTCACCAAATCAACAGCATAACCAACAGAGTCTCATCAGAGAAATCCATAAACTGAAGCTAAAAGCATAAGACAGTAAATAAGATCCACATCCAATCATAACAGCATATCAGCATAAGCAGCATAAACATGTAACATCTATCAGCTAAGCTCTGATCTCCTGCCACTAGAGGTCTCAAGCCCCGCATTACCTGAACCTAAAATAAGCATTCCCCAAACGTGGGGTGAGATCTCTAAACCAGAAATCTCAGTAAGACAAGGGGTCCTTAAGGATCTTCCACCCCAAGCTCACTTACATGTGCAATATAAGTTCAAAAGCAGTAATTTCCAATATAAGTTCCAAAACTATGCAGTGCAATAGATATTCATGCCATGTGTGTCAATACTATTCTACTGGCCAGAGAAATGCAGGAATACGTCTATTACCTACAGATAGTACAAGGAACACCATTTGCACCTCACCCACAGCCTCACCATATTGTATGTACTACATACTCAGGCTTACCGTATAGGTGAAACACCACATGCATATCATAAATGCACTAGCATATAACAGCTCAATAGCATTTCCAAAACATCAAAAGCATGTAACTAGCATGCATATAACCATACCCCCATGGAACATGGTGGAACCACAACATGGCTAAACCGAGGACACGAGAGCTTACCTTGCAAGCTAGCTATCCAATGCCAAGAGTTCACACAAGCTCAAGGCCCACAAGCAGCATAATCACAATATGCCTATACCATAATTAATCATCAATAATCATAGTTCAGATTCCACTAAGTGATTAAGGTTTTCTTACTCATTTTAACTCATTTCATGCTGTTTCTGCAGGAGGTATTCGAATACTCCACGAGTAGTATTCGAATACTCCATCTCTCCAAAAAGTATTCGATTACTTTCATTTAAGTATTCGAATACTACCAAGTATCCGAATACTTTCCCCCCCAGTATCCGAATACCACAGTATCCGAATATCAAACCTCACTGTATTCGAATACTTTCCAGTATTCGAATACTTCTTCAAAGGTATCCGAATACTTTTCTTCCCAGAAAAGTATTCTAATACTCCTGCCATGAGTATTCGACTACCAGATTAAAACTACCATTGCAAATCTTTACCAAATACTCTAAGATTTTACTATGTTAAACTAGACATCTCAAGCTTTCCAACGACATATCTTATGCCTCAATCGGAATTTCCAGCAATAGGGTCTCGACTTCAAACATACACTTAGAGAATTCAACTTATCCAATGGATCTGAAAATTTACAGGGTTGTAGCCCTAAGTGTTAGCTTCACATAGGTCCAAACCTCACTCAATTTAGAGCTCTAAAGCTCGAGATATCGCAATTTTACTAAACTAGGTCGCTGCTGTCTCGCGAAGTATTCGATTTCTGCCTTTTTCCAGGAAGTATTCGAATACTGCCCGAAAAGTATTTGAATACTTCTTCGAAGGAATGCAGAAAACTGAGTTTTAAAGGTAAAATCGACCTCCAATAATCCAAACTTGATCTGGAGTCCAAGAACTCTTTAAACAGATGTTTATTAACATGTTATGAACCCAGAAACACCTTCCTTTTATCAAATGGTTCAAGTTACGATTTTTAATTGCTTAAACAAGCTTAAAACATCACAATACACAAGGGTGATCATGGTATACCTTCCAATGCACCAAAACTCCGAAAATGAGGTAACTTGGAGCTCCAAACTCAGCTCCAAGGTTCTGACTTATTTCAAAAACGAAAGTGGCACACCAAGCTTGGTCCTTTAAGCCAAAAGATCACTTCTTGGCACCACAAATGACATAAACAAAGGTTTAACCCTCACAACTCAGAATCACAGCTCCTTAAGCCCCACAAATGCTGAACCTAAACTCAGAAAGAGGTTCCCTACTCACCACCAAGGCCAGCCCTTACTCACTCAAGTGTTTGGGAGAAGATTCAATGAAGAACAAGGAAGAAAAGGCCACTTGGCTCACAAGGTGCAAGGTGACCAGTAATGGAACAGTACCAAAGGGCTGATCAGCCTCCAAAGGTCACGTAGGAATAGAATAACCTAGGTTTTTGAGCCCAAAAGTCATATATATAGCTCACTTAACCTCAAACACACAGTATTAGTAAAAATAGCTACGCTTAGCATTTTAATCCCAAACTTAGGATTCTGAACCTACTCAATTTTACAAGATTTATCATATTTTTCTTATATTTTTTGGAGTACCTTTCCGGTACGCGCTTTTCATAGCCAGTATCAGTTTCTGGCACCAGTTCTCATTATTTTAACTTGAAACTCGTTTTACAAGTCCTATATATTATTCTAGGAATTATCATGAACTTATTATAATTTTTCGGGATACTTTCTCGGTACGCTTTTATACCGACTAGCAGAACCGGTATCCGCGCTTTTCGTCCGAAAAGCGACTTTCAACATTATTACTCACTTACTATAATTATTAGAGCCTCATGATAATTATTAGGGTCAATTATGGAATTATCTCATAATTATCTAATTAATTTCTTTAATTAGCGGTGCGGATTCTTACAGTTAGCATTGTTAGTGATCGGGACCCGAAATTTACTTCTCGTTTTTGGTTCCATGACATGACCGATTCCATATGAAAATCGAATCGGTTATATGACCGGTTCATCGATTTCCTGATCGATCCAGTTTTTATAACATAACTACTTATTAATTATAAATTTTTTAATTTTACATTTATATATATATATATATATATATATATATATATATATATTATGTGTATTTAATTGAAGTAGAGTGAATCTGCTTTAATAACTTTGCCTATATTTTCTTCATTTTAGAACAAACAAAACACTTCTCCATCTTAGTAAAAAAAAAAAACACTACTCTACATGTGAGAAGAGATTTAAATATCTTCATCTTTAACCCATCCAGCACTCCGAATTAGTTCCATAACAGATTCAAAGAGTCAAAGTTTATGGGAATATTGGGAGAGTTAACTAGCCGAAAAGAAAAAGTTAGGTTTGGATTAACTTAAAAAAAAGCCCCCTATGAATCCTCAAACTAACAAATTAAGGCTTTTTGACCCTTTTGTCCTTATTAATTAAAAAATAATCACATTTCCCCTATTCCAAAACTATACACCAATCTATCCCTATTTAATCGATTACAAAAAACACTTAATCGATTAAGTGTGGAAAAAATATTGTAATCAACTAATAAATTTCTTTAATCGATTAAGTGTCGGTGACTTTGGCACCAAAATTGAAATTCCCCAAACTTAAGGAACAACAACCTTTCCTCAGTCACAACCACCACGAAAACCATTACTCTTTTGCCTGAATCACCGGTCATCTCTGCCTCAAACAAACACCACCAAAACACCAAAACCCATAAAAGTTGCAACTCAATCCTTTAGCTTTCTTAACTCTGCACTTTGATCTTTCTATAAGGTTTTCAGTGTTTCTGTAACAGAAATGGTCAAGCACAAGGCATGAGACCAGATTTGTGCAGATTTACCCTAAAGTTAATCATGCTCCAAACAACTAGTTTTCTTCCTTCCCTATCACCTAAGACCACCATTCTACATTGTTGTTCAAACCCTAAGTTCAACAAGGATAAAAAAAAGATGAGACTAGCATTAGAGATTTGAATCATTGCTTTTATTTTGGTTGAAATAGTTTTTGGTTCCATTTAGGGGGTTTGGTGGCTTGATTTTGGTTCAATGAGATTTGTGGTAGGGGATTGTATACAGGTTTTGTGGCAATGAGATTTGTGGGTTACGTGAAGTTATGGGGCGCCTTGCATGATGGAGGTGCAATTGATTTAAAAAAGGTATAATGATTTATGGGGGTTGTGTTTCAATTTTGTTTATGGTTTCAATTTATATGTAGCTCGATCTCGTTTTTGGTGGTATTTGTTTGAGTCAGAGATGAACGGTTATTCAGGCAAAAGTGTAATGGTTTTCGTGGTGGTTGTGACAGAGGAAAGGTTGTTGTTGCTTGTATTCGGTGCCTATTTGAATCATCTATTTTTAAGGTAGAAGTTATTTATAAACATAAGCTAGGTCAAACAAGTTTTGAGAAAAGCTCTTATAATAAAAAAAAACTCCTTTTTTATAATGAAGAAAAAAGCTAAAAGTTCCTCCTAGGAGTTTTTTTTTGGTAGATCCTAGGAAGAGCTCTTTTTTAAGCTCTTATCTGATTTTCTTGAATTGTGTGTTTTTAAAAAAAATAAAGAGCTATAAAGATAGAGAGAGATAGTTTTCTTGAAATATGTGTTTTTAAGTAACTTTTAAACTAAAATTTTTATGTAATTACCAAACAGCTTTTAGCTTTTTTTTAATCTCTTTTTTTAGCTTTAGCTTATAAGTAGTTTCTAACTTAAAATAAGATGATCTAAACAGGCTCTTGGAAAATTTTAATTTTGGTGCCAAAGTCACCGACTATGTAGCACCGACTCGACACGCGACACGCGACACGTGACACGACACGACACGACACTCCGACGCGTCAATCTTAAAAAAATATGAATTTCGACACGTTCCGACACGTTTTAATATTAAATAATATTTTTAATTTATATAGTGTATATTTCATTTAATATTCAATAGTTTAACAAAAAAATAAAACTAAACTAATAATATCCATCAATTTAAACAAAAAAAATCATTTCCACAATACCATTATATTGATCTAAAGCAAAAATAATAGCATATCCATACGAAAACATAAAACATGGAGATTATAGATTACCTTCATGGAACATTTTCATCTAGAATAACATTTAACTCCATCTCTGGCTCATCAAGTGAAAGAGTAGCAACTTCAAGAATTCCAACATCTTCAAATGTATCAAATGTATCTCCAGCAATGTCCCACATTCTATTATCCCCTTGTGTATATTGTGAAGTCTTTCTTGATAAGAGCCTAAGGTTGCTATGTATATAAACCAAGTCTTCAGCACGTTTTGGAGTCATCTTATTCCTTATTACATAATGCACAAAAGAATAAGAACTCCAATTGCGTTCAGCACAGGATGCAGAAGAAGGCTGTGCAACAAGTCGCAATTCTATCTTTTGAAGCATAGGTGAACAAGCACCATTAAGCACCCACCAAGCTTTGGGCTCCATAGAATATCGATTTTGCATGGCATCATAATCTCTAAAACCTCCACTTATACTAGCAAAGTACACATACTCCAAATTTATTTTATTTCGGTCCTCCAAGTTAGGAAAGTATCTCTTTAAACATTTTTGTCTTTCTTGATTAATCTCTAAATCCTGGTGTGGAGGAACTCGACTAGGATCTTCATTAAGCCATTGTTCACTATAGTATCTGAAAGAAAAAAAGAAAAACAATTAAACAAATTATATCAAATAAGAGAAGTATTCAATTCATTCATAATTAAAAGCTTACTAGGGATTCAAAGCATGTGCCAAAGAATGAAGTGGAGTTGAATGTTTGGTCCAACGATCCACAAGAATGCCATGCACCACCTCATAAAATGTTGAGGTCTCATCCATCCTCTTCAATTCATGAAAGTATATAGCTTTCTTCACTTTTACAATCATGTCATCCCACATATCATAAATCAAATGAAGACAAGGTTTATCAGTGTCACAAATTATGATCATATTATAAATAGGAGCAGTGAAAGCAAGTATATAATCAATTGAATCCCACCAAATATCATCCAAAATCTTATCTTTAACCATTCTTGCCCGTCCTAGATTATCATCTTTATACAAACTCCATTTTTCACTGATTACCATATTTTGGAGACCACATTTTATCAATTTGAACCTCTTTAGCATCACAAACATGGAAGCAAAGCGGGTTTCGGTTATAGAAAACAACTTCAATCCCACAAACTCATTAAACATTGACAGCCTCATAGAATGATTCATTATGAAGTGCTTTATTGCAGAAACATCTCCAACAATATCAGAAATCCAACTACATTCCTCATATGCTATTTGATTATCTCCACATTTTTTCCAGCACAAATATTTTTCACAGCTAAATTCAGTGTGTGTACAACACATGGTGTCCAAGTAATAGATGGAAATTCTTGCTCAATAAGATGCCCTGCTCCCTTACAATTTGCAGCATTATCCGTGATTACTTGAACCACTTTTTCATGTCCAACTTCTTGAATTACTTCTTCTAACAACATCCTAATAAAATGCCTATCCTTAGTCTCTCCTGAACAATCAACTGATTTCAAAAACATAGCTTCACCATCAGATACTGCCATGAAATTAATAAGTGGCCTCCTTTGTGAATCACTCCATCCATCACTCACAATACTAACACCCTTGTCTTTCCACCCAGCTCGAATAGGTACACACAACCTATCAATATTTTCCTTCTCTTTCTGCAAAAGAGTGGTTCGCAAGGAGTTATATCCTGGTGGCAAATAACCTCCAATATTATTATCTGCAGCAAAAGTGAATTCTGCTTGAAAGTATGGGTTCCTTGCTAAAGTGAATGACAATCCTGCTGAATAAAACATCCTAACAATCAAGTGGTTCAAT
Source organism: Gastrolobium bilobum (assembly GCF_033153095.1). Lineage (NCBI taxonomy): Eukaryota > Viridiplantae > Streptophyta > Magnoliopsida > Fabales > Fabaceae > Gastrolobium > Gastrolobium bilobum. The sequence goes on from NW_026897545.1 coordinate 49,678, forward strand.
TCTTCTCGCGCCCCAACATTGAATGCCCTCTCAATAGGATTTCTAGATGAACTTTGACCCTCACTTCCACTTCTTCTTTTTTTCGAGTTTGATTCTACGGAAAAACTAGAAGGGGGTAAAGGCACATTTTTAGGTGCATTACTCTTCAATCTCACTAGTTTCTTGTTCTAATTTCTCCATCTCTAGCAAGTCTTTTGTCTCCACAACTAAACATTTTGAAATTCCTTTACCTGCTATTTTAAGCAAATGAGCCCTTATTCTAGTATACGAACTTTTAAAATCCTTTTCACAAATATTGCATTTCCAGGATAGATTCCCTCCTGCTTCCGTTGTGGTGCATACTTTGGTAACATATTTCCATAATGGCTGTTGTAAATAATATTGATTTAGTTATAATTTAGTTTTTATTTAGTCATTTATTGTTGTATTGGGCCAAGCCCTTTGTTGTATTGGGCCAAGCCCATTAGGTTAAAAGTAGGTCAAATATTCTCTATAAATAGATAACCCTTTGTACAGATTATTTACAATTCTATAATATATTAGAATACCCTTTTTCAAGTTGGTATCAGAGCTCTCGATCTGAGGGCTTTGCTTCCGCTCATATTATCTTCTTTTTTAACAAAACCCTAATTTCTTTGCCTCTTGCCGCCATTAGCCGCCATCGGAAAATTTTTCCAGGGACCTTTTGGACCAAGGGGACCATTGTTGACCTTATTTTTCCTCCGATCTATCATTCTACGCAGTGTTCCTCCGCCACAAACGACCGAAACACCTCTGACCGCCTCCAATCAGATATGTCTTCACCGTTTGGACCACTTTCCGGCGATTTTTCAACCACGACCACCCACAGACAGGTGCGCGCTCACCGGACGACCACACCAGAAAAATCTCAGCCGGCGAAGCCCATCCATGCGCCGCCCCTTTCCCGGTGAGTGAATCCCACGCGCATCTCCTTTCTCCGGCGCGTGGAGGCGCGTGCGGCCGTGTTTTTGGACCGGACCACCACCATTCTTCTCGTCTTCTTGTCTTCTGTCTGGATCTGTAATTATTTTTCTGATCAGAGGTCATTTGATATTCTGTTTGGTTGATTTTATCGCTGGTTGTTAACTTTTTTTTGTTAAAGAATGGCCGAGCATGATAGTTCTTCGATCTTATCTGGTAAGAGCACACGTTCTATATCTCTTCTTGCTTCTTGCACTGATTTTAAAACCTCATGGATTTTGGATTCTGGTGCAACTGATCATATGGCTTGTCGTACTGAGTTGTTTTGTTCTTATCATCCTACTGTTGGTAGTCATACTATATCCGTAGCTGATGGATCCCATAAATCAGTTATTGGTTCTGGTAACATTCAGATTCAACCTTCCTTGTTTCTTAAAAATGTTCTTTATGTTCCTCAGCTTTCTACTATCTTATCTCCACTCAAAAACTTACAACTGATTTGAATTGTTCTATCACATTTTTTCCTTCTCATTTTCTTATTCAGGATCTTACCACGAAGAAGACAATTGGAGTTGCTAATGAACAGGATGGGTTGTATCATCTCCTTCCAGACCATGCTAGCAAAAATCAGTTATTAATGACACGTCATCCTTCTACTGCAGAGTCTATGATTTGGCTCTATCACAAGCGTCTTGGGCATCCACCATTTAGTCTTTTGATGTCTATGTTCCCCTCTCTGTTTCTCAATAAGTCGGTTGAGACCTTTCATTGTGATGTTTGTGAATTTGAAAAACACCATCGAGTGTCATTTCCTTCTAGCACTATTAAAAGCAGGGAACCTTTTTCTCTTATCCATTCTGATGTTTGGGGCCCTTCTAAAGTGCACAGTGTTTCAGGTGCTAGGTGATTTGTTTCTTTTATTGACGATTGTACTCGGATAACATGGATATACTTGATGAAAGACAAGTCTGAAGTACCAGAGATATTTATTCGGTTTCATCACATGGTTGAGACTCAGTTTGGTAAGGGTATTAAAAAACTTAGATCTGATAATGGTACTGAGTACGTCAATCAACGCCTGTCACAATTCATTTCAGACAGAGGTATGATTCATGAGCTCACATGTGTTGATACCCCTCAACAAAACAGGGTTGCTGAAAGGAAAAATCGTCACCTTCTTGAAGTTGCTAGAGCACTACTTTTTCAGACATCTGTTCCTAGTTCTTATTGGGGAGAAGCAGTATTAGCTGCAACTTTTTTGATCAACCGTTTACCTTCACGGGTCCTTAACAATATCAGTCATATTCATTCCATGTCTTTCTTCTTTCCTTCTGTTCCCATATTGCAGAGCCTTCCACCAAGAGTGTTTGGATGTGTTTCCTTTGTCCATGTTCATAAACAACATCGGAGTAAGTTGGATCCTAGGGCTCTTAAGTGTGTCTTCCTTGGTTATAACCCTTATAAAAAAGGGTACAAGTGTTATCATCCACCAAGTCGAAATTTTTTTGTTTCTATGGATGTCACCTTTCAAGAATCTGAATCTTATTTCCTGGGTCCTCATCGTCAGGGGGAGAATAGTTCTTCAGAAGACTCGTCCCCTTCCTTCTTTGAGTCTGGATCAATCTTCTCTCTTCCTAGTGTGTCTGCTCCTGGTGTGTCAGAACCTTCAAATACACCTGAGATACAACCCATATTGTCTCACCAGCAACCTCAATCGTCTGAACCACTGGTAAGTCCTGAATCTCCTATTTCTTCTTAGTCTCCTGAATCTCCTGTTTCTGATTCTAATATTATTTCCTCTCATGATTTGTCTATTTCTTCTGATATCTCTAATGACTTACCCATTGCTTCTACTTCTGATGACTTACCTATTGCTCTTAGAAAAGGAAAAAGATCTTGTCACAAGAAAACTTGTTCCTCCTGTCCCTCTTGTACTCAATACCCTATCTCCCACTTTGTTTCCTCTGCTAATCTTTCTGTGCAGCACAAAAGCTTTGTTTCAGCACTAGATTCTATTGCAATCCCAAAATCAGTACATGAAGCCTTGAAAGATAGGAATTGGGCTCAAGCCATGCAAGAGGAGATGAATGCTTTGGAGAAAAATAAAACATGGGAGGTTATTGATAGACCCAACGGAAAGAAAGCAGTAGGGTGCAGATGGGTTTATGCCCTGAAATATAATTCTGATGGCACTCTTGAGAGACATAAGGCTCGATTAGTGGCCAAAGGTTACACTCAAACCTATGGCATTGATTATGAAGAAACCTTTGCTCCAGTTGCAAAGATGAATACAGTGAGAATCTTGTTATCCCTTGCTGCCCATTACAATTGGGATATAAATCAATTTGATGTGAAAAATGCTTTCCTCAATGGTGAGTTAGAAGAAGAAGTCTACATGGAAATCCCGCCTGGTTTTGATTCTGTGAAGGGGGAAAATAAAGTTTGTAGATTAAAAAAGGCCTTGTATGGATTGAAGCAGTCACCTCGTGCTTGGTTTGGAAGATTTACTAAGGTTATGATGACCTTAGGATACAGACAGAGCCAAGGAGATCACACTCTTTTCTTCAAGCACTCCCAAAATGGGAAGCTTACTGTGCTCCTTGTATATGTTGATGATATTATTATCACATGTGATGATTTTGTGGAGAGACAGATTCTGCAAACACGGCTTGCCTCTAGTTTGAAATCAAAGACCTTGGGAAACTGAGATATTTCCTAGGGATAAAAGTAGCTCATTCAAGCAAAGGAATTTTTATCAGCCAGAGGAAATATGTTCTTGATCTTCTCAAAGAAGCAGGAAAGCTCGGGTGTAAACCCTCTAATACTCCTATTGAGCAGAATCACAAGATGGGCTATGAAGAAGAGAGTCCTCCAGTTGATAAAGGACAATATCAACGGCTAGTTGGGAAATTGACATATCTGGCCCATACTAGACCAGACCTAGCTTATGTTGTTAGTGTTGTCAGTCAGTTTATGCACGATCCAAAAGAAAAACACATGCAGGCAGTAGAGAGAATTCTTCAGTATCTTAAAGGTACTCCTGGTAAAGGATTGTTATTCCGACGTGATGGCAATCTATCTTTAGAAGTCTACACATATGCTGATTATGCTGGATCCGTGACTGACCGTCGTTCTACCACTGGTTATTGCATGTTTCTTTGCGGTAACTTGGTGACATGGAGAAGTAAGAAACAAGATGTGGTTGCCAGATCAAGTGCAGAAGCTGAATTTCGAGCTATGGCTCAAGGCATTTGTGAGTTACTGTGGCTGAAAATTGTACTTGATGATCTCAAAATAAAATGTGAGGGACCTATGAAGCTGCTATGTGATAATAAGTCCGCTATTTGTATAGCTCATAATCCAGTTCAACATGATCGGACTAAAAATATTGAGGTTGACCGCCATTTCATCAAAGAGAAACTTGATAGCGGGTTGATTACCACTCCATACATTCCCACTGGGCGTCAATTAGCTGATCTATTAACAAAGGGGCTTCCTTCAGACAGATTTCAAGAACTTACTAGCAAGCTGGGAATGATAAATATCTATTCCTCAGCTTAAGGGGGAGTGTTGTAAATAATATTGATTTAGTTATTATTTAGTTTTTATTTAGTCATTTATTGTTGTATTGGGCCAAGCCCTTTGTTGTATTGGGCCAAGCCCATTAAGTTAAAAGTAGGTCAAATATTCTCTATAAATAGAGAACCCTTTGTACAGATTATTTACAATTCTATAATATATTAGAACACCCTTTTTCAAGTATGGCTTCCTTAGAAATTCATCATCTCCACTACTTGCAATACTTGAATCCATTCTAAAAAATATAAAATTAAACACTATGAACAAAATAATTACTTATGCAAATATAGGACAATTAAATTAAAATAGTAGCATAAAGAAATTAAATTAAAATAATTCCATTAACAAACCAGTGTAATAGTTTTTTCAAGTCATGTAATATATAATGTTTCAGTGTTAAAGTTGAAAACAAAAAGAGCAGCATGAGCATTTGCATGCACATTCATAACAGCATAAGGCTTTGAGTTTAATTTTATCAATCATAAGTGATATTATCAATCAATTTTCTAGTCCGATGTGGGAAGGGTAGTGCGAGGGAGGTGTATGTGAGGGATGCTTAGAACTTAGAAGAGTCAAGTCAACAGTGTTATTTTATTTTCAACTTGGCGTGACTTATGGATCAATATGGTAGAACCTCATCTTTACCCTCCTGCCTAATTATCAGTCAAATCCCTTTCTTTTAGTGTTAGCACTCTGCTAGTACTCTAGACTTGGTTATTATATCATTAGGAACATTATGACGAATGAAAGGGCCATTGTCAACCCATAACAACATAACAGCATGAGTAGAGGTCAAGCTAGTTATGAATTTCTGTATTTCATCATTTCACGCGAGCTTACCAGTTAGAAATTGTGAAAGATTTGGGTAATAATCCCATATAATTTTCAACATTAATTTTAAATGTTTGATTTTATTGATTCGTACAAGAATTGAAGAAAGTGAAGGAAATAATAGACATATATATGGTTAGATATAGACGAAAAGAAATTCATACAGGCCAGTAAATCAAAAGAGAGAAAGAAAAAATAAACCAGAATATAACCAAAAAAAAAAACAAGAAATTTAAAACCAAAAAAAATCACAAAATAAACCAATAAACCAGTAAAACAAAACAAATAGAACCAGAATATAACCAAAAAAATATATTTCAAACCAGTCTTCTTGAAGAGACCAGGAGACCACAGGCCAGCGACTCACGAGAGAGGGAAATAGACCACAGTCCACAGCGACTCAGTGAGAGCGAGAGAGGGAAAGAGACCAGTGACCTGACCACAGTGACACCGAGAGAGAAAAAGGAGAGGAGAGACTCAGAGACCAGACTCAGAGAGAAAGAGGGAGGAGAGACGAAAGAGGCGATGCGTTTTTTATGAGTGCAGAGACATTAGAGAACTTTAGCATGGTTTGCGTTTTAGGTTTAGGATTATGTTTTTATAAAATTTTATTTCTTTTTTAATAATATTTAATTTTATTAATATATTTAATTTTTCTAAAATATATATATTTTTTTAAAAATTGTTTTTTATGAAAATGCCATTTGACCCTGTCGGACACGGTCAAATTCGCGTGTCGGAATGGTCAACGTGTCGAAAAAAGTTGACTGCGTGTCTGACACCGTGTCGGACCCGACTCTCCCTGTTTTTACAAGTGTCGGTCACCGATACTAAACAATTAAAAAATTTATTAATCAATTATAATATTTTTCTGCACTTAATCCATTAAGTGTTTTTTATAATCTGTTAAATAGTGATGGTGTATAATTGTTATTTTTTAATTAATAACGAACAAAAGGGTAAATAAAAAACCAACAAATCAGGTCATTCACAAATTAAAACGCGGGTACCCTAGAGCCAAACCTAAAAAAAAAAAAGCTTTAACTCTCCACACAACAAGAAGTTTGTAAAACCCTCGTTTGGCATTGTGATAGCATCACAGAGAAAATGGCAATGTACGATCTAACCCCACGAATGGCACCGAACATGGACAGGCATTTGGTGTTTCCTCTTCTTGAGTTCCTTCATATGAGGCAGTTATACAACGACGACCACATCCTTAAAGCGAAGATCGAACTCCTCAACAACACCAACATGTGGTTGATTAAGCAATGGACATTCACAAGAGTCTCTACCACACCGAAGATGTTCCTCAAAACATGATCGATCGGAGGGCTGAGGTTGTCGCTCACCTTAAGTCCCTTGAAGACGCCGCCGCACCCCTCGTCGTATTCCTCCAGAACGCCGCCGCCGTCCAGGAATTGAGAGCTGACAAGCAGTATAATCTTCACATGCTCAATGACAGATACCAGGTTTATATTAATTTATTATTATTATTATTATTATTTTAAATTCCAGCATGTGTTGAAGCCTTAGTGACTCCACTAAGCCGGTTTTGAGTGTAAAGTTTTTCCATATTTTCCTAAGAATTATACTCTCATGAATTTAATCCATTATCCTTTGGGTAGGATAGATCGTGGAGTAGGTCAAATCCTAGGATCTAGCTGGAAAACTACTATACCAACAATTCTTTGGGTTAGGTTTATTATAATTTTTTTAAACAACATTGGATCAACAACTCTTGGGTTAGGTTTATTATAATTTTTCTAAATACTGTGTCCGAAGCCTTATTGACCCCACTAATTCGTTTCAGATTTGAGACTCTCCACCATTTCCAAGAATTTTGAATATCATGAATCAAATAGAAAAGGTCAAATCCTGAAATCTAACCGTGACGTCGGTAGAGCAACGACGTAATTTTAGGGTAGCCGTATATAAACTTATTTCAAGCTGCTTGAGAAATGTTTATATATATATATATATATATATATGTATATATATATATATATATTACTTAAGTTTTTGAATAGCATTTTTATTTTTCTAATTGTTTTTGTTGGGTTATGGTATGTTAGGATTGGAATATTCAGAATGGTAACATAGCAACAAGATTAAGGGGCAGTCTGATAAAATTTTAAAACCTAATTGATTGTTCAAAATTCAGTTAGTATAATATGAAAAAGCAATTCAAGTGACAGTATGAATCTCTGAATTTTGTTATTAATAGCTCGCACCCCTTTATTATCTCAACTTTATGCATAACGCAAAGGATATTATAAGAAATTTTACTTTATTCTACTAGGAGATATCTCAAAAAATTTTAGCACTAAGCATTGGTCATCAAACAGCTACAATACCAAAAAATAAAAAAATAAAAATGGACTTGTGATCTAACAACTTGTGCTGTACTGATCTTTTGTGATGTCTCGTCTCTCAATATGCATCAAAAGCAACATAGCAAAAAAGTTTAAGGGGAAGTCTAACAAAAATTGTACCTTTTATGATTATTCAAATGATATTCGTATTGAATAAAATGCAACTCAAGTGACAGGACCAATCTCTTAATTTTGTTACTAAAGAGAAAAAAGACTAATAGCTCCTAACCTTTTATTATCAGCTTTATGCATAACACAAAGGATATTATAATAAAATTTACTTATCTCAAAATTTTAGCCTTGTGCATTGGTCATTAAAATGCAACCCAAGTTTTTTTTTTTTTTAAATTGATATTGGTATGTTTAGACTGCCAGGAGACACAAAGTTATTGACTTGGGACCTTTGGGCCATTTAAATCTTCTTTGTTTGTGATAAAATCCCACTTTAAACTGAGACAGTATCATAGTAATATCCATACATTGTTTCTTAAAAGTTTGTCTTTGTTGTTTTTTATTTTTGTAATGTTTGGTCCTCCACAAATAGAGGCATTATACCAATATGCGAAATTTCAATTTTGAGTGTGGGAACTACTCCGGTGCTGCTGACTATCTTTATCAATGTAGGGCTTTATGCACAAATAGTGAAAGGAGTCTGAGTGCATTGTGGGGAAAGCTGGCAGCTGAAATATTGATGCAAAACTGGGACATTGCTCTTGAAGAGCTCAATCGTTTGAAAGAAATCATTGACTCAAAGGTTGTTTCTCAGTTGATCTTTTGAATAGCAGCACGTACCTGTTGGTAATGCTCATATTAATATAGACTCACTGGAGGTGAACTTTGTTGCAGAATTTTGCATCACCTTTGAATCAGGTGCACAGCAGAATATGGTTGATGCATTGGAGTCTGTTTATCTTTTTCAACCATGACAATGGAAGAACACAGATAATTGATCTGTTTAATCAGGAGAAGAAAGCCTTGATGAAATTACCTCTTATTATAGTATATTGTAGCTTTAGCTTGGTGAATATCCTCGGCCCTTTTACTCACAACAGGCAATGTATTGGTATCTTGACTTGTACCTCGTGAACGGGTTGGCATGTTGTTCTCCACTTCCAGACAAGAAAGCTCATTTGTTGCAGCAAAATTAATCATCCGATGAGTATCTGAATCATCAGTATAGTATTCAAATTCCATACGTGCAGGATTAACAATTATTCTCTCTTCGGCTTCCGTGGATACTCATGGATTATGAAATAGATCATTATGGGGCTGAGGATACTCTTCAAGCTAGTCAAAAGACCATCACTCTACCAGATCAAATTCATGTTGATCATGGGGTGGCTAGATCTCTCAATGAGGATACAATTATAGATTCTTCACACATGGAAGTACTGCCAGATTTAGGGACTAGACTAATGGAGGAATTGGACATGCAATCAACTTACCCTCGATCATATCCGGTCAGACCTGAATTATTTGATGACTTGGATCCTGAGGCTAAAAAGCATTATTCTAAATACATAGAGGATAGTGATACTGAGTTAAACCAATACTGTGACCAAACTATGAATGTTAATGATTTGAATCCTGGAACTCATCAAGATAGGGTCTCCTCAAATAGAGTTTCTATGCCTGATTCTTCAATGGAGGAGGTTCATGTAATTAGTCAAGTTCATGTAATTAGTCCACAAATTCAGCAGCTGTGGGGAGGAAGGAACAGAAAGCCCATCTTTGATACGTGCGTATTGTTAAGAGACCAAACGCCTTCGGGAGATGGCTAAGAATTGTGATGATATAATGCAAAGGAAAAGGAAGATTTGAGGAGACCCTATCTTGATGAGTTCCAGGATTCAAATCATTAACATTCATAGTTTGGTCACAGTATTGGTTTAACTTAGTATCACTATCCTTCCTCCCCACAACTGCTGAATTTGTGGACTAATTACATGAACCTCCTCCATTGAAGAATCAGGCACTGAAACTCTATTTGAGGAGACCCTATCTTGATCAGTTCCAGGATTCAAATCATTAACATTCATAGTTTGGTCACAGTATTGGTTTAACTCAGTATCACTATCTGCACGTATGGAATTTGAAGACTATATTGATGATTCAAATACTATTACTATACAATGATGGTTATGCAAAAAATGGAGTCTGAACCTTTTGCGGCACATCTAAGGAGTATTTTTTTATGGAATAATTATGGGTTATATTTATCTCATTTTACATAAAGAAGTCAAGTTCCCACACACACAAAATAGAGGTGAGTACCATCTGTAATTTTTTTTTCCCTCTCCTTTTGTCTGTGGGTTCTGCTTGTAATATTGTCTATCTCTCATAAGATAATTCTTCTCATGTATCCTGATAAAATGATTTCCCAATAATTATTGCAGTAACATTTTTCATTTTAGTGTGAGAATCTTTTTATAACATGAGATTAGATATGGTTATTGTATATCTTTGATCGTTAGTTTTCGGTGCAATTCTAGTGGCAGTAGAACTTTTCTTACTGTAAGAACTTTTCTTCCAAAAAAGAACTTTTCTTCTCATGTTACTAACACAACTTCTTACTGTACCAAGCTAGTTTTATATTTTTGAATTTAAATATTATAAATTGAGGGTTATACTTGAGAAACATGCAAAATTAATAATGAGAAAATTTAAAGGTAGAACTTGGGAATTGTTAAGAAAGTTTATGACTACTCAAGTAATACCAAATTACGTAAGTTTTAATTTTTTTTTATTGTTAATATAACATCCAACTTATTCTGAGAAATGCATTGGTTTAATAGAGAGACAGGACTACGGCGCGTGTGCATTGCATTGGCTCCTTTAGAATTTTATAAAATACACAGCATATGAATAGCAAATTATAAATATGCAATAATTCAATCAATTTTATCGTTAACATGTCCCATTTGCCATTTACTAACTAAAATGATACTACCTTATCCTGTAAAGAAGGGAATTGCATTAGCACCATAAGGCTCTATTGAATAGCGGGGTATTAAATTTTTTTCTTGAAGAGGGTCAAATCATAAATGTAAATATTTTCTTAGAAGTTATAATTTTTATATAATAAAAAAATAGAAATGGTGCTTACAACTGAGGTGTAAATAGCTGAATCAAGTCAGAATTTAGCTTAAATAAGTCATGTTTGTGTAAAATATTTTGAACTTAACCTGATCTGTTAATCTGATGTAGGTCAAAATTCTAAGTTTGATTTGAACTATATTTAAAAACAAAAGGATTGGTCTAGGTCTGCTTAAGCCTATTATATATTCAAGAATTAAATAAATAATTTCAATAATATTATTTTTTATTCAAAATTATTTAAAAATAATTTTATTTATTTTATTTAAAATAAATAATACGATATAATTCTACTTGTAAGCTTATAGACCGGATCTTGTAAAAAAAAGTTTAAAGCCTATTTTTTAAATAGGCTTTTTTAAAAACCTGAACTTAATCTAATTTATTAGATATAATAAGTCAAGTCTGATCTAATATAGACTGATTCACAAACTCCTGATAAGTCATCAGCCTCATTTACATTTGTAGTTACAACTAAGGTTTCTATAAATTTTGAAGAGGACGGACACTTAGGGCTGTGCATGGGTCAGGTCGGGTCAGGTTTTTGTCCGACTCGACCCAACTTGGTTTTTATAGGTCAGGTATTTTGACCCGACCCGCTTTAATTTGATCCAAGACAGGTCTGACTTGGATTGGATTTTGTTCAACTAGTTCAGAACCAGTTTGGATCTGACCTGACTTGGTTTCTAAAGTGGATCTGACTTGGTTTCTGAACTGGGTCGAATCTGACCTAACCCGTTTTTGACTTGGTTTTCTCACAAAATTTTGTCGAAATTTTTACGTTGTAATAGACGAAAATTTCGTCACAAAATTATTTTTCGTCGAAATTATTACAAAAAAAAAAATTTCTATTGAAATTTAGTTTCCGTCAACAGTTTTGACGAAAATGATTTCTTCCGTTAAATGTTTTAAACGAAAAAAGAATTTTGTCAAAAAATTTGACGGAATGTTTTTCGTTCAAAATTTCGATGGGAATGTGTTCTGGCGAAAATTTTGACAGAAATTATTTCAAGGGAAATGTTTCATTTGAAACTTTCGATGAAATTTAGATTCTTTAAATAATTTTGACAGAATATTTTTTTCCTCAAAATGTATTTTTGTCAAAAAAATTTACAAATTTTTTTTATAGAAATGTGTTTCGTTGAAAATTTTGATGGAAATTTTTTATCAAAAAACTTAAAATATTTAGTTGAAAATTTTTGATAAAAATGTGTTTCGCCAAAAATTTCGACGAAATTTTTTTTTGGTCACAAAATTTAACGAAAATTTTTTCGTCGAAAACTTTCGCCGAAAATTGAAATATGTAAAGAATTTTGATGAATTTTTCTGCCGTCAAAATTTTTTGATGACGAAAATGTTTCCGTCGAAAACTTTCGCCAAAATTTGAAATCTGTAAAGAATTTTGAAGAAATTTTTTGCCGTCAAATTTTTTTGATTATGAAAATATTTCCGTCGAAAACTTTCGCCGAAATTTGAAATCTGTAAAGAATTTTGATGAAATTTTTTGCCGTCGATATTTTTAGCCGTCAAAATTTTTTGACGACGAAAATGTTTCAGTCGAAAACTTTCGCCAAAATTTGAAATCTGTAAAGAATTTTGATGAAATTTTTTGCCGTCAAAAGTTTTTGATGACGAAAATATTTCCGTCGAAAACTTTCGCCGAAATTTGAAATCTGTAAAGAATTTTAATGAAATTTTTTGCCGTCGAAATTTTTTGATGGAAATGTGTTTCGTCGAAATTTTTAATGGAAATTGTTTTGAGGAAAATGTTTCATTTGAAACTTTCGACGAAATTTAGATTCTCTAAAGAATTTAGCCAAAATATTTTTTCTGTCAAAATTTCTTATCGAAATATTTTTGTCAAAAACTTTTACGAATTTTTTTTACAAAAATGTGTTCCGTTGAAAATTTGGATGGATATATTCTTTATCAAAAAACTTGACGAAAATACTTAGTCGAGAATTTTTGATAGAAATGTGTTTCGCTAAAAATTTCAACGAAATTTTTTTTTGTCAGAAAGTTTAACGAACATGTTTCCGTCGAAAACTTTGGCCGAAATTTGAAATCTGTAAAGAATTTTGATGAAATTTTTTTCCGTCAAAGAATTTCGATGAAAATGTGTTTCGTCTTAAAGTTTTTATGAATATATTTTTTTGTGAAATATTTTGACGAAATTTAGATTCCGTAAAAAATTTTACAAAAAAAATATTCCGTCAAATTTTTTTACCAATATGGTTTTAGTCACAAATTTTGATGAAAATATTTTTCGTCACAAAATTTTGCGAAACTTTTTATGAAAATATTTTCCATAAAAAATTTTGACGTAACTGTGTTACGTTAAAACTTTTCTTTAATGTAATTGTGATTTTTTTTTCACATAATGGGTATGGGTCAAGTTTTGGGTCAGTGGGTTAATATTAAAACGAGTCAGGTCTAAAACTGACCCAAATAAAAGTGGGTCAGTATTTAAACCAGTTCAAAAAATATGGGTATTTATGGGTCGGGTCAAGGTCGGATCAAGGACAAGGCAAGTGAACCAGCTTTTTTGCACACCCCTACGAACACTAGATATATGACTAAAAAATTAAAAATAATCCTCACTTTTGAAGATTTATATAAATTTAAAAAGGAGTGAATACCCCCGCTAACCCCTCGCTCGATCCACTATTACCTCTATTGGCTGTAAGAAACTTTATTAAAATTTAGTGAAACAAATTCAGATATTTATGCATAAAATTATATTGAAACTACCTTTTTTTTTTTTAAAGATAAGCCAAACTAACCTTTATAGTCAATTTAGATTCCAGATTACTTATGCATATTTTTCTTGTAATTTTAAATTATTTTTTCTGGAATATTTCTCTTTTAATTAATATTTTCAAAATTTATCTAGATTATTATAAAATGTTCTCCATACTTGCTAGATAATAATATTGATACCATCAATTGTAAAGATGACTAAGTGCAAATGCTTTGGGACGTTATGTTTTTTTTTTTTTTTTTTTTTTTTTTTTTTTTTTTTTTTTTTTTTTGTAATAAAGAGGGGCAAAAGCCCCAAACAAAACAAAAATTACACGACGCGAGAACTTAAAAGATCTACAGAAGCATCCTAAAGAAGGAGCTCTAACAAAGGAGAAGGAGGAGAATGATAAACAATAAGATTATTATCATCCTCAAAATGCCTAGAAGCAAACCAGTGAGCACATCTGTTATTTTCTCGAAAGGTGTGTACCCAACGAACATCCCAATCTTCAGCAAGCCATTTGTGAATACGGAAAACAACCTGAGAGTTTCTGTGATTGTTGCTCCCTTCTTGGATAGTGCTAAGAGCAATTTCTGAGTCACATTCCAACTCCACTCTCCTAGCACCAGTACCCCAGGCCAGCTCTAAGCCTTTGAGGATACCCCAGAGTTCTGCATCAAGAGGATTACAGAAACCTAATCTGAAAGAGAAACCACCCAGAAAAGCACCATTGTGATCTCTAGCAAGGCCTCTACAGCTAGCATGTTGCCTAGATAAGGAAGAAGCACCATCTGTGTTAATCTTCAACCGACCAGGTTCAGGACGACACCATTTAGTAGGCTGATGGGCATTAGGGAAGCTGCCAAGAATGCTTCTATTCTTACCTCTAGCTTCAATTAAATGCGCAATAAAATCAGAAATGACACGCTTATCATTGCTTGGCCTTCGGAAACTATCATCATGAATATGATGATTACGCCAATTCCAAAGATTCCAGCAAGTAGTATAGAAAACATCTCTCCAATCAACATGAATTTGATAATTCCAACCCTTACTCATATTTTTTATGAGCCAAGGCTGTAGGTCTAATGTGAAGAAATCGTTGGGGACCCTTCTACCAAATCAATCTATCCACAATCTTTTGGCTTGAGAACAATCTCTAAGGACATGAATAAGAGTTTATTCACTGTTTGGACAGTTAATGCAAAAATTAGGACCCCCATTCCATTTGCATGTACGACTCCTAACTGGAAGCTTATTAAGAAAAGCCAACCACATCATAGTCTTGATTCTTTCTGGACCCTTCCAGTCCCAAATCTTCTTCCAGGGAACATTCCTTTGAGCATGTTGAAAATTCATCAAGTTCAAGTAGGCAACCTTAACTAAGGAAGAGGACACATGATTCTGACACCAAACTAACCTATCCTCAGTATTATCTTCCAAAGCAACAGGAACGCAAAACACCTTAGAGATTAGCTCATCATTTAAGAATTGCTTCAAATATCGAACATCCCAGGTACCATGCTGAAAGATCTCAGCAATGGTTCTATGCAATTCCAGATCAGGAATGTGATTAGGAGCTAAATTACAAAGATTATCATCCAGATTCAACCAATTATTCGCCCAGAATTTAATAGTCTCTCCATCACCCACCTCCCATCGAAGACCGACTAAAAAACTGTTCCAACATTTAGAAAGGTCCCGCCAAAGTTTAGAATCATAAGGCTTAGAGCTTATCTCACGCCTCAAATCTTTACCTCTTCCATACTTGGCTCTCAAAATCTTAACCCAAAGTTCCTCCTTGTCAGTTAAGATTTTCCAGGCCAACTTATGAATATAAGCCTCATTTTGAGTACGCAATCTGATAATACCAAGACATCTCATTTCCTTCGGCTTATACATTGTGTCCTATGCCACTAAATGAGCTTTATTAATACCCCAAATGAAGTTCCGTTGAAGCTGTTCAATCTCATCACACACAGAAGTGGGAAGAAGACCATTCTGCATATGAAAAGAGGGAATAACACCAATCACTGATTTAGCCAGAGTGACTCTCCCCGCAAAAGATAAACTTTGATGCTTCCAGCCATCAAGTTTCTTACGAACTCGATCCATTAGATCAGCATAATTTGATTTCAAATTTCGCCCTTGCCTGATAAAAGAGCCCAGATATTTACCAATGCTACTAACTCTTTTGAACCCAGAGAGCGCAGAAATTGCATTTGCAGTTGCATCAGATGTATTGGAAGAGAAATAAATGGTAGACTTATGAACACTTATACTTTGACCAGACATTCTGCAAAAAAGATCTAAACACTCCATTATTACCTGCATTTGCTGCACCGAAGCTTCAGAGAAAAGGACAATATCATCTGCAAACATGAGATGGGAGACTGCTGGACCACCTCTACACACTCTGATCGGTTTCCACACACCACTGCCAACCCTTTGAGCAATAAGATGAGATAGCTTTTCAACACATAAGACAAAGATGTATGGGGATAATGGATCACCCTGTCGAATTCCACGTTCAGGAATAATAGTTTCAGTCAAGCCCCCATTCACAAGCACTTTGAAACTATTAGTTGTGATAGACGCCATAATGAATTCAACCATCCAAGACGGAAGCTGTATTTCAGAGATAACCTTACGAATAAACGACCAATTCAGCTTATCATAGGCTTTCTCTAAATCAATTTTAATGGCCATAGTACCCATCTTACCTTTAAACTTTGTCATCGAATGGACAATCTCTTTAGCTGCAATAATGTTATTCTGCAAGTTTCTGTTTGGGACAAAGCTGGTTTGGTTATCAGAAACCAAAGCTTCCATTACTTCCTTCAGTCTACCCACTATAACTTTACTCATGCCTTTGTAAATCACATTGCACAAGGAAATTGGCCTGAATTGAGAAACCAACGTAGGCTTATTAACCTTTGGGATAAGGGTAATAATCGTACCATTAATATCAGCAATGGTTTGCGGGTTTTCCAAATAAGCTAGGAAAGCATTCCAGACTTGATCACCTACCAGATTCCAGTTCTTTTGATAAAAAGCAGCTATGTACCCATCCTCCCCTGGGGCTTTTGAGCCTTTCATTGTGAAAAAAGCTTTTTTAACTTCCTCCTTAGTAACACTCACCCTTAATTTATCCATGACTTCCTCAGGAACAATAGGCCATCTAGTATTGATCCACTCACGATGACAGCTTTCATCTTTGAAAAGATTAATATAAAAATCGCGGATCATCTTAACCAGGCCTTCCTCTTCACGAATCCAACTTCCATTATCATCCTTGAGTTCCACGATTCTACCTCTTTTCCTTCTGACAATAGTCTTTGTATGATAGTATCTCGTGTTTCTGTCACCTTGATTAATCCACTGAGTTCGAGACTTTTCATACCATAATAACTCCTCTTGATCAAGGACCTCCTCAAGTTCAGCTTTGATCTTGCACTCCACTTTCTCCAGATAATCTTTATTGTGCTCAGAAATGGCTCTTTGAATACCTTCAAGTCTTCTCATCAACTTATTCTTCCTATGCTTAATATTCCCAAACACCTTCTCATTCCACTCCTTAATGCAAGGGGTAAGAACCTTCAAACAATCAGCAATGTTCCCATGCACGTGCCAATTGTCCTTTAAAAATTGATTGAACAGGATATGGTCCTGCCAAAAGGAATGGAAACGGAAAGGACGATCCTTCCACTCATCTTTTGAAGAAGACAAGGATATAAGAAGGGGGTTATGGTCACTGTTTAACCTAGGAAGGGCTCTAACATGACCCTCCTCAAATGTAACCCTCCATAAATCGTTACTGCAAGCACGATCTAACCGTTTGAAAACTCTATCCATATTCAGGAAACGAGGACCACGCCAAGTAAATCTCGAACCGGAACTATTCAAATCAATCATCTTCAGATCCGTAAGCAAGGAAGCAAATCTGTTACATTTATATAAATCTACCGGGGCACCTCCACGTTTCTCAAAAGGGGAAGCAATTTCATTAAAATCACCGGTGATAAGCCAGGGCTCATTCATAGAATCAGCAATCCGACGAAGATCCTGCCAAAGGCTACGTCTCACCTCTTCTCTAGGATTGGCGTAAATAAATGTGCATAAGAACGCAACATTATCGGAGAAACAAACTTTCAAATGAACCATTTGCATGTTCTTTTCCAAAATCGTAACATTACAGAACTCCTTGTTCCACAAAACCCAGATCCCTCCCATGAAACCTTGAGCTTCTTCCACAATACAGTTGTTATACCCTGTTCTTTTAATAATCTTTTGAGCTTTCGCACCACTTATTCTAGGTTCAAAAATAGCAGTCAAATCTATTCTGTGTTTTCGGATCATACTAGTTAAGGTTCCCAAAAACCTTTTCTTTGCCGCCCCGCGACAATTCCAAGCCAGCAAAGACATCAATCAACCATAAGGGTTGCAGGTTCCTGGTACCCTGCTGACCCCTTAACAATCTCAACACTATCTTCATTTATACCTCCTTTATCAACCTCCATGTGATGCGATAAAATAGACGCATCCGAATGGGTAGTGACCAAAGTCCTATTAGGATCCGGAGCTTTAGGATATTTTAAACCATTATCACTCCCACTTTGGTCCCCCACGTTCTGATCCACTTCCATTGCTGTATTTTGAACAGGAGGCAACACAACTTGCCTATCTACAAGTAACATAGGGGTAGTCAAATGCTGGTTCTGAATTTTAGCAATAGCTTTCTGACGTAGCCCTATATTATTGGCCAAATCCTCTTTTTTTGAAGGCATAGGAACATTTTTAGAGGCTACCCTATCATTTGAGGGTCCCCCAACAAGGATGTACCTATCTGCATGTTCTTCCAATTCAATGCTAGAATGACTCGAGGCATCTTTTCGATTAAAACCTTTTAAACCACTATTAATGATGCCATTATTTTCTACGCTGATAGCTCCCTCAATTCCCCTTGATTTTTGGTCATTAATTACGCTAGGATTATGCCCATGATTAGGCTCCTCATTAATCACTTCCAGCTCAGCTTGATTCAAATCCCCAATCACCATTAAACTGTCATAACGTGATTTTGTATTTACTGCATTTAAAATAGGCTGATATGATTGCACTGATAACTGCTTTGATTGCGCAGTATTCTCCCCAAAATCACGTTGAGTGATTCTTCTCGAAGTCATCGGCGTTCTGCCATCTTGGGTAGCAGCTTGGCTTCTAGGGCGGCGTTGGCGATTAACCACCATCCAAGGGCCAAGACCGTTCCGGTTTTCTTCAACTTTATCAGCTTCACCATCCCCAGAAGGATGAGATTCATTCACCACGATCTGTTCTTGAACAATCACAGAACAACAATCCTTGCTATGGCCATACTTTCCACAGTTGAAACAAATGAGCCCTAGACCTTCATATTCTATATGCTTCAAAACTCCCTCAAGAACATACTCTCCTTTTAAAGGTTTAGCCAAATCCAGTTCAACACAGATCCTTGCAAAGCGACCCCTAACATGAAGGTTTGTAGTCCTATCAATCTTTATTAACTTCCCTATCCAGTTACCCACCCTACGAAAGAAAACTTCATCATAAAATTCCAATGGAATATTAGGAAGGCGAATCCAAGCTGCTATCTTTGATATGCCCTCAGCATTAGGCCTGAAGCCAGGTTCCCACTTACGTAAGGACAGATAATGACCTAGGACAACCCAAGGGCCTCCACTTAGAGCAAATTCCATGTCTTCATCATCACTAAATTGAACCACATAAAACTCATTCCCAATATCTGTGACGTTCACTTTTCCTTTCCTTCCCCATAGCTCCTCAATCTTTTTCTTCATGAACGAGACACCTGTAGATCTGCCCAGCAGCTTAACAATCAAAGCTTTTTCCCACACTCTATGCAAGCGTCTTCTTCCTCTCTTAGTGCAACCAAAATGAGTTTTTTCATCCTCTTCCACCCACATCTTTATGCCCTCAAAATTAACGTCTTCTTCCTCAGCTGGTTCACCTTGCAAATTCTCACCTTCAAGAGTATCAGCACCCTCCCCATCATTCTTCTCTCCATTATGACGTTGCAGCATCTCCTTCCATGAAATTCGACCCTCCTCTTGGTCCTTCATCCAGGATTCCTCCCTAGGAACCATTGATACATCATGTGAGAATTTTTCTCCACGATCTTTATTACGTTTAGTACTTCGCTTTAGTATGTCTTCCTCCTCTGATGATCGCTCTGGTGGTTCTCGCACAGTTTTCTCCATTCTTTCAACTTCTGATATTCATCCCAATAAACCACCTTTGGTCGTTGGGACGTTATGTTTAGGATATGATTAATCTGGTAATGTTTCCTAGAGTTAGAACTTTCAAGAGGTAGCTAACCCTACGTGGAATGACCTTTCAAATTTCAATTATCTTTAATTATTGACTAATGGATAAAGGTATGAAGCTCGACGTGCATCTTAGGTTACGATGAAATAGTTCAACTTCTTAAGAGTTATTTAATCTTATGTTGCACCGATAGTGACACGAGACATGAATTACAATACAATGCTCCGATATATTAATTATAAAAAAATGTTAGATTTCAAGAGTGAAGACATATTTTGATATTAAATAATATTTTTAAAATATGTAGTGTATATTATATTTAATATTCAATAATAACAACAAAATAAAAATAATCTTATAATACTCATCAATTTTATAAAGAAACATAAGATATCTCCAATATTTATATTAAACTTAATAAATAATAATAGTAATCCAATAAATCTAATAATTGAAACTAAAAAAGCAATTCAATGCAACTTTTGAACTCTTTTTAAGTCTATGCAACGTGTATTGGAGTGTCGGAGTATCGAAGAGTATCGGAAAGTATCAAACATGACACGTCAGAATTTTTGATATGTTGGTACACCATAGATTCTATCCGTAAATACATAGACGTACTCTAAATAATCCCAACTCCATAATAGTGACTAGGATAAATTAATGTCGTTTGATTATTTAAAAACATGACGTGAAAAAAGAAGCAGCAGCAAAACACAGCACACCCCCAAAGTTAGCAACTTACGGATATGAATATCAATCAATATCATAAATGACCAAAATTGTAGTGCACTCTAACATAAACCATAGTTATATCTCATGGTATGAGTCAAGAAACTGCCTGAACTTATAACTAACATAATGATCGATCAATATCATCTCAATGGCAGCAATTTGGACCTTTGCTTTTGGAGCAATCCATGTTTCATATTTCCTTTCTTGGTAGCTACAACATATAAATCAGCTTTTGTGTCAAGTTCCATAATTTTGGTATAGATGCCAATTAACATAGGCTAACATAGCCGTGGTTTTCTCATCATGATGCCATGTTAGCAGAAGACTTATTTTTCTTAGGTGGTGGGTTTCCTCCGGAGATAAGCACATACAAATAAAAGCAGAGCATTGCAAAACTGCACAAAATAAATAAATAAATTTGTCGCATGCATAGAGTTTGACCAAAACCAGGACATGTTGCAATCAAAAGGCTAATGAAAAATTGGTAATTTCAAACCATCATAATAAAATTCAAATGTTTAAAGGCAAGGATTGAAGTACCTTAAGATAGCACTGATGCCAGTAGGAAATACTTTCTTTGCCTGCATATAGAAAAGAACAATAACTACAGTATAGCAACGGAATGAAACCTAAGTTAGTCTCTGACAAAATAGATATAATACCAATGAGTAGCTCTGAAAGTTCTTCCAGATAAGAATCCCTGACAATGCTGTTAAAAAGGAAAACAAGTTAAGAGATAAAACGATTTTTCTAAGCAACAGCATGCAGCAGTCTTTTAAGGCTCATAAAATCCTATACCTGATTGTCCTAGAATAAACGGTAAACTTGATTTCCCTTGCCTCCAGACCTTCAAGCTAAGGGTGCTGAGCAATAGTATAGCACCTCCAAAGAGCACACCATTGCTCAGTGTTGTAAGACTCCGTGTCAAAAGGAATCCAATTATCCCCCCACCTAGAACAAATCCACCTACGACAAGAAAGCATATATAACACATCACATCTTTATTTAAAAGGAAAATAGCCTAGCATATTATATCACATTCAATTTTACCGAAAGAATGTCCTACATTTTCATATTACTTACGTTACAATCAAAAGGCCACCCATAGAAATTCAAACACTGTTTGGCAGCACAATGTTCCATTTCAGATACCAGAATAGATGCCTGAATGGTTTAATAAGCCATAATAGATTGATATGATGTGTAATGATGATGTGTTACAAAATAATAACCAGTGGTTCTATTTAGATTAATAATTAGGTCCAATATAATGTAATTTAACTAGTATAAGCCCGAGCCCACTAATACAATAAGACTATTAACATTAGTTAAATAAGGAAACAAACTAGTAAAAAACCACTCCCATCAAACTCCAACTAGCGAGGGTAGGGGTAAGGAAACAAACTAGTAAATATAACAAAATCAGGAAACAACTCTGATACGGGTCCATCTCTTAAAGTATATGCACACAACAGATATAGGGCCCAGGTCCAAGTAATCCCTGCTGCTGAGTCAGCAAGTGGTCTGTTAGGAGGGGAAGGTTCTAGTATAGGTGTTCAACAGAAAACAGTTGAGGTGGAGAGGCAGGAAAGTGGCTGAATAAGAGGAAGGCACATGGTTTGAGTGAGGTATCTGGACTCTTGGTTTAGACTGGGAGTAGGAGAGCTAGAGCCTCTCCAATTGCTCGAGTTACTTCATCTTCTGTAGTTTCCATTTACGCTTCCCCTATTACTGTAATTTCCTTACTGATACATTGTACCTTCATAGTTCATATCAATACAAGTCTCGTTGGTTGTTTCTTTCCATGTGTTGGTTGATCCCTATCACGGTATCAGAGATCCGATCTAGGAGCTCTATGAACGGTATCCACTCAAGGAATGGAGAATCGATGGGATTCGATGGAAGAAAGGGTGCGTAGAGGTAACGAAAGCCAACATGAAGTGTTGCAAAGGCTGAGCGTATCAGAGCAAGGCCAATGGCTGGATGACACGGCTCAACACATGGCGGGGCTAGGGAGCAGAAGTCGATCCAGGTGACAGGAATCTAGAAATGAAGGTTGCAATTTTGAAGAATCGACTCAATTAGCTTTTGACAAACTGAAAGGAATCATGAGCATAGTTCCTGTGCTGGCTGTGCCTATCTTTGAAAAGACTTTTACTGTTGTTACAGATGCGTCTGGGCATGAATAGGGGCTGCCTTGATGCAAGAGGGTAGACCTATTGCTTAGATCAGCCAAGGTTTCTCTCCAAGAGCCATGGGAAAATTTGTGTATGAGAAAGAATTGATGGCTGTAGTCTTTGCAGTCCGGAAATGGCGTTATTATCTTATGGGAGTCATTTTATTCAAAACAGATCAGAGAAGTCTCCAATTTTTTGTTGAACCATAGTCACAAAGACTATGTGATATGATCTGGAAAAAGATATTAGAGATAGCGCACAAAACACCAAGGAAATGGCCAGAATCAATCTGGATTTTCTATATATTGAACTAGAAAAGACAATTACAGTGAAACAATTGCAGAAACAAACAGAGGACAATTACAATGGAAAAGGAAGAAAAACAAAAGATAATTTTAGAGCAATTAGAGAGTGCTATGATTCTTTCCCAATCTGGTTTCCCAGCCCAAGTGTGTCCAAATTCCCAATCCCCCTTTTACACACTACACATTCCTCCTTTTATACCCAGCCTAACCTCCTAGAATATTCTAAAGTTAGTTATACCACCTCATTGGTAGAACATAATTCCCTACTACCCACTTTACATACATGATATACCTACATGAGTATATTCGTATCACTATGACATTGGAGTTTTGATTATAACAAAGCACCTAAGGACCAACATAGTTCAACAAGGATGCACTCAATGAGAAGCATGGCAACAAGTTTTAAATGGTACTAGAAGATTAAAGTAAAGTGCAAAATTGATAAGGCTACTCAAATGTGCAAAGTCAAGCTAGAAGTCAAAGTTGGAATTCTTTGTTTAAAACCTAGTCATAATTTATTTAAAACCTAGTCAACTTCAGTCATGTCACATCAGGAAAAACATGCCACATCATCATATTCCATTTAGGAGTCCAATGGCAGTTAAAGGGTTGGACATTACTGCATGCAGCAATTGAAAAGTGAAGTACCAAATCAATAGATTTTGAAAATTAGAGGGATTACAGAATTAAGCCAAAATTTTATCGACAGATACCAAAGAGAAATGCAACATGTATTTGTAAAGTCACCTAACATGCAAATAATCAACCAAGGAACACTTACCAAAGGGAATGCCTAAACAAAAATCATGTATTTTTGCAGTCCTTTTTTGTTGACTGAGACCTTCCAGCACTGTCCCTCCAAGCCCTACTTTTTCGGCATCACCTTTTTCAGCAGCGTAACTCAGTGTACTTTTGGCATCAGAACCAGCAATATTTGTGTCATGCCTCTCGAGACTCATAACAACTGATAACTATATCAGATATGCTTCCAGCTTTAGTCTTAATATCAAATAAAATTGCTCTAGCAAACTTTTACTGCACAAAAATATATTATTTATGCATGCTTATTGATATAAATGTCTCACGCTCTGCAACCAAAGCCTTTTCCCACTTGGCGGGATCAGCTACATGAATCAAAGGACACACTTGGTCACATACAAGCACATAGGTTTAATATGAAGTCCAGTAAATGCAAAAAAAAGAAAAAAGCCTATGTAATCTATTGAACTAGTTGTACTTTTCAGTTTTCACTAGATTATTAGTGCCATCTTGTTCATATACACTTATACTCTGTTCTAAATTTTAACTAACAAATACATTTATTATGGATTTAACATTGAAGAATAATTATAAAGAAAAAGAAATAAAGTCACCTTTGGTGAAAAAAGAGTTAAGATGACAGTTAAGGGGTAAAAATGCGGGTAAGCAAAGTTACCCGAAAAATAAAAGTAAAGTTAGAAATATGACTGGAAAAATATTCTAGTTCATTGGGTAAAGTTTGGTATTGGATGGAAGTGTGTAAATAGATAAGTTATTACTTAGTTAAAGTAACTTAAACTTACACATAGTAAACTCCTTTATTTCTTTCCTCCACGCTGCCTTTCTTCTTCTCCTTCTCTGTTTGTCGAAGCTCTTCCATGGGTGGGGTTGGGTTTCAAAATTTCTTCCCTTGATTTCTCTCTACACAAGCATCCAAATGAAAATGTCCATTACATGAAATCAATAGGAAATCATCCAATGAATCCGTTCCACCCCTTATTTTAGGTTGAAAATGCTTGAGTAAAAAGTTCTTCTCTTCCCCTTGTGCGAGTTACTATTCATTAAAGAGAAAAATTGTGGTTTTCATGGAGCTTTGCTTGGATGTTGTTCTCTAGGCTTGGTATAAGGGATTAGAGGTGAGAAATCTCTATTTCCATGGTTTGATTTTTGTGATTTAAGTCTTGAAAGTTTGAAGCATGTTTTGGTGGGAAATTTTGAGTTTGAAATTGGAAAATTGTGATGAATTAGTGTTGTGTAGTAAGTTGTAATGTAGAATAATCATGAACATGTGTTTAAAAAATTAAGAAAAAGTCCCCTTGAACCACCCTAGAATTCGGCCATGATACGTATTTAGGGTTTATGTGCAAAAATTAATTGCATAAATTGTGAAGGTTTGAATATTGGTGTATGTTGAAATTAAGTGTGAAAGTGAGATTACATGGTGGAAAATCCCTTGGAAACCTACCCTATGCATTTCGGCCTTTAGGGTATTATTAGGGAAAATTATGTTAAAATTATTTTGATGATGCATTTAAGTCCTAATGCATGATTTTAGTATGATTTGGAAGTTAAATGGTTTAAGACAAAATGAGAGGCACCTTAGTTCCCTTGTATGAGTTGCCATGACCTTGTGAACAAAAATTAGACAAAGTTAAACTTAAAATTGTTATGAGAATATTTGAATAATTTAGGGGCTGTGTGTGGGTTCTAGGAACTATGAGTTGTATCTATTGATTTGATGCAAAATTCTTGGCTTTCCCAAGGTGTTGATTCGGCCATATAGGCCTTGTGGGGCTAGGGAACGTTAACGATTATAAAATGGCAAATTAAAGGAAATTATGAAAGCATGGTCTTGACTTGTGTATTGGCATAGTTTTGGCATAAGTGTAAAAAAGAAAGTAGGCAATAAGATGTATGCCTTGTGTAAATTTCAGGGCATTACAACATTTTATTGACTTTGTCTTGAAATTCTCTCTCTAGGTGTGCCTAGGGACTGAGAGGGTTTGAATTGCCTTGGAGCTAAATAGGTAACTTGTGTACAAGTGAGCAGGTTGGCAAAGCTTCAAGAGGTAAGCTCTATGTTTATGGGGTTCGCTCCTACTTTGTGTTCCGCCATAGTGTACAGATTGTGGTCAGGTTGTATGATATGTATGAGATATATGATATAGATGCATCCATATAGAGCTATATGATGATGTGATATGATATGTTTTGATATGTTTACTTTGATATGATTTGATGTGTTTACTTTGATATGATTTGATGTGTTGACTTTGATATGTTTTGATGTGATTTCTGTAATGATCTCTATCTATTGAGTTGTATATGCACTGATGTCCGCTTGGGGTCCTTCCTTTGGACTGACTGTGTATATCTGTTATATGTCGAGTTCCGCTTGGGGTTCTCCCTTGGGAACATGTGCACTAATTTCTGCCAGGGGTCCTCCCTTGGGATTGACTGTGTACACCTCTGTTATGTGATGATCTCTGGCCATTGATCCTATTTGCACTGATGTTTGCTTGGGGTCATCCCTCGGGACTGATGGTGTACACCTCTGATATGTTCTGGTACCGCTTGGTGTCCTCCCTTGGGAACACGTGTGTTGATTTCCGCTTGGGGTCATCCCTTGGGAATGACTGCGTACGTCTCTGATAAGATATGTTTTGTTCTGATGTGATTATTGTGATGATTTTGTATATGATATTTGTTACGTGCGTTGATTTCCGCTTGGGGTCATCTCTTGGGAATTACTGCGTACGTCTCTGATAAGATATGTTTTGTTCTGATGTGATTATTGTGATGATTTTGTTTATGATATTTGTTACGTGCGTTGATTTCCGCTTGGGGTCATCCCTTGGGAATGACTGTGTACGTCTCTGATGAGATATGTGTATATATTTTGTTCTGTTATGATATATGATGTTTTGTATATTATGTATCTGACTGTCATGCAGGAAGTGAGCCCAGGGTATGGAGAGTTCTCTATAAACCTGAAGCTTACTAGAGGTTCATCTCTAACACTGTTTGAAGATATGATTTCAGGAACACAGTTAATTGAAGAGCCCTCACGGGACAAAGACACTACTCGTGGCTAGAGGTACTAGTATGAGGATATGGAGTTCTGGGTGGCTGGACGCTACTATTTATTATAGATGTTATTTTTGGAGAATATGTACTGTTGTATAGTGTTCTATTCATTTTGGGATCATGATGTTTGATCCATTATACAATATATGGTCCGCTATGATTGAAATAGCGCCGCTTTAGCGCGCATTAGCGCTTCAGTTGCGTGTTGCGGCACCCAACCGCTATTTTCGCACCGCGACGCGACGGTTTCCGGTAGCGGTCAGTAGCGGCCGGTTGCGGCGGTGGCGGACGGCAGCTCTTGCGGCGCTATCGCGCCGCTACAGGAAAAGGAAGAGAAGTTACAGACATTTAGAGGAGAAAAAGAAACGTAAGAGCACGGTGGCAGCATTTTGTAAATTTGAGTATCATTTAAGGGTATAATAGGAAAAGTCCAGAATAAGTGAGGGGTAAAATAAATATTTTATTGAAAAAGCCAGCGTTTTTTTTTGGGTAACGTTATCACCTTCCTTTTTCTTCATTGATTTTGCTGCCAGCTTTTGGGTAATGTGTCCGTAGCAGTGCTTGGTTTGATAATTTTAATAATGCCACCTAATACATAATTAAAAAAAAGGAAATAGTGGGAAGAAGTCAAGAGAAAAAAAAAGTTGTAGGTGATGCTGCAGCTACTGTTCAGATTCTTGAGAACTGAGTTTTGATAGCTCCTTCTCCTAGTTCACTGCATCATTACCCCTATTCTCCTCTTTCCTATTTTTATTTATAATCATAATAACAATAATTTCAAGTCCCATTGTTTTTCTATCTACCAATTCACATTTTAATCAAATATATTTATTTTTAATAATCAAGATTTATATTATATACTTTAAATAAATTATAATTTGCATGATCTTCTAATGTAATATAAAAATAATTTGTTACCATAATATCTATATATATACATATATAATTTAAATTTTTACATTTTATATTAAAATAGAAAATTACAAAATTATTATTGTTGATTTATTCATTAATATTTAGAATTCTCTCACATAAAATAAATCATACTAAATGATATATGAGATAATTGATCTTTTGATGTAATAAGAATGACCTTAAAAAAAATATGTTTTGCTGTATTGTTATTAATTTAGTTACTTTCATTGAATTAATATGTTGGTTCCTTTATGTTCCTTGAATCCTTGTTTTGAATGTGTAGTATTATATTTTTTATTCCTCATTTCCTTCTATTTTGGGTGATTTCTTATCTTATAGAATTTATATAGTATTTATATATGTGGTATAATTTATTATAAGTAAATATGGACTTCACAGTAGCGGCTTTACCGCTACCCGCTATACCGCTGTAGCGTTTTGGGGGTCGGCCGCTACTGTCCGCTACCCGCTATTTAAAACTATGATGGTCCGTATATGTTTTGTACATGTGTTCATATTTGATGCATGTACATTTATGTATTCAGATATGTGCATGTGTTGAAATATGTATGTTGTTAGACATAGTGGCACAGAGCCACTTATGCATGCGCCCATGGATGAGTATATAGTCTTATATGGATATCTGGTATTTCTGAAATTATATATGGTATAAATTGTTTATCAGGAACCCTTGAGAGCGGGATTGGCAAATCCCCAGTTGTCCAATTTACAGAGGTTATTCTGCCAGATTTTCGTCTTCGTCAAATAAGAATTACATTAGGAGAAGTATGCAATGTGAGATATTATATGAAAAAGGATTAAAGAAAAAGAAAAAGTTAGCTCGTATTTTCGTAAGTTAAGTCTTCCGTTATTTCTGTTTGTATCATATATATGTTAATTGAACCGGCTCGAGACGGGGATGTTACAAAATACATTTACCAGCTTGATACATGCAATTCAAGCTAAATCCCAACCCTCATTTAGTTATCACATTTGATGTAAAATCTATCAAATAAGACCATAAGGCTTAAACTAACAAAGGAACGAATGATCATTCCAGCTTCATCGAGTCCCCTATATCTAATTCTCACTCTTCAAGACAGAGAGGCTGCTGATCTTGCTTTGTTACTGGGCAGTCTAGAATCCTGTAGTTGTTCCACTTTCCAGACAAAATGTCATGATATTTAGACCCTTCTGGTGATTATACTTGCTAAATTCAGAGCTCTTTTACTTCTCTTTCTTTTGGAAAAGTCTT
The DNA here is from genome assembly GCF_033153095.1 of Gastrolobium bilobum. Classification (NCBI taxonomy): domain Eukaryota; kingdom Viridiplantae; phylum Streptophyta; class Magnoliopsida; order Fabales; family Fabaceae; genus Gastrolobium; species Gastrolobium bilobum. The sequence continues at coordinate 78,804 of NW_026897545.1, forward strand.
CTTTTATAAAAAAAATAAAAATAGAATAGTAATAGGAAGAAATTGCAATGAAGTGGGGTAATTAAACATGTGCTATACATGCAGAATGTCTCAATTATTATTTTTAATTTTTTTTGTAAACAAAATGTCTCAAATTTGACACAAGACATATATATGTAGGTGGTTAGAGATTGTTTGAAATATAGTGTGAGCAATCTTAGATATTTAAATTATAGACTTGTAAGCCCCAACACTAAATAATATATATTTTCTTTTTCTTTTTCGCTCCCTAGAAAAATTGAACCACACTGGAAATTAAGTAGCAACATCGTGAAATGGATTCAACCAAAAACAAAATGTGAAATGCAACAAAGTTTAAAAACTTCAGTATTTCTTCACAAGTTGTATTCAAGCATATACTAGCAGAGCATTTCAAAGAGTGAGATTTGAGACGAACGCGAAAAGTGAAGTGAGAAGGGAACCTTGGAATTGAAGCGAAGAGACCGGTGGAGGCTGCGACTGGTGTCAGAGAAGCACGAGAACTGAGACACCGTCGCGGCCATGGCGGTCGCCGTCATCGTCGGTGATCGGAGATCAATGCTATGCTTCAATTGGTAATTGCAATTGCATTGGTGCAATGAATTTAATTATTTCATTTATGCATCCTATTCCGAATCAAAAGTCAGAAACCATAACGTGGAATTTTAAATATTAAAAAGAATAAATGAAGAAAATAGTAATAGAAAAATTATTGGGACTTGGAGAGTGTTACAGGTCACTAACCCCAATTACCTCCAAGCCCTCTCCAAGCGGCTATGTGATTATAATACTCTCTAATATTCTAGGATTGGTCTTATTAAATGGTCTTCACTTGGACGCATAATGCATATTTTATAAATTAATGGTCAATTTTAATATAAAAGTTCATAAATTAAGAGATTGATAATAATCACTTTAATTGCTAATCCGTTAATTTATGAAAGTGTTCAGTTTAAGGATAATAAATATGATGATATCTGTAGATGGCGTAATATTTCAATATACTAGTGATCCAATGGAGTCAAGGTATAAGAACTTCAACGGAATCTAAGTGTGTGCTAGAACTCAATGAGTAGCAAAGTTCAATGAGAAAGGTGTGTGTTTATGGCTGATACGAGGTAGAGTAACAGCAGGATTATCCGGAGATTTTTAGATCCCTCCTCTCATATACTATGTTGCATCGACACCGACACGGGACACGGGATACGATATGACACTCCGACACGTTAGGACATGTTTTGATATTATATAATATTTTTAATTTATGTAGTGTATATTTAGTATTCAATAATTTAACAAAAAAATAAAGCTAAACTTATAAAACTCATCTATTTTACAAAGAAACATAATATATTTCAAATATTTATATTAAACTCAATAAAATCGTAATCGTAATCTAACGAATCTAATAGTTGGAACTCAAAATACAACGTAACGTAACTTTTGAATTTTTTTTTGAGTCTTTGCAATGAGTATTAAAGTGTCAGAGTGTCGGTAAGTATCGAACACAACACGTTAAAATTTTTGAAGCATGGTGCTTCATGGCTTATACAAGAGACCGTAGGGATGGAGAAACAAGAACTCCTTTTGAGGATTCCTCTGAGTAACGACTTTGCCAGAGTCATTAGGAATCCATGATTCTCTGACAACTACGTGCCAAGTTGCGCTTATGACATAAGGACCCCGTACTCATGAGGGCAAAAGATAGTGTGCGAGGGGAGTGGGGGATAGTCCAATATTTTGGGCCTGAGACGAGCCTCGAGGAGTAGTTCAAGCAGCCGGTCTAAAACAGACTTTGATTACCCGTCAAAAATAAGTTGTGACAACTGGTCCAGAACATAATGGATGATTAAGATCTTTCAATAATCGTATTAAAAGAATATATGACATTCCCACATATTCCATTATTAAGGGGGTGAAATTTTTTTTTTTATTCAGGAATTATGATTTCCAGGAATATAATGGACAAATAAATTTTTCGAGAATATTATCAAAAAATTATTTGGTAGGTCAAAATATTTTCGAAAATATTGGGCTAATTTTCTTAATACTATATTTGTTTGTGTTAAATTTTTCCATGCCATGGAAATCCTAGAATATCATTCCCTGAGTGGTATTCTTTGATGGTATTTTCAGAAAATTTTACACATAATAAAATTCCAGAAAAATCAGATTTCCATAAAATTTTTAAAAATCTCGTACTAAACATGGGTAAGTAAGATTATCACTCTTAGTTTTCTAGGAATCCTAATTTTTTTTCTCCCAAACACCCTCTAAAAGAAATTTATAAGAAATTTGAATTTAATTCCCACCAAATATATCTTTGTGGAGGGGTGAAGAGATTTAACTGTGATTACCCCGACTCAGGATTAGTCTTATAATCACATCAAAGAGTTGAAGTTTGTAAGGATACCCAGATGACTGATTCATTTCAAAAGAATAATTAAGGTGGGTATAAAGAAAAAAAAGAAAACTATAATTGCATTTGGATACTATTTACCGATAAAAAATTTCAAATCCAATATTTGTATTCCTTCTATGAATTTGTGGCTAGCTCCAAGTATGATTTCCGACTATTATTATTCTACTCTCTCACACTTTAGCTGATTTGAACACGTAGAAGTCCCAAAAGATATACTACTAAAGACAATAATAACCAACCCTCTTCTCAGCCCAGTAACTCATATTGAAACAAATAAAATTCATAACACCTTAGTTTAGGTCATAAATGTTATATCCTTGTGATTTTAATAGAAGTACTGAATCTCCTATTTATTGTATAAATAAGTTTTTAATACTATTTCATTTAAATATTTTATGAGATTATACAATGAATTAAAAAAAATGTATATTATCAACTCACACCAGAACTTATACCCAGTATTATTTTTTAGGAGGGGTTTATAGCTTTAATCCTGAACCAACCCTGAACAGAATTGCCTCCTGTAAAAAATACCTGTGATTTATATAAAAAAAATTAAAAATATTTTCGCGCTTGACAACAACATAGTGGGTAACAGTAGGGTTGGCAAAACAGGCCAATCCGGCTTGACCTGGCCCAACCCGTGTGCAACCCAAAAAAAATGAGTCAGAAAATCCAACCCCACTCGACTCGAGTCGGGTTAGGGTTGACTCAAAAATATGACTCGTGGGTTGGCTTGAAAAAATGGCTCGCGAGTTGGCTCAAAAATTGGCTGCGAGTTGCTCGAAAATGACTCGCGGGTTGGCTCATTTTTAGTTTATTTAAATGAATCTGTAGTATTAATGCACCAGCTATATGGCTTCCATCAGCTTAAACAAACAATTGTCTTACAGAATAGTTTATAAAAAAAGCAAAATAGAAAAGGGTTATAGAATGAAAAGTAAAAGCAAAATCTTCTAGTTTCGAATTTTTTCATAACAAATTTGCATTAACATCGAGAAACAATCAGAACCACTTTCTACCAAGTGGGTAAGATATTTGAAACAAACAGAGCCAACACAACCTAACATTATAAAAATGGCAACGATGTGAGAAGATTAGGGACTTAGGTTTAGAAAAGGAAAAAAGACGATGACAACTTGTGTGTATTTTGTCCATTTTTGGATATTATATTTTGTATTTTTTATAAATAAATAAAAACTCAACCCACGAGCTGGCCCGTTTGACCCGCAGGTTGACTCATTTTTTCTCGAGCTAGCTCGGGTCGGGTTGGCTCAGGTTGGCAGCTCATTTTTGCCAACTTGATGGGTTACGAGCCAACTCGATGGGTTAGCTCATTTTTACCAACCCTAGGTAACGAGGCTTAAAAGAGGAGACGAGCACATGTACAAATACAACTTGATAGTAGATGAGAGTTTAAAGAAATGAGAGCCTCTCAAGTGCTCTTAATTTATACCTTTATTTCAGTTTATCACTATAATTGCTTCGATACTACCTTCTCACATCATTTCAATACCATAATTAATAATTATAACAATATTATTTTCTTTTCATTGCGTGCTTTCATCTTATATCTTATTAAACTTGTCAAAAAGGTGAGGTAGATAATATATTTTTGATAGAGTGAAATATGTCAATACAACAGAGACTTGAAGATGCAGCAGTACGAACTGAAACTAAAGGAGGTCACCATTAAAGTTTTAAGGGCGAGGTGAATGGACTCGATTATGGTCAGTAAGAGCTGAGAGGTGAATTCTGTTGGAGAAAATAAGAAAATAATATATGAAGAAACTTTTTGTATTAAAATTGGCTAAAGAATAAATACAAGAACACATTATTTTTAAACTCAAGGTCACTCTTTCTTTTATCTTTCCAAGTGCTACGACATTTTCTTCTCTTTAGTACATGGGTACTCTGCTTTTCTTTTCTTCTAATACAATTAATACACACACAATCTAATAAAATTGCTTAACATTTATAGTCATTCCTTGCCGACTTGTTGCTGCCATATTTTAATCCAATTTGCTTTTCGCTTTCTTTTTTAACCACAAGTTCATTGTGTCGATTTTGATGCCAACCACGTTGCCAACCGCCTTGGCTTGCTTTTAACAATTTGGATTTGGCTTGCTTTGGTAGCCACAAGTTCCAACCTCATTTGACCATACTTATGACAAAATTTGTAACAGTCTGTTGTACATTGGTATTGTTAACATTGATTATGATATTAAGCACAGTTACAATTACAGCACTTCATTGAAAAATACGAGTAAACGTTTTCCTTTCATTACGTAAGAATTTAAACACAATAATAAAACGTAATGATAAAAGCTGTGATTATAACTGAAATCTAAACACAGAATAATTAAAATAAAGGCCTAACTATCATACAATGCTTATCTTAAGTCACTAAGGGGTTCTCATAAACCCACTTAGCATAATTCTCACTTTTACGATTTTTACGTATCTGAACGTGGTTCAGTTTTTTGGACATTGTGCGAAATCCACATGCTACGAACCTCCCATCTTTTAGTATATTATTCTAGACTTAATTACCTTTCCAAAAAGGTATGACACGCTCCATAAAGTTCTCATTTGCTCCGGTTATCGCCGTTCGAAGTTGGACAAGCAAATCTGCCAGCCAACCCCGAACAGGATACCAAACATACCTCTCCATTTCTGCGATTCTGAACAAACCGCTACACCAATTGCTCTCAAATTTTTATAAAGTAAACTAGACACCTTAAGCTTCAATTTTACATATCATGGGCCTAATTTGACTAAGAATTAAGGAAGAAATAAATTTCTCAAAACTATCACCCGACAGCCCCCTGCAGTAGGGTATTCTGGACAGTCCTAACTCAAACGCGTCTATAGGTATGCGCACAGCTCTAATGGCTACCAAATTTTGACACAACATATTTTACATTTCAACCTTCAAAATGGTGTATGGAACGTCCTTATTGGACATCTGTGGAGAGAGATATGCTCTCCCAATGTTCACCCAAAATCTGTCATTTTATATAAATTTCGACGGCATCTCCTTTGTTTATTCAACTTATCCCACTTTATCAAAAGTGTGTTATTATCATCAAATGGTACCTAATAGACAAGGGTGGCACTCAAGGACCAGCAATTCCTTGGTGCTCTTACAATCCACAACAATTTATATCGTTTACCTCACTTTACAATTCATTACTTACTTTGCTAAACTTAAATCCTTTCAATCACATTATTTCATTTGCATGCATTCTTTCAACATACACATAAACATAACTTAAAAAAGGCCTATTGCCCTTTCATCACATTCATGCTTTAACTATTACACAAGGTCCATAATTTACAAATTTACAATCCTCCAAATGGTAAGCATAAATACGATTAAATCCTCCAAGTGCAACATGATAAAACCTCAAAATACAACATGATAAATCAATAGCTAGACTTAGGTAAAATATAGCATGAACAAATATAACCGAAAGCATAATCCTAAAGCAATATGCAATGTTCATGCCCTAAGTCTAGCCTATGCCAAAAATGGCCTCAAAATGCAAAAATCATCCAATCCCCAAGTGCTTATCTTATGGACATCTTGCCCATAGCTCCAGCCCCACTGCAACTACCTGAAATCATGCCCCAAACACGGGGTGAGATATACGAATATATCTCAGTAACCCAGAGGTTCTGGAGATTACTCTGCCCAATGGCTCACTCAGATGTAAATCAACAAGGAATTATAACAACCAAAGAGGGATAAAGTAAGGGATTTAGTGAAGTAGGGATGAATAGGGAGTAAACATACGATGAAGCTGGAATGCTCAATGCCAAAACCACGCAACATCTGACCTATTGGCCTCGGCATATAGCCTACGGGTTCTCATCCAAGGAAGTGTTCCCAGAACATCAACCAAGGCACCCACCACCAATACACCCGAGACTTTTCTAGAGTGCTCCTCAACGGATAATAGCTCCATGACCCCAGGTCAACTGGAACTCCCTCACGAAGAACTATCCAGTGGAAGTCTGTAACGTCCGAAGGCAACTATCTACTGGCCAGAGACACGGTACATCGTATGTACCCAATATATATATATATATATATATATATATATATATATATATATATATATATATATATATATCTATGCATGAGCAAGTTATAATACATTATTAACATACACCTCCAACCACTACCCCCCAAGGGGCATGGTGGAGCACAAACGTGCCAAATGATTACCTTGTTGAAGCTCCCTCTCTAGGTAACTCCAATGCAAGGTACAACTGAGCTTGGTTCAACCAGAAATGCCTACACACATGTCATCCCCATATCAATTAGAACCACATATACTTGGTTATTCAAGAATTCATGCCATTTTCATAAGCACTTACCACAATCTTTTTGGTCAAGGACCAAAGGCAATCCACAAGGCTCACTGCTTCAAGCTCACGTCTGTGGGAGGCAACTTACAATGACCACACAAGGGTCATCAACTCACTTGCAAAACAAGTTGAATTTCTAAACAAACATACCCCCATACACACCGATTACATGACTTTTACCACATCCATTCTTATTTCCCCTCACTTGGCTGAATTCTTCATGCATGTGTACCAAAGGATTTTTAATCCAATTTCACAATTCCACATATCATACAGTCCTATAATTAACTCATACAATTACTCCACAACTCAATTACACAATCCTACCACAATTCCATTTCACAAAGTCTTGTATACCAACTCAAAATTTGCCTAAGTTATGACATTTTTTTATGTGCTCAATCATCATAAAACATCATTTTAAGACACTTTTATCTAATACACAATTTGAAGTCCCCAACCACATCAATCCATATAAGCATGCTCTAGGGTTCATAATTTAAATCCATCAATTCATCCAATGAAAAGTGTGAAAACTTACCAACAATCAAGGCCTAGGACTCCTCCACACAATACCCAAGCAATGGAGGATCAAACAACTCCAAGAACATCAACTCTCCTCACCAAAATCGTGGAGATGGGTGTCACTTTTCTCCCAATCTAGCGAGTTTCATGCCTTGAGAGTATCGTGGTTGGGTTTAAATTGCATTTTACTTGAAGTTTGGTGTAGGATTTTGTTGGTTTTGGTGAAGATTTGGTGGAGTTTGGGTGGAATGAAAATTTGAAAAAAAAACTTGCACACCAATGAAGGAGCCGCGGGTTTGAGAGAGAGAGTGTGGAGAAGATGGTGAATAGTGCATATGCACATGTGTTCTTAACTCACTTAAGTGAGGTGGGTCCCACTATCACCTCGTGTGTTTCAAATTCATTCGAATCTCCCGCTTAAACCACTAAACGTCAATTAATTTCTAGACTATTTGGAAACTTCAAATTTTAACATTCACTGATGTCCTTTAATTGCCCTTGATTAGATGAATCCGGAGTTTTCGGTCATTCGTTGAAATCACAGTTTTAAGCTGTTATGTGCACTGTGGGCACGCTTCCCCAAAAACCCTAATTTCCATCAATTTTTATCAGAAATCATAATTTGTAGTCCTATATACCATTTATAACTTATATCGTAACCTAGAGCTCAAAATTTATTCGACACGCTTTTCGGTGCAACTGTACCGCTGTATTTTTATCTGGTAAAAACACTATTCATCATTTTTCCAAAAACTTGCCTATCCACTCAATTTTTTGTTCTGAATCCATTTTCAGGGTTATTTTTCTATTTGAGACCTTCTACTCATATTTCATTTCCTAGGGTTACGTGTTTGACAAATTACTATTTTACCCTTTTTACGTATTTTGACTCTGAATTCAGGATTTTCACTAATCCTACCCTTTAATCCATATTTTACATAAAATTATATGATTTAGAATTACGAGGTGTTATAAAATTCATCTCAGCAAATAATCCATGTGATGATAAGGACTAGATATAAGATTGAGTTGTATCATTAAATTTTTTATTCTTCTAGTATGGCGGTGGAAAAATTTCTGGTTCAATCTATCATCTTCCATATACTTCTAGTTTGGCGGTGGACCACAAAGATGAGTGGCAAAGTTAAAGTTCGATTTCTAATGCTGCCCCTCAAACTTGACTTTACATTCCAATCTTATGTTTGAGTTTGTTGAGCACATCGTTCTTCAATGGCTTCGTAAAAATATCTGCCAATTGTTCTTCAGTTTTGCAGTAGACTAATTTCACAACTTTGTTTTTAACTTGCTCTCGAATAAAATGATATTTCATGTCAATATGCTTGCTTCGGCGGTAAGAGACTGGATTCTTTGCAAGTGATATAACAGACTTGTTATCTACGTATATAGTAATTGGACCTTCTTGCTCATAATGAAATTCATTCAAAATATTCTTTAACCAAATTGCTTGACACGTGCATGCTGCTGCGGCTATGTATTCAGCTTCGCATAATGATAGAGCAATTGTCTGTTGTTAACTATCTGCATAGCCAATTAACCTTGAATCTTGGGAATGCATATAGAATAATCCATGACTGATGGTTCCTTTGATACATCTTAAAATTATCTTTGCTCCACTGAAATGATCATGCTTTGGATGCTCCATATATCTAATAATTAGACCAACTACAAACATGATATCTGGTCGAGTGAAAGTCAAATGCCTCAAGCTTCTGACCAAGCTTTTGAATAGTGTTGGGTTTACTAGTTCTCTATCTTAGTCAGCTTTCAACTTCGTTCATGCTTCTATTGGTGTTGAAATAGGCTTGCAATCTTTCATTCTGAACCTACCCAATATTTCTTCTACATATTTCTTTTGTAACATATAAATTCCTTCTTCCGTTTGTTTTACTTCAACTCCAAGAAAATAAGACATTTCTCCAATATCTATCATTTCAAACTCTTTAGTCATACCTCTCTTAAACTCAACAAACATACTTGGATTGTTCCCTGTGAAAATTATATCATCCACATAAAGACACATGATCATCATATCTCCATCTTCGTTCTTCTTCGTGTACAAAGCATGCTCGTACGAACTCTTCACAAATCCATTCTTATGAAAGTATTCATCTATCCTCATGTTCCATGCTCTTGGAGCTTGCTTCAATCCATATAGCGCATTTTTCAGCTGATAAACTTTATCTTCTTCTCTTTTTTTAACGTAACCTGGTGGTTGCTCAATATAGAGTTCTTCTTCTAGGTAACCATTGAGGAAGGTTGATTTCACATCCATCTGGTATATCTCCCATTTCTTTTGTGCTGCAACTGTTGTAAGAAGTCTGATAGTATCAATTCTTGCAACTGGTGCAAACACTTCATCATAATCTATTCCATATTTCTGCTTGTAGCCTTTAGCTACCAATCTTGCCCTGTATTTCTCCACTTTTCCTTTTTGATTAGTCTTTGTCTTGTACACCCATTTTACTCCGATGGGCTTTACTTCATCAAACTCCACATCTCTTGAGATGATTACCTTTTTTGTCAGGAGATTGTATAATCTGTAAGCTTTACTCCTATGCTCGTAGCCAATAAAGATACATTTTTCTCCTTTATCATCTAACTTCTTCCTCTTCTAATCTGGAATATGAGCATATGCAATGCAACCAAAAATTCTTAGATAGCTCACCTCTGGCTTCCTACCACTCCACGCTTCATTTGGTGTCTTGAACTTGACACTCTTTGTTAGACATCGATTCAATAGATAGGCATCACATTGAACGGCTTCGGCCCAAAACGTTCTTGGTATATGCTTTCCCTTAATCATACTCCTCGCCATATCAAGAATTGTTCAATTCTTCCTTTCCGCAATTCCATTTTGTTGTGGCGTGTAGGCAGCTATCAATTGATAAATTATTACATCTGCCCTGCAAAATGCTTCAAATAATCTGGAAGTATATTCACTTCTTCTATCTATTTTGAGCACCTTTAGATGCTGACCACTTTGTTTTTCTGTTATTACTTTAAATTCGTTAAATTTATCAAGGGCTTTTGATTTTTCTTTGAGAATATATACCTAAGCTTTTCTTCTGAAATCATCAATAAAAATAATATAGTACCAGTTTCGTCCAAGAGATGGAATATCAAATGAACTAGCTATATCTGAGTGAACTAGTTGCAGTGGTCTTTTTACTCTCCATAATTTGCCAACTTCAAAGCTTTGTCTATGTTGCTTTCCTCTCATGCATCCTTCACACAGCTGATCTGGATGATTTATTATTGGCAATCCATTTACCATCTTCGCTTTTGATAGCAACTTTAGGCCAGTGAATCCAAGATGACTAAATCTGAGATGCCATAACCACGAACTATCTTCTATGATGGTCTTCTTGCACTTTATTGCACTTGTCTTAATGTTTAGCTTGAATAGACGATTTCTTGTCATATCAACTTTCGCAATCAATTCTCCTTTCTGATTTCTCATGATGAGAGAATTACTCTTCAAATGTATATCATATCCTTTTTCTAAAAGTTGACCAAGACTGAGGAGATTGCTTTTCAAAAATGATATATAATAGACATCTGAAATGTATTTTCTATCCCCATTCTTTGTGAATATCATAATCTTACCTTTGCCTTTAATTGGAATCTTTGATAGATCACCAAATGTAACTTCTCCTTGGACTTCCTCATTGAGTTGTGTGAATAACTCCTTCTTGCCACTCATGTAATTACTAGCTCCAATATCAAGGTACCAAACATCTTTCCCACTATCTTCCTTGCCTTTGTAAGTGAACAACATGGTCTATTCATCATCTTTCTCTTCATTTGCTGTATAATGACTTCTCTCTGCAACTTTAGCAGTATCTCTACACTCATAGCTGAGATGACCATATTTGTTGCAATTATAACACTGCAAGTGAGATTTGTCACCTCTTTGTTGAAATCTTCCTCCTCTTCGAGTCACGAAACCATGACCTCGACCACAATTATATGCTCCTTGATCACGTCCATATGCTGCTCCATCAGTCTAAAATCTTCTATTTGTTAGGCTATATCCACTGCGTACGCCATGACCACCTCCAGTGTTGAATCCACCTCGGTTGTTGAAGCCTCCTCTATATCTATTATGATTTCCTTTGCCACGTCCATAACTGTTGCTGCTGGCTTGATTTACATCAAGAGATAACTTGCTTTGCAAAGCTTGCTCCAATTTGCTAGAACCTTAATTAAGATTCATTCTTTGATCATGAGCTTGAAGAGAACCCACAAGCTCATCAATAGATATAACTGACAAGTCTTTGGCTTCTTCAACGGCAGTGACAATATATTCGAACTTTCTTGTTAGTGATCATAGAATTTTCTGCATTACTTTGACATCATCTAAAGTCTCTATATTTCTTTTCATCTCTTTGGCCACCTTTTGCACTCGTGAGGAATAATCTATAACAGGCTCTGCATTCTGCATTTTTAAGTTTTCAAACTCAGCTCTAAGTGATTGGAATCGTACCTTTTTAGCTTTGTTAACTCCTTGGCAAGACTTCTGTAAAATCTCCCATGCTTCCTTGTATGATTTTGCATCTAATATTTTCTCAAAGGTTGCTTCATCAACACCTTGAAAAATTAAGAAAAGAGCCTTCTTGTCCTTTTTTTGTGAAATCCTTAAACATCTTTCTCTGAGCATCTAATAAAACTGCTTCAGCAGCTGCATTGGCAGGCTCCGTGTAACCATCCTCAACAAGGTCCCATATGTCTTGGGAACCTAGCAACGTCTTCATCTGAATGCTCCAATTTTCATAACTTATCTTTGATAGCTTTGTAATTTGTGATTACAGCATCTCTGCCATCTTTGATTGAACGTGGCTTTGATACTGCTTGTTGGAAATTTAAAGAAAATAAGAAAAATAATAGATGAAGAAACTTTTTGTATTAAAATTGGCTAAAGAAAAAATACAAGAACACACTATTTTTAATCTTAAGGTCACTCTTTCTTTTCTCTTTCTAAGTGCTATGACACTTTCTTTCTTATCTTAAGTACGTGGGTACTCTGCTTTTCTTTTCTTCTAATACAATTAATACACACACAATCTAATAAAATTGCTTAACATTTATAGTCATTCCTTGCCGACATATTTTAATCCAATTTGGTTTTGCTTTCTTTTTAACCACAAGTTCATTGTGTCGATTTTGATGCCAGCCACGTTACCATCCGCCTGGGCTTGCTTTTGACAATTTGGATTTGGCTTGCTTTGGTAGCCACAAGTTCTGAACTGCCTTTGACCATACTTATGTCAAAATTCATCTCAGCAAATAATTCATGTGATGATAAGAACTAGATATAAGATTGGGTTGTATCATTAAACTCTTGATTGTTCTAGTATGGCGGTGGAAAAATCTCTGGTTCAATCTATCATTTTCCATATACTTCAGTTTGGCGATGGACCAAAGATGAGTGGCAAAGTTAAAGTTTGATTTCTAATAAACTCAAGAGTTTTAGTAAGAAAAATAATGGAGATGAAGATGAGTTTTCAAAGAAATATACAAAGTATTTATAGCGTGAAGAAAATTCTTCTAGCATGGAAAGTATGATGTCGTTCTCCAACTCTATGAGCCCTACAATGGTGTGAGGCAACGTGACTCCTAACATGTAGGGGTGTTCAAAATGTCCAAAAGAACCAAACCGATCCATAACCAAACTGCTCCACATTTTAAAAACCGGTTATTTTTAAAAACCGGTTTCATATGAAACCACATTTTATTTTATAAATTGGTTATTTACCAAACCATAAAAATAATTGGTTATCCATGGTTATCCATAACCAAACTTCTTTACATTTAAAGAACAAATAAGTATTATCTTTTATTATGTCTATTATATTAGTCAATTGACTCAAACTTCCAAACAATAAACTAGCAAAAAAAGTTAAGTAGCTCAAGTAGAAAATATTTATTTAAAAAAAAAATTACACATAAATCGAAAGATCGCATCTTAAGAAAGCACTTCGTATGTAACATAACAACTTTTTTTCCAAAAAAAATAACCATATACATACCTCTGGGCAAACTCAAAACTTGACAAGACGAAGGCTTTGAAATGACAAAGATGAAGTTCAAAAATCATAACGAAAAGGGCAATGCAATTAATCAATTGGCTTAATGTCTCTGAGAGCACCGTTAAAAGGACAACTCACAATGGATTTACTTATTTGTTCTTTAATTATGGAGCAGTTTGGTTATGGATAACCAATTATTTTTATGGTTTAGTAAATAATCAGTTTATAAAAATAAAATACGATTTCATATGAAATCGATTTTTAAAAATAACCGATTTTTAAAATGTGAAGCAGCTTGATTATGAACAGAATTGATTATTTTGAACATTTTGAACACCTGTAACCGTGGCGTCCAAATATGTTGGGCTTCCTCCTTCAATGCTAAGCCCAAGCCCATTGAGGGGTTTCCTAAAAACCCTAACCCTATATCTCACCTCCTCTATATATTCATTAGTTGTGGGTGGAGGCTAGGTTAAGAGATTAAGAGAGAGATTTGATATTTGAGAGAAATTTGTTTGAGATTTGAGAGCAAAGCTTTATGCTTTGCATTTGAGAGATCTCTAAAGAGAGTTTGAGTGAAACATCTCTAGGGTAGTTTGATTATCACCATTGTTGGAGAGGTTGAGTTAACCACCACATTGGTGTATTCTGATTATTTTGTAACCATTACTCTCATAGTGGATTTTTTGATCTGGACTAGGTCCCGTGGGTTTTTACTTCTTCATTGGAGAAGATTTTCTCACGTTAAAATTGCTTGTGTTCTCTCTTTCTCCTATTTTTCGTTTTGATTTTTCGCTGCGCTGCCCGACCTGGTGAAGTTCAGGCCGAGGTATTGCCGAGATCTGAGGTCGAGAATCTCATTGACTGACTTCCGCAAAGGCCCCTGAGCCGATCTGAGGGAACCAAGTTCCCAACAGTGGTATCAGAGCCCGAGTTCGACGGGTTCTGAGGGAGACGAGATGGAGACCAGTGGCATAACCAATGATGAAGACATGTTCAAGTTGACCGCAGATAATTTCACTTATTGGAGACCGATGATGGTAGATCATCTCTACTGCAAAGATTTACATGAGCCCATTATCCTTGATGAGAGACCGGCAGGCAAAACTGATAAGGAGTGGGAGATCCTAAGTCGGAAGGCGGTAGCCACGATCAGGAAATATATTGATAAAAGCCTCTTTGAGCACGTGTCCGAGTTCACGAACGCATATGAGTTGTGGACGAAGCTGGAGTCCATGATTCAGAAGAAGACTCCCCGGAATAAAGCATACCTGGTTCACCGACTTGTGAAGCTTGAATACAAGGACAACATGAGCATGATTGAACACCTCAACACCTATAAAGGTATTGTGAATCAGCTGTCAAAAGCTGAGATGAAAATTGATGATGAGATGCAGGCTTTGCTGTTGTTGAGCTCGCTGCGAGAAAGCTGGGATACTCTGGTGGTGACTTTGAGTAATTCAGCTCCAGAAGGAAAGTTGAAGATGGATGTCGTGAAAGACAGCCTCCTGAGCGAAGAAGTCAGGAGAAGAGAATGAGGTGTTTCAAGCACGTCTGAGGCCAACATTGCTGAGAACAAAGGGAAATCTGACTCCCGGGGTAGAAGCAAAAGCAGGGGTAAAGGTCGTGACAGACGAGAAAAGTCCAGAGGTCGGTCAAAGCCGAAATATAAGTTGAAGTGCTTTTATTGTGGAAAGACAGGCCATAAGAAGCCAGACTGCTGAACCCTGCAGAATGATGAGAAGAACGGCTCTGTGAAGCCGGATCAGATTATTCCCAAGAGGAGGGAAGACAAGAGCACCACTGCGGTGGCTGCCAACCGGATGCCGAGATATTCCTCCTTGGTGAGGATAATTATTTGAATGTTGCATATAATGACTGCACCTGGATTGTTGACTCTGGTGCCTCCTTCCACGTTACTCCACACAAAGGTTTTTTCTCCTCTTACCGAGGTGGTGAAAATGAGTCGTGAAGATGGAAAATCAAGTGACCAGCAAGATTGTTGGTGTCGGCGATGTAACCCTGACCACAGATGTCGGATGCCGACTTGTGTTGAAAGATGTGAGGCATGTACCTGACATGCGTTTGAACCTAATCTCGGTAGGGAAGCTTGACGATGCCGGGTTAGTGAACTACTTCGGTAGTGTGAGATGGAAGCTGACCAAGGGAAACTTGGTCGTGGCTCGAGGTAAGAAGGAAGGCTCCTTGTATGTGATGCAAGGAAAGATCAATGGCGGAGAAGCCAATTCTGTTCGAGATGAACCTAGCTTGGAGCTATGGCACAAACGCCTCGACCACATGAGCGAGAAAGGGCTACAGATCCTGAACAAGAAAGGATTACTGACCGGGTTGAAAGGCCAAGCGTTGGAGAGTTGCACGCATTGCCTAGCTGGAAAGCAGCACCGGGTTTCTTTTGTGAGACCGGATCAACCAAGACGACGCATGTATATTCTTGACCTCGTCCATACTGATGTCTGCTCTATGCCGAAAAGATCCCTTGGAGGAGCTCAGTACTTTGTTTCATTTATTGATGACCATTCCCGCAAAGTGTGGGTATATTTGTTGAAGTCTAAAGACCAGGTACTCCAATCCTTTAAAGAATTCCATACAATGGTTGAAAGGGAGACTGGCAAGAAATTGAAGGTGGTCCGATCTGATAATGGTGGTGAGTATTGCGGCCCTTTTGATGCATACTGTAGAGCGGCTGGGATCAGACTTGAGAAGACGCCCCCAAAGACTCCACAGTTGAATGGACTGGCTGAGAGAATGAACATAACTATTGAAGAGAAAGTACGAAGCATGTTATCCAATGCGGGTTACCGAAATCATTCTGGGGAGAAGCCGTCAAAACTGCTGTTGACTTGATCAACCTCTCCCCTTCACGGCCACTTGAAGGAGAAGTTCCAGAATAAGTCTGGACAGGTCGAAAAGTGGCCTATAATCAATTGAAAGTGTTTGGATGCCGAGCTTTCATGCATATCCCTAAAGATAAAAGGGCAAAACTTGATGCGAAGACAAAAGAATACATCTGTCTTGGTTCGCCGAGATGTGAGTTCGGGTTCCGACTTTGGGATCCAATCAATAAGAAGATAGTGAGAAGCCGAGATGTGATCTTTCATGAAGATGAGAATATTCATGACATCTCGAAGCCCAAAGTTCGAGTTACTGTCAGACACGAAGAACCCAACCTCCTGTCCAAGCTGAAGCAGGGGGAGAAAATCAAGAAGAGAATGAAGAAATTGATGACCAGCAACAAGCTGAAGATGACCAAGACATTGAGGTCCGAGTTGATGATGAGATCCAGGATGAGAATGATGAACCGAGTTCTCAAGCTGAAGAACAACCAAGATATCCAACTCGAGAAAGAAGACCCTCTACAAGATATCCATCTGATGAATACACCGTTGTTGATGAAGACGGTGAGCCTCAGAGTTATGATGAGGTTGTAACGAGCTCAGAGAAAGAAGAATGGGAAAAGGCAATGCAAGACGAGAAGAAGTCTCTGCACGAGAATCAGATTTATGAGCTGACCGAGTTGCCTAAAGGAAGACGAGCTTTGAAAAATAAATGGGTCTACAAGATTAAGAATGAAGAGAACGGGCAGAAGTTAAGATACAAAGCCCGGATTGTAGTGAAAGGCTGCAATCAGAAGAAAGGAGTAGATTTTGAGGAGATTTTTTCTCCTGTGGTGAAAATGACCTCGGTCCGAACCGTTTTAGCCATGGCGGCTTCGATGGACCTCGAGGTAGAACAATTGGACGTGAAGACAACATTTCTTCACGGTGATTTAGAAGAAGAAATATATATGGAGCAACCTGAAGGATTCCAAGCTCCAGACCAAGAAGACTTCATATGTCGGTTGAAGAAGAGTCTTTATGGCTTGAAGCAAGCACCTCGGCAGTGGTACTAGAAGTTTGAATCATTCATGACTGATCATAAGTTTGAAAAGACAGAAGCTGACCACTGCGTATTTGTGAAGAGGTATGAGGCCGAAGATTTTTTGATTTTGTTGTTATATGTTGACGACATGCTTATTGTAGGGAAAGACAAATCGAGGGTAGCCGCCCTGAAAAAGGCGTTGAGCTCGTCCTTCGCAATGAAGGACCTCGGCCCTGCAAAGCAGATACTCGGAATCAAGATTATCCGAGATAGACAGAAGAAGCTACTGTGGCTGAGTCAAGAGAAATTTATTGAGAAGATTCTGAAGAGATTCAGCATGGACAAAGCCGAAACAGTGAGCACCCCCCTTGCCGGACACATAAAGCTGAACCAGAAGCAATGTCCGAGATCTGACGAAAACAAAGATGAGATGATGAAGGTCCCTTACCAATCCGCTGTCGGAAGCTTGATGTATGCAATGGTTTGCACTAGACCCGACTTGGCGTATGCTGTTGGAATGGTAAGCCGGTATTTGTCAAACCCCGGCAAAGAGCACTGGGAAGCAGTGAAGTGGATCTTCAAGTACCTCCGAGGTACGACCAATTTATGCCTCCGATTTGGAGAAGGCAAAGTCGAGTTGCAAGGCTACTCGGATTCTGATTTAGGGGGAGACGCCGACTCGAGGAAGTCGACTACAAGATATTTGATGAGATTTTCCGGAGGAGCTGTCTCTTGGCAATCAAGACTTCAGAAATGTGTTGCACTATCGACAACTTAGCTGAGTACATTGTCGCTACTGAGGCAAGCAAAGAGATACTGTGGATGAAGAAGTTCCTCATGGAACTCGGCCATGATCAAGACAAGCACGAGCTGGGTTGTGACAATCAAAGCGCAATTCATCTTGCAAAGAATTCAACCTATCACTCCCGCACTAAGCATATTGATGTGAGGTATCACTGGATCCGGGATGTGGTGGAAGGTGGAGAGCTCGAACTCGTCAAAGTGCACACTGACCAAAATTGGTCCGACATGATGACGAAGCCGGATCCAACAAGAAAATTTGAAGACTGCTGCGAAGGAGCCGGGTTGATGCTGAAGCCGACGCATTGAAGTCGGAGGGGGAGATTTGTTGGGCTTCCTCCTTCAATGCTAAGCCCAAGCCCATTGAGGGGTTTCCTAAAAACCCTAACCCTAGATCTCACCTCCTCTATATATTCATTAGTTGTGAGTGGAGGCTAGGTTAAGAGATTAAGAGAGAGATTTTATATTTGAGAGAAATTTGTTTGAGATTTGAGAGCAAAGCTTTATGCTTTGCATTTGAGAGATCTCTAGAGAGAGTTTGAGTGAAACATCTATAGGGTAGTTTGATTATCATCATTGTTGGAGAAGTTGAGTTAACCACCACATTGGTGTATTCTGATCATTTTGTAACCATCATTTTCATAGTGGATTTTTTGATCTGGACTAGGTCCCGTGGGTTTTTACTTCTTCATTGGAGAAGGTTTTCCCATGTTAAAATTGCTTGTGTTCTCTCTCTCTCTCATTCTCTCTCTCTCTCTCTCTCCTGTTTTTCGTTTTGATTTTCCGCTGCGCTGCCCGGCCTGGTGAAGTTCAGGCGGAGGTATTGCCGAGATCTGAGATCGAGGATCTCATTGACTGACTTCCGCAAAGGCCCTTGAGCCGATCTGAGAGAACCGAGTTCCCAACAAAATAAACGTGTTGGGATCTCTCCTCGCTATGTTTCATTATCTACAAGCTGTAATTCTGTAAAGGCATTATCCTGATTTTCTACTCTCGTGCCTCCCATTTAGCAAGCACAGGACCAAATCATCATCATCATCTTCATAATAATAATAATAATAATAAACGTTCACTATAATGTCGGTCACATCAACAACAATAGCATTGATTAGTCTAACCCCACCTGTGATATCTACCAAAATATTTTGGTGCTACTATAATATACGGATTACTCGATACATTATTTATTAAATATGAAAAAAAATATTTATATAAGAATCATTTCGTCCAGAGAATTTTAAAATAATGAAGATTCTTACAAGAAATAGTTGGTCAACTACCTATAATCGGGAGAAACAAATAACTACTTATAAAAATAACACAATCCATCAAAAACCAATTTTGAATTTATTAAAAAACCGGTTTTGAACTTGATAACCGGTTTATGGTTCATAACCGGTTTTGATTTAAAACCGATTGTGAATTAAAACTGGTTTTAAAGCAAAACCGGTTATAAACCATAAACCGATTTTGGAACCGGTTTCAAACCGGTTTAGAAAATTGAAAACCGGTTTTAAGATAAGAAAACCGGTTCAGTTTGAAAACCAAACCGTTTAAAACCGGTTCGGTTCGATTTTTGTTAAAACCGGCTATAAACCGCTCCATTCACACCCCTACTAACATGTATGAGTCATGTGTGCATGAAAAGTGTGAGATAATCAACTATAAAATGGGACCATCTGTCCTTTAATGCACAAGTATTTGAGAGCATTTACTATGCTCCTAGACCACCATTCTCTAGGTGGTCCCCCTTTGAAGATAGGGGGGTAGAAACTATGCTCCTAGACCACCATTCTCTAGGTGGTCCCCCTTTGAAAATAGGGGGTAGAAATGGAAATGAAGAAAAATGGGAGTGGATCCTCTCATGTGAAAAAGTGGTCATGTAATCATATTATTTGATCACAACCACTCATTGATGATGAGATAAGAGAGAGAAAAGTGTATAATTTTTAAATGAGTGATTATGATCAAATAACATGACCACATGACTACTTTTTCACATGAGATAATCCACTCCCAATAAAAATAGTAGGGATACAAAGAAAAAGAAAAATGTGACTTTGAGAGGGACGGACCATCAAGTCTTTGAGTGATCTCGGTTCTTTGAAAATATTTCGTAAGTATTTTAACTTTGCCGGGCGGTCCAATGGGATGTTCAGTCAAGGCCATCCAAGTGATACAAAACACTTACTCTGTGCTTCCAAGATATTAGTGTCAAACCCCCTCTTTACTTTCATATTTCCAAAAATAAAATATAAAGTATAAATGGTACCATGGAAAAATCAAATAAAATTTCTTCATTACAATCCATAATTATATTAGCAAATTATTCTCAGGAAACCTTCCATGACAGCAAACTCAGAAAAATGAAGAATACAATAGGGATACAATCAAAGATCTATACCATTTTAAATATGTATTATGTACCCGGCAGTAACATTTTCTCATCTCCAAAACCATGAAGAGAATTTTCTTCAAAAATAAAAAATCATAACGGACAGACAGAAAGCACTTCATATAAGTATGTGAAGATTTGCAAAATGTGAAAAAAATTAAACAAGAAATGAACTTATTAAGTTTCCCATGCTCCCTTTTGATGACTTCAGCAATTCATGCATTGAACCAGATTTTACATCTTCTAATAATGGCTATTTGAGCTCTGGCATTTATGCTGAGAACTTTCATTGTTTTCATTGGTGCTGGTAGTTGCATCATAATAAGAACAGCAAAAGGAAGTGCCTTCTTTGTGAGGCTCTCTCATATTTGAGCTTATATCCACAAATCCTGTTCTTTGTCTTGGTGTGCTCATAGACCTCTCCTTTGCTTTGCTAGATTCAGTAACAGCCATGTATGTACGAAAAAATGGAGAATTTGGCATTGAAATTTCATCCCCAACTGAACTTATTTTTACATGAGAAAATGATTTCCTTGGGATTGAAATTTGTGAACTCAATCCTTCTTCTTCCAATTCTTTTTTGATTGTGATCATGTTTAAAGGAGATGGTTTATAAAGCATATCCCAATCATGTGTTTCTTTATGTAGCCACTCTCCTAGTGTACGGCAACTCTCTCTTCCAAATTCCTTGTTGTGCATAGATTCTTCCATGATTTGGGGAATTTTTCTCTCCTACAAAAGATAAATTACATGGCTATTATAACATGCATGACATGATTGTACTGTCTTACAAAAATAAGAAAGTAATAGACTAAGGATGGAAAATGAATATCACGAATCAACTCTCCTAGACGCTTAAGTTGTTGGGTGAAGATATATGAATGGTTTTATTAGATCTCTCAACACGTTCCATCACGCGAATACCTTTAAGCTTCAAAGCATGGATATGTATAGGCTTATTTTTTTTGTATAACCTTGTGCTGAAATTTAACATTTTCTTTTTTATTAGAAGAATGGTCATAGGCTCTAATACTATGTCATGAACCAATTCTTCAAATAGTTTAAGAAGTTTGGTGAAGGCATGTGAATGACTTTATTAAATATCTTAACACGGAGTTAGTGGCATTTAACAATGTATGAAAAGGTAGGCTCATTTTTCGAACTAACTTGACTTTTTATCTTTTCTTTAAATTTGTTTCTTACCTCTCCATTTTTTTATGAGTAAAAATACTGAGAAATAATGCCAAATCAAATGACATTCATTACCTTTTGTGAAGAAGAGTATTGCTTCATGCGCTCTCTTTTGACAATAGCCTCTTGCTTTCTTAACCATATGGCTTCAATGTCTTCTCTTGAGTGCAAGCTACAATCCCAAGTTCTTTGACTATGGCATTCAGGCTGCAAAGACATTCTTGAGTGGATTAGACATGGGAATTGCTCAAACTCAATGCAAGCTTTATTCACAGGCTTATGACGTCAAAACTATTCAACTAAACATAAGGGACCAAGTCATGTGAATTGGAATGGGGAGATCTACTAACTTGCAATTGAAAAACTAAACAGAGAAGAAAGCAATGTTTCACATTCTTGATCCATTCCCTAATCTTGGGAAATGGTTTACTGAAGATCATTAATGGTTGTGTTTCCCACATTTTCCCTTCTATTAATATAAATGTTACATACTTACCTTCAGTTCCTTCTCTTCTAACTTCTTTTGCTTTGGAAATGGCTTAATATGTTCATTTTTGTAGTTTTCTAAGGCCTTATGGATGCTTCTTTCATGAATTTCAACCTGATTTCTTGCATCAGAGGGAAAATTCTTCAAAGTTCTGGACACTTGACGTCTCACAACTTGACCACGAACTATGGCTTGCAGTCTTATAATTCCCTTCAATGCTCTTAATGCTTTCCTAGCCTGTTTCATTCCCAGTTTAGAGTTCAAGTATATGTGAGTCCAAAAGTGTTTATTTCTTTTGTGAGTCCAATTAGACAATCAACTATAGTTTGATATGAGTGAATACATTTGACAATAGAGAATCATATTGATCAAAACTGAAACTCACAACACAAATTCTAAGTAATCAGGAGCAATTACAAATGCATCAATATAGTATCTTGGCATATGATGTAACAAGATATTTGGTTGCAAATTTCTTAAGTACTATAACCCAATCTAGTATTTGGAAGCAAAAGCCTGGGCAATTTTCCAGCAGTTCTAATTGCTAGACACACTTACCCCTTTTTATGCCATTCATCCATCTTTCTCACCTAAATGGACAATTATGTGCCAATGAGGGTTGGCACAGTTGGTCAAACCTTCCGCCCATGCTAGTGATGGTTTGGTTTTGATTCTCAATTTTCCCTCTTTAATCTCATTTTAAATTTTTAATGAGGTTGGCGGTCTTTCTTGACCTTGCATGGGAGCGTGCCTACCCTAATCTAAACTTCTGTGTAAAAAATATGGGCCATTATGTTACTAAAAGGAATACAAAGAAAGACTTTGTCCAAGGTTGGAATGAAATTACTCTTAATTTCTATCCCTTGCTTGTTTATTTTGTCCATGTAAATCTCTTTCAAACAGGGATAAATCTTCTCATATATCATTTAACATAACCAGATCATGTGAGACAATCTCAACTGTCAATGGACAAATCAATGGTCTCTAGAGTCATCCTGATTTGTCTATGGACGGTTTATATCGTCTCACATGAGTCATGTTAAATGAGACATGAGATGATTCATTTCCATTGCAAACTGCAAATCCAAAATTTGAAATCATATTGAAAATTTGGTGATTGATACAGAAGAAGAACCAGGTTCTAAGGAAGCTCACAAGATGTCCACGATAAGCACTTTGAATCTTGATGGCTGCAAAACTTCGGTCTCCTTTATACAGATATGAATAAGAACGTGAAGCACCTGTGAGCTTGACAACCTCTGCAGCAGCATGTGCAGCAGCAACTGCAGCCTCTGCAGCAGCTGCTGTTGCAATAGCCACAGTCAAAGCATGTTTTCTCTGCTCAGCACTTGCTTCAATCAATGTCCTATTTGGTGCTGTAATTTTTGGATATTGTGTTTGCTTAATCCTTCCAAGACTCCATCCCCATTTTTTTGCCTTCTGAAGAGACTACAGAAAAGAAATATTAACCAATATTAGTACTTTACAACTGTTAGACGATTATACCAATATAAAAGCATTATTCTTGAACACCTCTTACTTTGTCCTTTGACTCAGAAGTGAATAGCCTTTTCAACCATCCAAACCAGCTCTTCCTCTTTGCCATGAAGATTTTATGACATCTTCCAAACCAAAATTGTCAGACACCATTTCTATTCTTCAAGCACATCCTATATTTGATCTTGAAAAAAAGAGGGACAAAGCAATAAGTGAAGTTCAGAGATGTTAATATACATGAGTTCATAATTAACATGCTTCATTTGTCTCCATTCTACTTTAATTCCTCACCTCGCTGTTCTGTTCAATTGCTAACATGAAAGAAACCAACGCTGTCACTGATAAACTTTTAATTTTCAGTAACTACCATTTAATGGTTCAGTAGGACTGGAATATAACTTGAACAGAAGATATGTTTTAAATTTGGAAAAAAAAAAAAAAAAAATCATATACACACAAAGTGTAGACAGAAAAGGATATGTTCAAGTTTAATCATATCAGCAACACCACAAGTTAGGCAACTTCAAGAAACTAACCTTTTCATAAAGCAAGTGACCCCCAATGACATGAAGTACCTAAAAATCAGGATGAAGTTAAGGCAAAGAGAAATCCCCTTTCAGCTTCGTTGATGATTTCCTATGTGGGTCCTTTCTCCTTTGGCTGTGTCATCAAAATAGAGCTTTTTATTATGTGTTTTAACATTGAGCATCATGTATTATTAGCTATGTGGAATGTTAACAGCATATTATTTCAAACACTCTTTTCTACTTACTTTTTTGAATTTTATGTGCGTTTCCTTGGATATAGTCATATAGAGTGCATAAGTAAGTTAATAGGACCCACATGAAACTCACCCCATTATAAAAATTGAATTGAAAAAAGTGTTATTAGTAATTTTATTTTATTTTTATATTAACCACCGGTTTATTGATTATTTAATTAGTCTAATTCGAACCGAATAGAATCACATAAAGCTCCCCTTAACACGTTTTAACATAACTGTGTTTCTAGAAAGTCGAACAAAAAATCACTAATCATGTCAGAACAATCTCTTACGAGTTGATCCATGTGTTTTGTTGTTGTTTCTAGCATTTTTTACGGCACTCACAACTTGAAAGGAAAGTCAGATAAGTCACTTTTTTCTAATTTTAATAGGTGATGCAACAAAGGGTAGTGAATAAAATTTTGAGAACTGCATTGACTCTTGTGATAATGTGGCCAATGGAGTTAGCCTCCTAAGATGACTTGTGGTTACTTAAAAGCCGGATAACATTAAACTCCATGGGTCTATCTTGCCTCTTTTCTCTTTCAATGTCAACAATGTCAACAATGTCAATTTATCAATTGCTACGGTCCATTGCAAATGTTTGGTTCCCAAAATGACCCTTTGGTTTTTCTACCTTCCGTTTTCCTCGGCTGGGTCTCGGAGACAGGCACTGGCCAATAGTACTGAAAATGAAATGGGACAATTTGAATTGAAATGAATAAAAATATTCTTTATAATGTTACTTTGTGATTAAAAAAAGTGTTTATGTATACTACCAACAAGGTTCGAACAAATTGCTTGAAAGGCTTAGGTAAGTGTCATTGCGAGAAGATCTACATGGATCCTCTCATGGATCTTAATCAATGTTTGATCCCGAAGGATTACAGGTTAATATTTGATCTAAGGTTGAGGGTGTCTATAGAGGAGACAACGGTGTATAGCGGTGGATTAGTGTGCACGATGAGATGACAGAGAACTAAAAATAGATCGAGTGTGTAGATTAAGATTTTTAGAGTACGTATCTATGAGATTTAACCTTCTATTTATAGAGAGTTTTTACATAAAGGTGGACTAGATTCACTTGGTTCAATGAACCAGCGACAGCCCATGACCCAGGTCCAAAACCTGGGTCTAAAACAATCAATAATAAACAAAAGAGAAATATTACTTTCCTTTAATATAACTTTTCTTATATTTTTTTATTTTGATTTTCGCACCTCACTTTATTTTTTTTTTGTCTTTTTTCTTGTAATGGTGAATCCACTTATTTTATTTCTACAACATAAAATAACTATCTTATGTAAAATGAGACTAATAAAACCCATAAACAAATTAATGTGATAATTTTGTGACTTTCAAATTCAATATTTTTTTTTCTAACTTTTTATTATCTTTGATTCACCTTTATATAGTTAAAATTTTCTCACATAACACAATAACGTTAAATAACACGTTTGAACATCCACTCTGATAAATCAAATGTTGAAACTTATGACATGCTGACCTTAAAGTTGGGTAGTTCTTCATTGTCACAAGTTTCTTTTTTATTTATATAAGGGGTGTAAATAACTCGGCTGCGGTAGGCAAAAAGTGACTTGGGCCAGGATCTAACCTCTCACATCAACATCACACCTCAAATATTAAAGATTTGGATTAGAACTCCTTGACCCTTTTCCTGAACTTCTATTCATGAAAAGGGCAGTATTTTTTTCTTCTGTTATATAAAAAAAATGTGTAACGTAATCAAGCATGAAACAATAGCTAATTTTCGTAATAGATATTCTGGCAAGTAAATGTTTTGCCTTTTTTTTTGTTACATTAATGTTTGTCTTTTTTTGTTGGTACATATAATGTTTGCCTTTTAAATTTGTGGGTTTAGGGCTAACACGGGTGAACATTAATTAATTAATTCATTTATGTAATAAAAAACATGCCATTTGTGTTTACTCACATATAAAGGTGTTAACGGGCCGAGCCGAACCGAGTTTTGATCTTAAAAAATTAAGTTTGTGTTTAAATGTGTCAGCCTGACCAAACATGTTGACTGTTATAAATATAATTATCGACCTGTGATTTGTCTTATTTATAAAAAATAAAAGTCTGGTTTAGCCTGTTTAAAAAAAATAAGACAATACAAATTTATCTAAACAGAATATATAATCAACAACACTAGTAATTTCATAAATATTCATAAATTCAATGTATATCCAAACAGTATAATATAGAACAAAATCATTCAAAAAGTCTGTTTAACCAATAAAATGAGGTGAAATAGATTGAGAAGAAAGAGAAGACTATCACAAGTAGTATAAAAAATATAATATAAAAATAAAAAGTAATATATTAGGCCAGTCTGAGAGGTTCTAAGGCCGAACTTTTAAATTGGTACCTGAGGCCTTTTTATTAAACGAGCTTTTATACAAGTTCAAGTCTGCTGCCAACAACCAATTTTAGACATAGAAGCTCAGACCTTCACGAGCCGAGTCAATACCCCTGATTCGTTTAGCACCCCTACTCACATATAGTGTTTGTTCCTTTATTGTTTGGCAACTTCCTTATGGTTTTTTAATTAATTATTTGCCATGGTTTAATTGTAATTAAAAGTCTCATTTTATGCACAAACATGGAATTCTTTCGGGTAACTCGAACATAGAAATTTTTATGTATACTGTTTATCAATTCACATTCATAAGTGAGCTATCTCTGACATTGACAGTTGAATTGTGTGTAGTACTACTATTTGGAATTTTCTTTTGTAAGCTTTCTACTTCTAGTCAATGGCAACTGGCAAGGATATCATAAAGATGCTTTCGGTTGAGGGGGCATTATCTAGTCGCATTAATTTGTGGAAGGGGTTAAATTCATGTGTAAATTGAAAAATAATTGCATGTGACGGTGACCTATCAAATACAATGAAGAATTCACTTATATCAATGCTACCACAGAGTCAACATATCATTGAATATCCGAACCACCATGACATCCGTTTAACATACACATTGCAAATGTTTTTTTTTTGGTGTCTCTCTATTAAATTTTAATATAGCTGCATACTACGGATTCCAATTTAAATTCGCTATTTAACTTAGAATAATCTTGTACCAGTTGATAGGCCGGCAAAATGGGCTGAGCCCGCCGGGCTGGCCCGCCCCGCCTGTCAAATGGGGCGGGCTGGGTTGAGTTTTTCAACCCACCAGCCCGCCAAACCCGCCCCGCCAGCCCATATGGGTCAGCCCGCCACGGGGCGGGTTAGCCCGCCAAGTTCTTTTTTTTTTTTTTTTTAGGTTACCTAATTGTTATGTAGCTCCGTATCTTAGATTTCTCTGCATGCAAATGGCTTTTTTGAATTGTTGTGGACTGCTCATACAACACTTTGTTACTTGTTTTGTTACTCTATTTTATCCTGATATGATTTTATTTTTTTATTATTATTTTTGGATTGAAAGATGCATATTTATATGCAGATTATTAAACACTGATATTCTTGGTTTCATAAGCACATTAGGATTTTATGCAGATTTTTGTATGCTTTTATGCAGATTTCTTTATGTGATTTTATGCAGAATTTAATTTTTTGTATTTTATTTTTATACTTTTTTATTATTAGGCGGGCTGGCCCGTAGCCCGCCAGCCCACTCATAAAACGGGCCGGGTTACTCAATTCAACCCATTTTGTCAAAATGGGCCGGGGCGGGCCAGCCCATTTTAGGCGAGCTAGTGGTGGGCCGGGGCGGGCTGGCCCATATTGCCAGCCCTACCTGTTGATTTATGTGCTTAGTGGTTAAAAACCACAAATTTAGTAAGGGCTATATTGGTATTGGACAGGATTATTTTACATTAATATGAGTTATATTTTTAATCTTAGTTATTGATTTCACTTGCATTTAATGAATCATGGAATAACATAGAGTTATTAGATGCTAGTAGATGGATGATTAATATTAAATATAGGACTTATTTGTTAATGAAAAAAGTGTATGTTATTTTAAAGAATATATTTTTGTGTTATTATAAATGAAGCGGCCGTATTTTGATAAATATTTGTTAGCATTTTATATTTTTTCTTCCCCATAAAATTAGGAGGACAGAAAAATAGAGAATATTGTGGAAGAGAAAGTATTGTGGAGGAGAAGAAAGTAAAAAATCAACAAATATATACTAAAATACTATTGTTTCACTTAGAGGTGGCAAAACGGGCCAACCCGCCCCGACCCGCCCCGACCCGCCTTCAACCCGCCAAAAGCGGGGCGGGGCGGGTTGACCCGCCGTTTGATGGTGGGTTGGAAACATCAACCCACCCCGTTTTGAGGTGGGTTGGCGGGTTGGCGG
The DNA here is from genome assembly GCF_033153095.1 of Gastrolobium bilobum. Classification (NCBI taxonomy): domain Eukaryota; kingdom Viridiplantae; phylum Streptophyta; class Magnoliopsida; order Fabales; family Fabaceae; genus Gastrolobium; species Gastrolobium bilobum. The sequence goes on from NW_026897545.1 coordinate 107,541, forward strand.
GTCAACCCGCTTAAAAAACAAAAAATAATTAAAAATAATAATAAATTATAATTATTAATTTTATAATATTACTTATTTTTATTTCATATTTCCCTTAATTTTTTTCAATCTCAAGCCTAAATATACGCTAATATTCAGTCAAATATTTTTTAAAAACTTAATTTTGCCTCTATATATGGATAATCTTTGTCATAAGTAAAGTTTTTTTTCTTTATTTTTCTAGGGGAGTACTAAAATAAAAAAAAATGTATATCACAAAAGCTTAGTGACAAATAAAATACTACCTAATAGTAAAAAAAAAAAAAAAAAAAAAAACTAACCCGCGGGCCAACCCGACCTGACCCGCCACCAACCCATTTTAACCCACTACTAAACGGGGCGGGTTGAGGTGGGTTGGTGGGTTGAAAAGTGTAACCCAACCCGCCCCGTTTTGGCGGGTTGGCGGGTTGACCCGTCGGGTTAAACCCATATTGCCACCTCTAGTTTCACTTGACACAAAATTATATTGTTTATTGTTATTTTAACATGTGTATGAGTTGATTCTTCCCCTTATGACTGAAGTTGGAAAAAAAATATTGGCGTATTACATGTTGACTTCTCAATCTTGTTCATGAAATACTTGATTTTTATATAAAAATTTGGTCCCAATCTTTTCCATGGTACTTGATGCGAGCACAATTTTTCTTCAGAACTGAAAATTTAAGCTCAAGCGTGACTATAGTGGTCCTTCAGCATGGGGCCCTAATGAGGTTACTTTAGAGCTGTTTGGTACCCTTCAATAATAGTCATGAATGCACAGAATTCTAATAAACCTTTTTTCTTTTCCACGAGTTGTCTAAGAAAATGGGAGAAAGATTACTTTTGTGCTGTTTCAATGTCCCAACACGGTACTCATTATGAGAAAAATCCAGCAAACTTTGCTTTATCTATGTAACCTGCTGAGTTGTGCGTTTCTTTGTACTGGGACAGATCAAACTTGTTATTTGAAACACAAGTTTTTGAAAAGCAATATCCCTTATTAAATCAGTGGCTTCATTTATAGTTAAAGTTCATGAATTATATCGTTTGATAATAACAATAATATCTAGTAACTTCTGCAACTTATTTAGATTATTATTATCTAGTAAAGTTCATTGAATGATCTAAATTGTATTCTTAGCTAGCTAAAGATCATTTTGCTATCATGCATTTATACTGGTCTTAGTTTAATAAAACACTACTTTTGCTTTGCTCTCAAGCTTGATAAATAAGTGTAGATTAAGGTAATGATCTTTTCTTAAGCTCTCATAATGAAAGTATGCATGAAAAATATTTAAGTGTATGGGTCAACCAATCATCATCTTCAGTCAAAAGAAAGATGATAACAAAAGCATACTGAATATTAAAATCAATAGCCATAATTCTACCATCTTCTCAAACTCTTAGGAGGCATACGTTGATATAAACACAGCCCAAGTTTGATAAAGTAGAATTGTAAAATATATTTCATATAATATTTTTTTTTTATATTAAAATATTTTAGAGTATATCAGTGTTCGTAAAGACAGTTGTGGTTTAGAATACAACGGATCATCATGATTTTTGGTTTCACATAATTTTATGTATTGTAGCGCAGATCCACGAGTATTCCCCTTTGTGTCGGTGTGGTGATCCCTCTCGCCTCTGCTGCCACATAATCTCCTCCTTTACGAACAAGCTAGCCTCTTTCGCGTATCAGCACAAACATACCTCCTTGCTGAACATGGCTTCAGGTAGCTCTTCTAGACTATTCTCAAGGGGGGAGGAGAAATGTGTGTGGGCACTCTAGGTTTCAGATCACAGCAACAACACTAGAGCCCAATTGGGCTTTTGGTAAAATAGCATAAACCTAATAATCTCCTATTTGTTCTTGATTACAAACTTGAGCACAAAGCGCAAGATCATGTAACTCACTAGTCATCATCAACTGAAATTATCTCATCCCTTATCTCAAGCTAACCTGGATCTATCATATATTATTAATCAAGGCTCTTAATAATAATAAAAAAGATTAAATTATTCGTTGCTATACTCCACTAAAAGCTCAAACTTGAGCTCCAAGATTAATAATACTTATAACATAAATATGTATCACCCCCTCGTAGAACATCGATAATTGATGGATAGGCTTCCTGTTAGTCCAATCAATTATTTATTCCCTTGACTGAGATAATTTCTCTAATAGATTACATGCACTAGCCTGTGTCTTCAATATCTAAGTACCGAAACATATCAAGGGAGTATTTCGTACAAACTCCATATTATTTATCTTATAATATCAATAATCAAATATTTTCACTCCCAAAATACTGAGTTATTGGTCGTCAATAGATCAGACCTCACTCATTGACAAATCAAAGAATGAAAACTATTTATTTTTCTATTTGTAAAAACTTGGGAATAAAAACAATAATATAACTATAGTTAACTTGAGATTTGATATCTTATGATAGAAAAATAGCCTTAATCAGTGGCGGAGCCAGCCTCTAATTGTAGTATGTAAGAACCCGTACCGTTAATTAAGGTATTTAATTAATTAATTATGAGAAAATAGGAAATAATTCTATAATTGACCCTAATAATTACTATGAGGCTCTAATAATTATAGTAAGTGAGTAAGAATGCTGAAAGGCGCTTTTCGGAAGAAAAGTGCAGATATCGGTTCTGCTAGTCGGTATAAATGCGTACCGAAAAAGTATCCCGAAAAATTAAAGTAAGTGCATGATAATTACTAAAATAATATGTAGGACTTGTAAAATGAGTTTCAAGTCCAAATAATGAGAACTGGTGCCAGAATCTGATACTGGCTATGAAAAGCGCGTACCGGAAAGGTGCTCAGAAAATTATAAGAAAAATATGATAATTCTTGTAAAATTGAGTAGGTTAAGAATCCAAATTTTTGGATTAAAATGTTAAGCATAGCAATTAAAGTTAATACTGTGTGTTTGAGACGTAAGTGGGCTATAAATACCCTTATGATGGCACAAAACCCTAGGAAACAGATTCTCTACGTGAGTGTGGGGCTGGTCAGCTGCTGGTTCCACTGTTCCATTGCTTCACCACCATTTTATGAGCCTTGTGACCTCTTTTCTTCATTTTCTCTTCACTTTGTACCTTGGGTGAGTGGGAGAGATCATTGTGAGTGTGAGAGGAGCATTTTTCCTGAGTGTGGTGGCTGTGTGGAGGCTGTTTGGGGTCTGAGTTGCCTTGTGTGAGTTTGTGAGCTTCTTCCTTGGGTTGTTGGAGCTCCAAGGAGCAATCTTTGTGAAGAAAGATCCTTGCTTGGGAGGTATTTTCGTGCACCCTTGAAGTCAGAACCTTGGAGCTATTGTGTGAGCTCCAAGAGCACCCATTTTGCTGAGTTTTAACTTTGGTGAGTTGTACCAACCTTGATCATATGTTTTGTTGAATAAAAGAGGTGTCTTTTCATGTTTAAAGAGTTAAACAAGTAACCAACAGTGGTATGACCCTTAAACAGTATAAAGATGCATGCTTTAACGCTTGTTAGTGATATAAATGGTACCTTGGAGGGATATCTTCACGAAATGTAATTTCTGCATTCTGTCGTGAAATATCCGGATATCTGTCCGATAAATATCCGGATATGTGATATCCGAATATGGGATTTGGACATCCGGATATTTGATATCCGGATATGGGGATCTGGATATCCGGATATTGATATCCGGATATGGCCAGTGTGATATCCGAATATTGCATATCCGGATATGCCCCGTGGAATATCCGGATATTCTGGGATTTCGTAGAACAGTAGCTGTGTTGTGTGTACAGTAGGCTATTGGGGGTTTGTGGACCCTAGACTGATGAAGTTGAACTTCTGTAATTAATGAACTAAGTCAGAATCAAATGATTAAGGGCTTATGGCTTGGTATGGAGCCTTAAGACGTAAAACATAAAGGAAATGCGTGGTCTTTAAGTTATATGCTTGTGTTGCATTATTATTGATATATTGTTGGTCCATAACAGATTGTGAATCTGTTGTGTTTGGACTTTGAGCTGTGGACTCTTGGCTTTGGGTGTTAGCTTGCAAGGTAAGCTTTCGTGTCCTCGGTTTAGCCATGTTGTGGTTACACCATGTCCCATGGGGGGGTGGTTATATGCATGTTGTGTTACATGCTTTGAATATTTGAAATATTGTTGAGCTTTATGTGTAATGGCTTTTAATATGCATGTGTTGTTTCATCTTGACGGTAAGCCTGATTATGTGGCGTCATACGATACGGTGATCCGGGGTGAATGCAAGTGGCGTCTTACACTAATTATGGGTAATAGACGTATACTTATTCCTGCATTTCTCTGGCCAGTAGAATAGAATTGACACACATGACATGATTATCTGCTGCATTGCACTGTTTTAGAAATGATATGGATGAACTGCTTTTAAACTTATATTGCACATGTAAGTGAGCTTGGGGTGGAAGATCCTTGAGGACCCCTTGTATTACTGAGATTTCTTGTTTAGAGAACTCACCCCACGTTTGGGGAATGCTTATTTCAGGTTCAGGTAGTATGGTGACTGATGCCTCTGGCGGCAGGAGGCCAGAGCTTAGCTAATTATGATATTATGCTGTATTGCTGCCATGACTAGATTTGGATGCTGTTATGTTTCCCGCTATTTATGATTATGTTGTTGTTGAGTCTGATGTTTGGCTTGTTGCCTTATTTGAGTGAGCATGGGGATTGTCCATGACACTCTATGTTAGTACTTGTAGATTGGAGTTGTATAACCTGCTAGTTGGTCCGGCCTACTTGTGGTAGTCCCGTGATTTCTAGAGACACACTTATATTATCTATGTTATGAGGTATTTCAGTTAGCTGTTTTATTGCAATTACATACAGGCGATGTTTTATTAATTGAATAATAAGCAAGTTGGTAATGATAATGACATCATAATTGAAAAGAAAAAGATATTCCGCATTTTTAATTAAGCGTAGCTTAATACGATAGTATGCTAACATTACCGGATATATACAAGGTGTTACATAGCCCGGGCCAAAAAAAATTACATATTACATTATCAAATTTTTATGGTAATTTCATAAAATTATTAGAGAAAAAATTTACTATGAAATTCTAGCATATTGATCTAAATTATTTACTAAATACTGATATCTTCCGCTTAGGTATTTCATCACTACGCCATTTTTATTTTTCATTTTTTTTATATTTTAATTTTTAAGCTTGTTTCTTTTTGCTATGACATGCTTGTTCTGTAAGACTATAACTCTTCCCCCTCTTTTATTTTCTAATAATAATTTTAATCACAATTATTTAAAAAAGCATTGATTAAGGGTTTTTTTTAAAAAAAATTATTTTTGTTATGGTCATGTTAAAAGTTTTTTTTTTAGGGGGGGTGGGGTTAGTCCTACTTGTTGATGCTTGCAAATTTCTCTTGATTATTTATAAATTTTCGGTAAAAAGATTATATTTCTCAAGAATTTTCCTATTATGATTTTATGGGGTTGGGAGATTGTGGTGGCTGGTTAGATGAGGACTAGTGGGATGGGAGAAGCATAGTCATCCTTAGTGAAAGAATTTAGATCTTGGAAAGAAAAAACATACTTTCAATAGTAAATTATCAAGTCAATTCTGCATTTCTTCAAGCAAAGATTGACGGATGATTAAACTCTTGAAGCATGGACGACACAGGCACAATGGAACCTCTTTTATTAATATGGAACACGGAAAATTCTTGTCTCTGAGCCTGCTTATTGTATTTTGAAGCATATATGTTGTTTATATTACCTGTTTATTCTTGTCTTTTTGTGTGTGTGTGTGTGTGTGTGTGTGTGTGTGTGTGTGCCTCTTATGGTATAGTGTTTATGCCATTACTCAAACATAATCAGACTAATATCTAGCAAGCGTTTTTTATAGTGTTTCTTGAATTATTCTTCACCTTAAATATATGTTACTAAAGATATGCCTTAGCTAATGAACTATTTTAATCTAAATCGCAGGATGGTTAGAAGAGGAACAAACGAATGTGGGATTGAAGAAGATGTTATGTTGGTTTGCCTTCTACCAAAAATTTTGTGAGAGATTGATATGGATGCTGATGCTGATGTTTCATTCTGAATATAAATATATCACCTTACCAATTAGATTTTGTATGGTTATTGAAAATCTGCACAAACTGTTGTATATTAATCAGTTTTAAGGGGAACAATCTAAATTATGATTATGATGTTGAAAGACAATAAGCTTTGTGGGTTATAGGCTGGAACAACTGTTGTAATTACTAATTAGCACTTGGAATAATCATGTCCTCTAGTTAATTTTGCTAAGAAGATGCTTAATTGATGGCGAGGCTTGATTTTTAAATATGGTTGAAATGATTTTCAAATTCCTGTGTACGAAAACAAAATGTATCTTCTTTTTAGTAATGGTATTCAAACTTGGTAGAGTGAACTACCTAAGTTACAATTTCCAACTGATTAGCATTGATAAAACTTGAAGTCAAAAGAGCCAAAATAAATATCGATAAAACTTGACCTACAAGTCTGTACAAAATCTTCCAATTCAATCTACAAAATCTTCAAATTCAATCTACAATCTCATCAGAAATATAGCTCAGGATTTACAACACCCCATTATTATCCATGTGGTTAGTCAAAATACATGGTGTCTTTTTAAACTTTTCTGAAATCTGACCTACCATAATCCATCATGGGCTAATATGAAAAACTCTACATCAAAGGAATTGGTACTCCATGGACACTTGATTACTTATTAAGTGGCTCCTGTTCAAGAAACATAATGCAAATATATTATAAACATAATACAAAATTTATTTAAATAAATAAAAATTTCATATGCTTCTCTAAAAAAAATTAAACGGTGTCAAAATTCTTACCATTAAAAGTCTATTAAAGCCATGATCACTCTCATTAGAACTTGAAATGTCATTGTTTTCCTATGCAAAAACATCATCAGAAAATATTAATTTTGGAAAAACTAAAAAATTAAAAACATTATACTCAACAAAATATTGTTATAAATAAAATTACCTTCAATTTTTTATTTTGTGAAGCACTGAATTTTGGGACCTTTTTTTGTCTTCTTGGGTTGGTTCTCAACCCAACTCTTTGGACGCTTTCTCCAATTCTTTATATCATTTCTTCTTTTCAATCCTTTGACTTTTGCGAAAAGGAAGAAAGATCAACATTAATATTTTCTAGTCCCAAGTTTTTCTTGCAAATTTCATCAACTTGCTTTCGTAAGTCTTCTATGACCTTTTCCATAAAGATGTAAGCTTCCTTACAGTCATATGCTTGTGTGGCTATTTTCACCAATTCAGGACAAATTTTCCTATACTGTTGTGTGCTATCAAGATTAGCATCTTCTTGAACATGTTTGCCATGAGTATCTTTCACAAATCCATTTTTTGCTTCCCTAGTCCACTGTTGAGTGTGAACTTGTTGGTTGCTTAAAATATTCTTATGAAGGACGTTCCCTCATTTTAGTTCCTCAAGAGAAAACACATTCGTTCTCTTGACTTCAATCCAAGTGCGCAAGTGCACACATCAAGTAATAAATGGGACTATTAGTGCCCAGATTATCATTCTCACGAGGATAATACTCTAATTAATTCCTTAACTATTTTAAAAAGAATGGAAATGAGAAGAAAAGATAGTAATTGACCTGTCTGGTCAAACGTTCCCTATTGTCTTGACAATGTTCCTCAAGAACAATAGGTTCAATCTGACAGCAAACAGCTCCTCGCGTCGTTATATATGAAATCCTTCTTGTTGAGAGAAGGAACAACAGTATTCATTGGAGATTTGTAAATACAAGATTGAATAAAGAAAATAACAAATAGCAATAACAGTATTTAAGAGACAACAATATGGAGTGATAAAACAGTTTTTAATACAAGGAACGGATCCACTGTTCCATTCTTAAATAGCTATATTCTCTACTCAAGACTTAACACTTTTGGCTTTGATCAGGTCTTTTCACTGCCACCTCTGATTCCTCAGCTCATGGACTAAATGACTCACAAGTTTCCATATTCATATGGCTCCCTTGACTCCAATAGTTACTAAGCACAGGACCTTGTGTGAACGAGGTGGTCTCTTATTCCTAAGGCAACCAGCAGTGTTTCCACAACACTGTCTTCCCCCTCTGGTTAAGCTGTCTGAAATCTCTTCCTTACGGAAATTCCTTTCTCAGTATGCGTTCAATTTCCATTGATACACAATGAATATAGCACACTTAACCAGAGAAATACAAAAGCTTCAGTACAAGGGTTTTGGAAATAGTTTTTTAAGAACATTCCAGTTTTACCGTTCCACAAATAGCTTACCCCATGGCTACTACTTTAAACATAATTATTCCAAACTAAAATCTCATAGACCCGAGATTCAGTTAAGAGATAACGAGTGAAAAAGAAGAGAAATAACACATATATTTAATCAGAAACAAGTTAGGTTACAACAAAACAAAAAATGGAGAAGTATGGTTGTTGCTCGTGAGGAGTCTCAAGTTGGTGATAAAGAATAGAGAAGAAGTTGTTGTCACTTAACTAATGCTAAGACTATACAACTGAAAATATAAAACTACAAAATAAACTAAGTGATCCCTTCTTAAGGAATTCGATGATTTTCTTCGTGCTGAAACGTCGTATTTATAGGCAGAAGAGTGGATGGCAAAGCTTGTAATTTCCTTGGAGTTGTTTTCTTGACTGCAGAAAGAGGCGGTGTGAACAGTGCTCAGAGGGACGCAAGTTGCAGGATGGGATACTTATTGTTAAGATTTGTCGTTTCTTCTGCAGTCCCTCATGCCTTGCTTTCCTCTTATCCAATGAGAACTCTTTATTCCCTGTTGTACATGTTTCTTCGTGCTTGATTGTTGTACCCCTTATGCTTTATGGAAACTTCTTTTCAATGTTTCATGCAAAATGGTCAGAGAGATTGAGTTAATGGAATAGGTGTATTTAATGTTATCCGCTCCCCTTTTCTATATTTTCCAAAGGATTACATCATCATCTGTTCCCCACTGTGTTTTTGTTATAAAGATATAAAACATGTGTTTTTAGTGCTGAAGTTGCTCATCAGATGACGGAACAGATGGTATTTTGCTATCAAAATAGGCTTAGATGGGAACAAATTTCCGTCCCAACATCCACCTTTTCAAAATATACTGAATGGGCAACTTCTTTATATCTTTGACATCAAGAACCTTGATTACGACAACAAGAAATTCCAAAAGTTTCAAATTTTTTGCAGCTACATGAAGCTGTACTTGTGGAAGGAGTAAATAAAACTTTAAATTCTCCATCCTCATTGCACAATCCAACAAAATAGTCATGGATTAATTCACCTTCATTTCCTTTTTTTATATAACATGTTGCATATTTGTCATACTCTTTTTGAAAAAGATTAAAAAGAGGTAAAGTATATATTTGTGCAACCTGTTGCAATAAAGGTGAATTTTCCATCTTCAACCTTGGTACCTTTTGCCTAGATTCAAATTCACACTGCAGCTCATTGTATCTCTTATCACTAAACACCCTTTCAAAGTGTTTGAAAAATTGTATTATGTCCAAGTCAGGTTTCATACAAGTTTTCAAATCTGCATTAAAGCTTTCACTAAGTTGTGTGCTATTCCAATAGTGAAAGTATTTTTCATATAATATTTTTCCCATTTTTCCTTTACTTTGTACACACCTATTAACCATTTGTTATCATGAAGATTGTATTCATCAGCAATTTATCCTATGCTATTTGAAAATCAGCTTCCTTTGAACATTTGTACATGCAAAAACTAAAGTCTTTCAAAAAATGAGACTCATTCTTCATCAAATTACCAAGGTGTTTTATGCCATCTTGCATCAAATGCCAAGAACATAAACCATGATATGTTTCAGGCATTACCTGTGGTAAAGCTTTAGCCATGGCATGATCTTGATCCGTGAAAAGAGTTTGAGGCTTTTTATTCTTATGTGCTTTTAAAATTTCTCTAAAGAGCCACTCAAATGATTATGAAGTCTCGTCATAAAGAACTTCAAAAATCACCTCCCCTCTAAAGTGGTTAAATCCTGCAAAAACAGCCAAAGGTCTATATGCATTATTGGTACTATATGTAGTATCAGGGGTAACCACATCACCAAAGTATTCATAATCCATTATCATTCTTGCATCAGCCCAAAAAATATTTGTGATTTGTTCTTCAACATCTAATTGGACTGTATGATAAAATGATGGGTTTTCTATTGATTCTTGTTGAAAGTATTGTAATAAGTTGTTGCCTCCCCATATGCCATATTTCTCAACCTTTTGCTACGAAGATAATTCTTTTGATCCAAGCGTGTGTAACCAAGGTTTTCTCTTCCACCAACTTGTATACTCATTAATTCAAATGAAGTCTTTTGCTTAAGGTCTGAATCATTAGCCAAAACAATCTCATGAGCTTGAACTTGAGACAATTTTCTTTAAGATATTAGCATGTGACTTGTCTCCAGAAGATGCAAAGGATGGTTATGGTCATCGCAAAAGTTATGAATTTGATACTTCTCAATATTTTTCATGTATTTGAGTCCCAATCTTATTGGACAATTTGTTCTAGTTTCAAGTCGAGGATTGACAGTTAAATGATCCATTTTGCCTACTCTATGAACACCCTCTTTACTACATACATATCTAACAGTCAAAATCCTTCCATTTTTGTTCTTGTTATAATATTGCTTTCGAACATTAAATCCAATTCTAACCCCATATTCAGTAAAAAATTTCCATGCCTCTTCTAAAGTACTAAATGTATGGCCTTTTCTTGGTTGCCATTCTAACTCTGCACCCATGCATGGTGCATTTTGTGCAATAATTAAATCACTTGCCATCCTAACATAACAAAATAAATAAATTTAAATATAAACAAATTATTTGAAAATATAAAATTCAAAAATATACTGTAGTGTTTCCATAGGCTTACTCATTACTTTAGCATTTGAATGTTGTTTTAACCATGGACAACGGACAAGTTCAGCCATATTGCTCAACCTGCATTTCAAAAAATTTTCCTTTAGACATGCAAGAGAAATTTATTAAAAATTCTTGAAAAATATAATCTTTTTACTGAAAATTTATAAATAATCAAGAGAAATTTGCAGGCATCAACAAGCAGACTGACCCATCCCCCTTAAAAAAAACTTTAACATGACCATAACAAAAATAAATAAAACCCTTAATTTATGCTTTTTTAAATAATCATGATTAAAATTATTATTAGACAATAAAAAGGGGAAAAAGTTATAGTCTTACAGAATAAGCATGGTCATTGCAAAAAGCAATGAGCTTAAAAATTAAAATACATAAATAAAAAAAATTGGAATATGAAAATGGCGTAGTGATGAAATACCAGAGTGGAAGAGATCGAAATTGACGGAAGGGTTTGTTGAAGCAGAAGCAGAGATAAAGGGTTTGTTGAAGCAGAGGCATAGATGAGGAGAAATTAATTTTTCAATTCTGAATAAGTTTGTCCAAAACATCTGAAAATGTGGGAGAGTAAAGTAAAAAGAAAGAAATAATAGTAAATAGATGAGAGAGAACAGAGAATATAAAAAATATAAAAAAAAAACATTGATTTATTATTAAAAATAACAAATGGTTGAGATTGATTAACATCACAGGGTCATGTGAAAACTTCACATTAGAGAATCTTAATCCGTATTAGGAGTACCCTCCCTCCTAGTAGAAATAGTGGTGTAGATAGATTATCATGGTATATGCCTGGTTATTCAAGACTGTCAATTAAGGGGTTGTATGCTGCCTTCTCAAATCCTTATAATGTGCAGAGTAGGACACCTGTTTTGTGGAAGGCAATATGGAAGTGGATGGGCCCCTCAAAGAATTAAATTTTTTCTTTGGAAGGTGTCCCATGATAGATTACCAATAAGGAAGAGAAATAACAAGTTTCTTTTGTGTCCATCAACGTGTCCAGTGTCAAACCACGAAGAAGAGGATTCTTTGCATTTGTTAAGGGATTGCTCAAAAATCAGAAATTTATGGCTTTAGATATCCCCTCTTTTAGCTGATACTTTTTTTTTAATTTGAATTTACAAGACTGGTTATTGGAGAATCTGTTACAAGTTTCGATAAGTTCATTTGGCATATCATGGATGATTATTTTTGGGATGATTTGTTGAAAGGCTTGGAGTTGGAGAAATGAGATTATACACGGATCAGGTAGGGTGGAAAGCAGGTATAATCAAGAAATAATAAAATTTAAAGTTTTGGAAGTAGCTTCGGTTTTTGCAAGAAAAGATAGAGAAAGATCTAATTGCATTTCATTTGTGGAGTGGATTAGATGGATTCCACCAGATGAGGGGTGGATCAAGTTTAACACAGATGGAGCTTCTAAAGGTAACAGGAAGGGCTGCTTGTGGTGATCTTACTCGTGGACCAGATGGAAGGTGGTTGGAAGTTTTTTCTTACAGAATAGGCCATTGCAATGCAATAACATCTGAGCTTTGGGGTATTCTGAAAGGGCTTGGGAAGGAGGTTGGAGGAAGGTCATGTTAGAAACCGATTCGGCTTCGGCTATCACTCTGCTCACCAAATCTGGTGATGCATCCTGTGAGTCTCATTTAGTGACTCAGATATGAGAATAATTATCAAAATCTTAGGCTGTCAGGCTTATGCATTCATATAGGGAAGATAATTTCTGTGTGGATTGGCTTGCTAATCTTTCTCTTGAAAATTTGAAACAAGAGGATTTTATTTTATTTCATGTTCCACCCCTTGGCATTAAAGGGTTGTATTTTTCTGATTTTAGCTCTGGCTAGATATTTTCTGATATAATTTTCTTTCTTTTCTGGACATTGCCCATTCATCAAAAAATAAATAAAATAATAATAATCTCATTGTATTAGTATGATTGTACTTGTACTTCAACTAATTTTTAGTAAATAGAACTAACGCTAGTACTTGAACTAATTATTAACATAAATTGGACCACTATATTAGTCTTATGCATCATCACATCCAGGGGTGCAAGCAAGTCAAGTCAAGCACTCATGGGGAAGAAACTCAAGCTTGGCTTGTGGAAAAAACAAAAAAACGCTACTTATGTGTGACTTATTGATTTACACGAGTTAAATTTAAAATTTGAATTTAACTTAATTTAAAAATGTGAAGCTTGAGCTTAGTTTGTTTTACTCATTAATAACTCGATTATTTTTTTTTATTTGTGAAACTTCTTTAGAAAAATTATTAATTTACTATTTAGTAGACATCTTTATACTAAAAGATAGAGTAATGAACATTGGATTGGGTAACCAGTAAACAACATAGTTAAGAAAAATAAACCGGATCAGCGAATTGGACCTGTTGAATCAGGAGCCAATCCACTTTGGCCCAACTTCCCAAATCGATAGTTAAAAAATTGGCCATTAAAAGCTTAGTTCCGGATAAACCAGGCTTGAACTGGGCCCCACTCTTGATCCAGGAGCCAATCCACTTTGGCCCAACTTCCCAAACCGATAGTTAAAAAATTGGCCATTAAACACTCAAATTGAATGCAGAGAGTAATACAAATAATTACAATTTGCTAAATAATATTAATAAAAATTATTATTATCTACACATTTTCTTTTTACACACACATGCTTTTAATCAAGATTATAGAAACTTAACTCATTTGTTTGTACAATAAAGCTTAAATTAAACTTACACTTGTTTATTTCGTTAAACAAACGAGTTTAATTGGACATTTGATGAGTTAAGGTAAAATGGTCTGCATATAACTGAATTCACTCGCATCGCTAATTACTTCATTTGGCACCATATCAATGTAATCTTATTAATCAGAGTAATCATTTCTCTCTCTCTTTTTTCTTTTTGCGCTTTTACAATAGAATTGTTACGAAGCTTGACTTTAGTTTTTATTTAGTATTCTCGTCGTTTAGACATGCTAATTCATGTCATTTGGTTATGTTCGTGTCGTGTCGGGTATAAACGAACACAAATATATTTGACACGAGCATCACATAAATAAAAATTTATGTAAAAATCATCAATATGAATACAATCCACTTATTTTGTGGGTTGACATAATATCACAAGATATAATTAACTCATCAACATTAACATGTCTCAATTATTATATGAGTTGACACAAATATTTAAAAAAATTAATAAGAATTAGTATCGTATTTGCAATAATTATATGAGTTGACACGAATATTTAAAAAAATTAATAAGAATTAATGTTGTATTTGCAAGTTAACACATAATATAGCATAAATTTTTTCGTGTCAAGTTTTGGTAATAGAAACAAAAAACGAATTATTTACCAAAAAAATAAAAAAAAAACGAATTTACAAATAAACAGATCTGAACACAAATTTCTTGTATCATGTTGATACGAAATGATGCTAAAAATTAGCACGCTATTACCAATTAATTTTATCCAGTTTGCTTTTGAGCGGCGAATTAACAAGCTATCAGGCGAGGGGAGATAACTTCAGGAATTGGGATTACCCCAAAATATTGGTCAAACAAGCAAGAAAAACGCTTCAAGACTTGTGGTACATTCACGTTGATAAAATGTATGTTAATAGTGTTGAATTTTTAAAAAGAAAAGGGCATGGCCATTAGTTGAATATCTACATCCCCACATGTATGCTAGCTATATAGCTGAAGATAATTACAATGAATACATTTACAAATTTAGTAGCTGCACTTTTTATATGTAATGACTTTGACCTCATCAACACTACTTCACTATGCATTTGGCCATCCTCCATCCTTATCCAAGATCGAAGAGAAAAGGGCTTTTGAGTTATCTCTAATATTCGAGCTCCTCTAGGCCAAGTTCCATGGCCACCATAGCCAGTGTGCCTAGCATAACATAACCATAGTTTCTTGTATGGGCAGCACCAGTCCAATCCATGGTTGTGTCCAACAAATATTCCCTGCGGTTATGTAAAGGGAAACAGCTCAAAATAGGATAACACTTGGTGTCCATCAAGCAAATGAAGATATTTCATCATTCAATGTTCTATTTTTAGAAATCCCATCTACACAAAATGAACTTTTGGAGGATTTTTCTGAGTATCCAGATGGCAAAAAATTAAAATTTCAATGGATAGTTTGCTTTTAGATGCATGCAACAAGTAAAAATGTGTTGGGAATTCAAGTGAGAACAATAAAGTTTTGCATTGGAAAGGAATGAGTTAAGTATGAATATATAAGAGAAAAGACCCACGAACTTAACCCCTTAAGATTTTGGGTTGAGATGTAGTATCGAGACTAATTGTTATAGGAGATTGCCGCTTAGCCCATTGATGATATAAGTTCTCCCCTACCATGGGCTCCCCCTGTCACCAACTCTAGTATCAACGCAAATGATTGATTGGCTGGGCGAGTATTAGGAGATGCTAATTGTGTTCAAGATTTTAGGCTGCGCCAAACCCATGGTGTACCAAGACTTAAAATAGGAGGAAAATGGACAATGGGGCAATAAACATGCACTAATTAAGAAAATCAAGTGTAGTTTCTCATATTTAAGGGATGATCAAATCGTACAACAAATAGTACTATAAATTTATAACAAACAATCTAAGTAAAGCTTTCCAACCTTATTGATGAACATCCACGTCTAAAAGAAAGTAAACTACAAATCAAATGCAACATAAATACAATATGTGAAGTGTCTGAATAAAATACTTTCATAATTTCTTCCAAAACCCTTCTCATTCTTCAAACAACTTCCCAATAAGCATATTTATACCCATAAATTTTTTTTTTGACAAACAAGTACTATCCTTGTCAACCATGGAAATCAACAACTTACTCATCTAGCAAACACATTTGGTGGTTCAAAATCCAACGATTGTTTTTTTGTGGGCTTGATTTTTGTTTTGTGGATAATTTTTACAAAATCTTTATACAAATATAGCATGCAGGCTTTGACCTTACCTTGACAGAAGTTCTGTTCACAAGAAGATCCATGATACCCGTTTCAGCTACTTGAGGAGCAACACTTTCCTTGTTGATTGAACCCACGCAAGGCTTTTGTATGCTAATGTTGGGAGCCACCACCTCAAAGGCCGTACTTGGAATATGCCAGAAAAGAATCTCTGGAACACTGTCACACAATATGTTTTGCTTGGATTATGCAAAAAGGAAGGGAAGAAAATAAGACAATGCTACGAATTCTTTTTCAACATAATTTAACTGATATACTTATTTGAATAAAACACATAAGAAATGAACAAAGTTGTTTATCCAATATAAATGTAACTTTTCCTTGCTACATAATGCATTTAGCTTTAAAACAAAAGAACTTTTGATTTTGATGCTTTCTCATTCTACCTTGAGTCAGCGTTAATTTCTTCAGCTTTCTGCGAAAACCATTGTGCCTGGCTACTAGATATGACTTCAGGATAGGAACCACCACCAGAATCAAGAAAGTAAAGGAAAGCCACCGGTGATTGTGGATCATCAGGTGATGAAACTTGAAGGACATAGTTGGATACACTTGGCCAAAGATTTCTAGGACCATAGCCAGAATACGATGCATTGTTCTTGATGTCATTTTTCATCAGCTCCAATCTTCCTGTTCCTTTGAAGCTACATTCTTGTTCTCCTGAAATTTATCAAATATGCCTTTTGCTGAAGATATTTCAAACATTCAATCTTATGAGAAGAGTGTGACAGATTACCAAGTACCTATTATTCTAAAACTTCAAGTAATGGATAATGAAGCCAAAAAATAAAGACGGCAAATGCAATATAAAAGTGTCATTTTGAACAGGACTATAATACAATAATAAAGGTGTTCTTGACCTCCCAGTGGGTCCCACAACATCTACAGGCACAAACTAATAACGACTGGGATAAGCAAATATCCTATCCTCAACAGTTAGATTCTCACTCAAACTCTCCCACCTAGAGGTAATTCTATCTATAAATAGTAGCTCATGTTAGTATATAGGTGTCTGATGGAAACCTTTTTTTATAAATCTGAAATTGCAGAAAATACAAAAGGAAATACAGAAAATATACACTAAAAGACCTCACTCACTCTAAAGCCAAATACCTGGGCCAAAGAGATCCCAAGAGATCCTTTCGCAAAACCTCACTCCAAATATTCTGAATACCTGAATAATAGAAACATTCCCCTTAACTTCTATATATACTAATTCTAAAATACTAATGGGCTTGGATTATTTATTATAGGCCCATCAATACTCCCCTCAAAAATTCACCTTGTCTTGAAGGTGAAGAGAAATGATAGATACTTCCACCCGGGTCCCATTGTGTGAAGCATTTTTAACACAAAGGCCGTTTCAATTCCATTGTTTGAGAAACTCTTCCACCGGGATCCCATTGGTTGAAGCATATTGACTGCGATGGAATGAGTTCCAACATGCCTTCATCTTGCCCAGTTGCTAGCACCTTGTATGGTGTTGAGTGCAGAACAAGATTTTCTAACTTAAGCAAGCAATCCATTAGTGACACCATTTGAATCACGAACTGGTCCAGCCAAAGATTATCCCCTTTTTTATAAATGATTTTGCAAGTTCCACCATTTGTTGTACTCAAAGTAAAGCGCAAAGGATGCAATGCAGTTTCGGATATTGATGATTCTGAAGGTAAAACCCCAATAATGAGGACACCTGGTGCAAGAAGTGATAGTATTGGATCTTCAAAACAGATAAGCTCACAAAGAAGACCAGAATGTGACTGTTTAACCTCTTCAATCTTCTTCTGGGTATTGCCATGAACATTCCATACATCTCTAGTGATTGAACACAACTGAGCAGTCAATTCTGTCTGACTTACCAAACTCCGCCACAGTTTAATCCCATCTTCCTCTCCATTCATCTTCATCATATGCTCTCCCAGAATTTCATAAGTGCAGTAAAATCGTTTGGCAGATGCAGTGTCATAAGGTTCAACAGCCGCAAACCCGTGAAGAAAGCTTATCCATTCCATATTGCATAACGCACGCATTTCCTCCGTCGTCCATCGCCTATAAGATGTGCCGCTTTTGTCATTGTTGCCGCCGTTTTCCACACGAGTCTTCGGTGTAGACCCTTGGCTTTCCTCTTTCACGACTTGAGATTCCAAACACTTGGTAGCCTCTTCCTTGCATGCGCCTAGCCAGCCACCGAGGATAAGGAGGGATCAAGGAGAAAGAGTTCTCGCTAGCAAGAAGGAGATAACCGTGTGGATCAGGGCGTCATCCTTTTGCGCCTACAAGTGAAAAGATAATTCTAAAACCCCATCTCGATTCAACGTAAAGCATTCATACATGGGGTGTATAGATGGTCTATGCTTCCGCAACCAAATTTTTTATTTTTCCACCCATATATGCACTCCATAGTATGTCTATGGTGCAATTTTTCGAACCTACAGGTCAAACCTTTCAGGTACACATTTTCCCAACCCTACTCTCTTAATTGTCTTCCACACACCCCATCTTCTTCGGCCTTGAGCCTTTTCGTGCACAGTTATCTACCACCCCTTATAGCGTCTTTAAAATAGACTCCCACAAACATATTATCTAATCATATCATATCTAATATTCTAACACTCCCCCTCAAGCTGGTGCGTATATATTATGAGCACCAAGCTTGTTACAAATGTATTCAACCCGAGGACCTCTAAGAGCTTTAGTGAAAACATCCGCTAGTTGATCAGAGGAGTTGACGAAAGCAGTCTTGATTTCTCCTGACTGAATCTTTTCTCGAATGAAGTGACAATCAATCTCTATATGTTTGGTCCTCTCATGAAAGACAGGATTAGAGGATATATGTAGCGCAGCTTGATTATCACAGATGAGTGTTATGGGTTGTTTCTGTTCACAAAGATGAAGCTCCTGAATCAACTGCTTTAACCAGACTAACTCACAGGTAGCATTTGCCATTGCACGATACTCAGCTTCTGCACTAGATCGAGAAACAACAGGTTGTTTCTTGCTCTTCCACGAAATTAAGTTTCCTCCAAAGAAGACACAATAGCCAGAAGTAGAGCGCTTGTCCGAGGGTGATCCTGCCCAATCAGCATCTGAATAACCACAAATTTCTGTATTTCCCTGATCTGAATACAACAAACCTTTTCCTGGTGCTCCTTTGATGTATCGGAGGATCCTCACAGCAGCATCCCAATGTGAATCACAAGGGGAATCAAGAAACTGACTAGCCGTACTAACAGCGAAAGAAATATCTGGCCTAGTCACAGTAAGATAGTTGAGCTTCCCAATTAGCCTCCGATAACGTCCAGGATCAGATAACGGCTCCCCCTGTCCGGGCAATAACTTGACATTAAGATCCATAGGTGTATCAACTGGTTTACTCCCCAACATACCAGTTTCTTCTAGGATATCCAGGGCATATTTCCTTTGACAGATAGAAATGCCCTGTCTGGATTGCGCCACCTCAATTCCCAAGAAGTAACGCAGCTTCCCAAGGTCCTTTGTTTGAAATGTACTAAACAAATGTTGTTTTAACTGACGAATTCCGTCTTGATCACTTCCGGTGAGAATGATGTCGTCAACATAGGCTAACAAATAGATACACTTATCAGGAGATGTAATCCTATAAAACACAGAATGGTCAACTTTACTGCGGATTAAGCCAAACGCCTGAACAGCAGAACTGAAGCGACTGAACCATGCTCGAGGAGACTGCTTGAGACCATATAAGGATTTCCGAAGACGACACACCTTTCCAGACTCTCCCTGAGCAACAAAACCAGGTGGTTGCTCCATGTAAACTTCTTCTTGTAAATCACCATGAAGAAAGACATTTTTGATGTCAAGTTGAAGGAGTGGCCAGTGACGAACAGCAGCAAGGGCAAGAAAGAGGCGGACTGACGCCATCTTAGCGACCGGAGAAAATGTATCGCTATAATCAAGGCCAAAGATTTGAGTAAAACCCTTGGCAACTAAACGTGCCTTGAGACGATCAATATGGTCATCAGGTCCAACTTTCACAGTAAAAACCCAGCGACAACCGACTATAGACTTCTCTGGAGGAGCAGAAACAAGGTCCCAAGTGCCATTGGAATGAAGTGCAGTCATCTCATCAAGCATTGCTTGGCGCCACCCTGGATGGGAAAGTGCTTCACCTGTGGTCTTAGGAATAGAAATAGAAGAAAGACTAGAAACAAAGGTGAAATGAGGTGAAGAAAGACGGTCATAACTCAAAAAGGTATAAAGAGGATAAGGGTTACGAGTAGTACGTGTACCTTTTCTTTGAGCAATGGGAAGAGTCTCTGATGAAGGATCCGGAGGAGAAGAAGCAACAGCAGTGGGCGATGAGTCAGCAAGAGTCGAGTCGACAGGAAGCACAGTTTTGCGACGCTGATAGGTGAGAAGTGGACGGTCCTCAGGTATAGAAGCAATAGGTTGCTCATCTGGAATAGAAGCACCTGCAGCTGGCAAAGACAAGTCAAGAAAAGGGACAGGAAGTACATGATCAACCTGTGACATCTGAGATGGGATAGAATTAAAGGGTTGTTGATCAAGAAAAGTGACATCAGCGGAAACTAAGTAACGCTTAAGGTCGGGAGAATAACAACGATAACCCTTTTGAAGACGAGAATAACCAAGAAAGATACACTGAAAGGCTTTGGATGTTAACTTATCCTTACCAGGAGTGAGATCATGAACAAAACAAGTACAACCAAAGACATGTGGAGTTAGAGGATAAAGAGGAACATCTGGAAGCAATAGATTATGAGGAATGTCATTGTGGAGCACAGATGAAGGCATGCGATTGATGAGAAAACAAGAGATGAGTACAGCATCTGCCCAGAAGTGAAGGGAACCTGCATATGAATAAGAAGGGTACGGGCAGTTTCAATGAGATGTCTGTTTTTACGTTCAGCCACCCCATTTTGTTGTGGAGTGTGAGGACAAGTAGTTTGATGTAAAGTACCTTGTGTGGCCAAGAAATTAGAAAAATCAATAGAAACATATTCCTTAGCATTATCACTACGTAGAATACGAATAGAAACACCAAATTGAGTATGGATCTCAGTAGAAAACTTTTTATAAATGGAAAATAGCTCGGAACGATTTTTCATTAAATAGGTCCAAGTGCAACGGGAAAAATCATCAATAAAGGTAACGAAATACCGAAAACTTAAGACAGACAAGGTACGACTTGGACCCCAGATATCTGAATGAACAAGAGAGAAAGGGGCATCAGCTCGTTTATTGACTCGACTGGCAAAAGAGGAGCGTGTATGCTTCCCTTGTTGACATGACACACAATCTAAAGACTGAAGACCGGACAAAAGAGGAACCATTTTCTGCAACTTTGAAAGACTTGGATGACCAAGGCGACTGTGGATAAGTTGTGGAGATTCTGTGAGAGAGCATGCTACTGAAGGACGAGGCACATCCAGATAATAAAGCCCTCGTGACTCACGACCCACTCCAATCATTTTCCCCGTACCCGGATCCTGCACAGAAACAGAATGGTTAGAGAAAGTAATGGTGCAAGTGAGGGAGTGGATCAACTTACTAATAGAAATTAAGTTATAAGGGATGCCAGGAATGTAATAGACAGATGTCAGGGCCAAGGTAGAGGTCGGACGAGCTTGTCCAATCCCACGAACTGGGGCTTTGGTTCCATCCGCAAGGGTAAAAGGCGGTAAATGATCAGAATAAGTAAGAGATGTAAAGAGTTCCTTATTACCACAGAGATGATCAGTAGCACCGGAGTCAAATATCCAAGTGCCAAGTGATGTAGAATGAGAAACACAAGCAACAGGATTACCAGTATAAGGCTGAGACTGAGGAGAAGCCTTCCTGAGAGGGGTTTGGAGTGCAGCATAGTTCGAACCTGAACCAAACGATGCATTGTCTGACTGAGCTATATTTGCAACAATAGAAGGAGAGTTAACCTCCGAGAGATCAGGAGATGCTGCTGCCATTTAAAGATAAAATATAAAAGCCGTAAACGAAGGCAAACGATATCCAATCAAGAAGAACCACGCGTCTAAGGTCAGACCCACAGAGAAACAATCACAGATCCATAAAGGGGAGGAGAAGGCGAGCTTCTCTGTCCAAGACCGGCCGGAAAAAGCCGCCGGAATAGTGCTCACGCGCCGGCAGAAAGTGGCGCGTGAAGCCCACGCGCAGAGAAGACAGGTGGTGCGTGACGGCGCGTGGGAGATGCGTTGCTAACCGGACCACCACAGACCTGGTCGCCGGGAAGAGAAGGTCCTGATCGCGTGAAGTTTGGTCGGAAAAGTCGCCGGAAAAAGTCTCTGGTTGCCTGAACAGTGATTCTGACGGCGGGCGGTGGTTCCGGTGGCCGTCGGAGGTGCTGACGCGTTTGGAAAAATCACTCAGAGGCTGTTTACAGCCCTAGAAGGCTTGCCGGAAGGACGCACGGCAAAGAGGACTCCTAAGCAGTGGGCTTAGGTTTTAAAGCAAAAAACAAGGTTTCTAAGCGGAAGCGAGGGTTCCCAGAACGAAAGAGCTCTGATACCAACTTGAATATAAAATAATAGAAGAATAATATGTTATGTATTGATCTGTGTCAGAGAGTTACAATATATAGAGACCCTAATGGGCTTAAGTGAAAGGCCCAAACCTAATCCTAATACAGTCAGGATATTTACGGATAAGACGGAATCCAATCATATCTAATCATATCATATCTAATATTCTAACACATATAAATCTTATATTAATTACAACCATGTGCTCTATATTCACGATTCTCGCTATCGATAACAAAAAGCTGAAGCCAAAATGTCACTATATTCCAAATAGGCACAGTAAAAATAAAAGCAAATAAATGTCTTTTCAAAGTTTTCTAATTAATGACCCTTTGTCCATTTGGTTTGACACCTACTTCTTCATAAATTTCTCCCTAACTTCTGTTCCCACCTAGCTCTGTTGTAATTATCCTCGTCGTATAGATAACTTTGTGTGCGCGTGCGTGATTTTATAATTGACTAGCAATTCTGACACAAAATAATGTTACCGATCAATAACCAGCACACCAATGAAGCTATGCATACGTAGAAGCTTCTCACGTGTCATGCTTATTGGTTTACTTGTTTAGTGATTATGCACGTGTATTAGTTAGTTAGTCAGTTACAGCTATTCATATAAATAGCTGCTATGTTAACTTCTCTTGTATCTTTTGTATCATTTTCTTCTTTAATCAATGAGTTTGAGTATTCCTCTTCTCAGTATTCTTCTTGTTCCTTGTGATATGGAACTTATCAGATCAAGTTACTTTCATAAGATGGTATCGGAGCACATTGGGCTCTGGTAACCAAGCATCCGCTGCTACAACTTTTCCTTACCTTTTCTTTCTTTTCTTCCTTTTATTTTCTTATCAAGTTTCTGCCATTCTTGATTTCAATGGCTAATCCTCTTCCAGATTTTCATACCAATCCTAGTAACCCTTTCTTTCTACACCCAAATGAAAGTCCAGCTTTAATACTTGTTACACCACCATTAGATCCCACAAATTACCATTCTTGGGCCAGATCAATGAGTATGGCTCTTCTGTCCAAAAATAAACTTGGTTTTATTGATGGAACAATCCTAAAACCAGAAAATAATGACCCCACTTTTCCAGCATGGGAGCGTTGCAATACTATAGTTCTTTCTTGGATTCATCGATCAGTCAGTATTTATATTGCCAAGTCAATTCTTTGGATCAATCAAGCAAATGAAGCCTGGAATGATCTCAAAGCTCGATTTTCACATTCAGATATTTTTAGAATTTCTGATATTCAAGAACAAGTTTATCAAATGCAACAACGTCAGTTTTTTGTTACTGACTACTTTACAAATATGAAAATTATGTGGGATGAGTTGGACAATTTAAAGCCCTTACCAACATGTAGCTGTGTATTAAGGTGTTCTTGTAATGGATACCCTTTAATGCGTGAATATCGAGACTGTGATCGCACAGTAAGATTTCTCAAGGGTCTTAATGATCAATATGGTCATGTAAGATCTCAAGTGATGATGATGAAGCCAATGCCAGATATCAACACTGTCTTTTCTTTAGTGGTTCAGCAAGAAAGACAGATTCAATGTGAATCAAATATGAACCAGCTTGGAAATGATTCAAGAATATTCCATAGCTCAACTGATAATAATCAAAGAGGAATTTCTTTCAGAGGAAGAGGACGTGGAATCCCAAATATATTTGGAAGAGGACGTGGGAACAATGTTAGGATATGCACTCATTGTGGAAGAACAAATCACACTATCGATACTTGTTACAAAAAGCATGGGTTCCTACCAAGTTTCAAACCAAGAAATGCTGCAAACTTCTCTTCACAAGATGACAGTACAGATGCTATAGAGATTCAAGATGTTCAAGAATCCAATGTGACTATTTCTAAAGAGGAGTATGAAAGCCTCTTAACTGCCTTCAATCATCAAGATCTCACAACACCAGAAACACCAATGTGTTCAACAAACATGGCTCAAACCACTGCTTTAAATGTAAACTGAACAGGTAATTCATCAGGAAGATGGCTCCTGGACACTGGGGCCACTAACCACATCAGTTTCTTACTTTCGAATTTTTCTGAATTTAGAAAAATCAAGCCCATTTTCATCTCACTTCCTGATGGGTCTAAATCACAGGCTCAATTTTCAGGAACTGTACATATCTCTCATGACCTTACTCTTCATAATGTCTTATATGTTCCTACCTTTCAAGTTAACCTTGTTTCTGTTACAAAATTATTTCATGACCTTTCTTGTTATCTAACCTTTCATAATTCTTGTTGCATTATTAAACAGATACCATCGAATATGATGATTGGTTCAGCTGATGTAATTGATGGATTATATGTGCTAAGGACTCAACCATTCAGAGATCAGAATACAAACCAGAAAGCCTTCCCCACTGTTTTCCAATTACCAGAAAATAAATCTGCTTCGAATGTATCTTCAAAAGATGATGCATCTATATGGCATCATAGATTAGGACATGTTTCTCATTCAGTTTTAAAACAGATGTCAATAAAATTTCCTTATATTTCTTGTAAAGATATTTCACCTTGTGATGTTTGTCATTTTGCAAAACAACACAATTTCCCTTATCCATCTAGTACCAATAAAACCAAGTCTATTTTTCAACTTTTACATGTTGATTTATGGGGTCCATACTCTTTACCATCCATACATGGAAACAAATACTTTCTAACAGTAGTTGATGATTTTTCAAGATACACCTGGACTCTTCTTCTTAAAAGTAAATCTGAAACTCGAAGCAAACTCAAAGAATTTATCATATTTACTGAAAACCAATTCCACACAAATGTAAAATCTATTAGAAGTGACAATGGGCCTGAGTTTATTATGCCAGATTTCTATCAAACCAAAGGGATTTTGCACCAAAGGATTTGTGTAGAGAATCCTCAACAAAATGGCTTAGTTGAAAGAAAACATCAGCACATTTTAAATGTTGCTAGGGCCCTTGTCTTCCAATCCAAAATCCCACTCCATTTATGGTCTTTTGCCATTATACATGTTGTCCATATAATCAACAGACTATCATCCCCTTTGCTGCAAAACGACACTCCATATCAGAAGCTTCATGGAGAACCTCCTACCCTTTTACATCTCAAAGTCTTCGGATGTCTAAGCTATGCAACAACTCTCAAAGTTCATCGTCAAAAATTCTCACCTCGAGCCATTAAATCTGTTTTACTTGGATATCAGCAAGGCATAAAAGGTTATATTTTACTTGACATCACTAATCAAAAACTTTTTGTTTCCAGAAATGTTATTTTATTTTTTTAAACATTTTCCTTTCATACCTCATAACATTACACATGATACACCACATTCCACCACTCATGAAACACATGATCCAGATTATTCTGATCTCATACCTTCTCCTCCCATTGTCCAAAACACTCAAATTCCTGAAGAACAAATAGTTACACAGCAACCAAATGAAGCTATACATAGACGTTCACAAAGAAACAAAACACAACCACCCTATCTCCATGATTATCACTGTAATCTATCAATTACAAGTTTTCATCAATCATCACATTGAGGTAATGCATCTTCATCCAATCACATTTCCTATCCTCTGTCCGATGTCCTTACATACAATAATTGTTCTTCCAAATACAAAAGCTTTTGTCTTAATGTCACATCCCAGGTTGAACCCAAAACTTACACACAAGCATCTAAACATGAATGCTGGAAGAAAGCAATGCAGAATGAGGTTTCTGCTCTTGAACATAATAATACTTGGTCTCTTGTTGAACTCCCTCCTGGAAAACGCACGATTGGTTGTAAGTGGGTATATAAGATTAAGTATCATGTGGATGGCAGCATAGAGCGTCATAAAGCTAGATTGGTAGCCAAAGGCTACACTCAAACAGAAGGGCTTGACTATCTAGATACGTTCAGCCCTGTTGCAAAGTTAACAACTGTTCGTTTGCTCTTATCAATTGCTGCAGCTATGCAATGGAACCTGGAACAACTAGACGTCAATAACGCCTTTCTTTATGGCGATTTGAATGAGGAAGTTTATATGGACCTCCCTCCAGGTATTCATTGTTCTGATTCCAATAAAGTACGCAAATTGGAAAAATCTCTATATGGGCTTAAACAAGTCAGTCGACAGTGGTACTCCAAGCTCTCCACAACTTTGATCTCAATAGGATACACTCAATCATCTGCTGATTTTTCTTTATTCACTCGTAAACATGAATCCCATTTCAAAGCTCTACTTGTGTATGTAGACGATATTGTTTTGACTGGTGACAACATAGATGAAATAAAACGTGTGAAAGCATTCGTTGATGATCGCTTCAAAATCAAAGATCTGGGCAATCTTCGTTTCTTCTTGGGTTTAGAAGTCACTCGATCTTCACATGGCATTCTCTTAAACCAGAGAAAATATACCTTGGAACTTCTTTCTGACACTGGTTTAACAGCAGCCAAACCAGCTTCAACACCCATGGATCCTTCATTGAAGCTTCATCGAAAACTTGGAGAACCTATATCTGATGTTTCTTTATATCGGCGTCTCATTGGTCGTCTTCTCTATTTGACCACCACAAGACCAGATATCACCTTTAGTGTTCAACAGCTCAGTCAGTTCCTTGCTGCACCTACTGATGCTCACCTCAATGCAGCTCATCGTGTACTCAGATACTTGAAAAACTCACCTGCCAAAGGTCTTTTCTTTTCAGCTTCAACTAGTCTCCAGCTTAGCGGTTTTGCAGACGCAGACTGGGCATGCTGCCCAGACACAAGGAGGTCCATTACTGGTTTTGCCATTTTTCTTGGTTCGTCACTCATCTCATGGTGTTCTAAGAAACAAACAACCGTATCCCGTTCTTCTACCGAAGCGGAATATCGTGCCTTAGCAGCCATCACATGTGAATTACAATGGTTGGCCTATCTCCTTAAGGATCTTCATATCCCTCAACTGAAACCAGCACCTGTATTCTGCGACAACAGATCTGCTATACATCTATCTCATAATCCGGTTTTCCATGAAAGGTCTAAACACATTGAGTTAGATTGCCACATAACCAGAGAAAAGATTCAAGCGGGATTATTGCATCTCCTTCCCATTTCCACAAAGGCTCAAGTTGCAGATACTTTTACTAAGGCTCTGCTTCCTTCAGCATTTCATCACTTAATGGACAAGCTTTGTCTGCTCGATATACACAGTCCACCTTGTGGGGGGTGTTACCGATCAATAACCAGCTCACCAATGAAGCTATGCATACGTAGAAGCTTCTCACACGTGTCATGCTTATTAGTTTACTTGTTTAGTGATTATGCACGTGTATTAGTTAGTTAGTCAGTTACAGCTATTGATATAAATAGCTGCTATGTTAACTTCTCTTGTATCTTTTGTATCATTTTCTTCTTTAATCAATGAGTTTGAGTATTCCTCTTCTCAGTATTCTTCTTGTTCCTTGTGATATGGAACTTATCAGATCAAGTTACTTTCATAAGAAATAAGACCATTTTAGTTCACCTAATTCCATTTGTTTGACTATGCAACCGGTAATCTGCCACAATAAATTTTCTACTCTGAACCGACCATATATGTAGTACCTGAATATGAAGTTCCGGCTTGAGGGCAACGCATTTGAGGAATTCCAGGTGGAGAGAACCACTCCAATGGCCACTCAAATGGAGCATCATCATGGTTTCCAAATACACTGGCCCAAGGTATGCCCCTATTTCTTGCTGTAGAGGTTGCCTGATCCCAATACAAGCTTGCATTTGCAATCGTCATATTGTTAGCCGTAATGACATCACCAAGATATATTACAAAATCTGCCATACAGTTAACTTCGTTAGTATTCAGCATGCATGAAATTTGGAGATCATAACGCTACAAAAGAAAATTAATTTACAAAAATAGGGGGATGTATGCAATTTAGTTTAGATATAACTTCCTACAGAGTTTTATAATACACTCTTTATAAAACCCTTTCTACAGTGTCATCAACATTTATGAAGTTTATAGCACATGCCCAATATTTAAACTCTTAACTTAATTTCTCTCAGTAATCTAGTATAATTCAGGTAGTTTAGAACCGTTTTCATTTGGGAGAAATATACACACATAAGAGGAGGAATCAATTTACACCCATGTAACCAAAACCACTCTTGCACCATTTAATAATTGTTTGTCGGGTAATTTTATCCCAAACTCTAATGTTAGATTGAAAGTTACTATCATGTACATCGTATTTATAAAATATTACAATGATACAAATATATATATATATATATATATACAAAATAATATTTCTTCAGTTAATGCAGATAAATTATCTGCATTTACTCACAAAACGATGTCGTTTTAAGATTGAAAAATTAAATAATCATAATTATAAAAATTATAATAACCCTGAAATAATTAAAATTACAAAAATAACATAATTTCAATCCCAAAACGACATCGTATTAGGCTTACTGCACATAACGTATCTGCAGTATCTGCAGAAAAAACAAATCTACACACATATATATATATATATATATGAGGAAGAATCTTTGACTCCGGTGTAAGATTATAAACTCTTTTTTTTTTTTAATCATTAATTTTTTATGCATCCCACAATTATAATTTATTTGAAATTAATACTTAATTAATGAATATAATTCAATAAATTACAACTATATATATATATTATCTGGATTCATAGTAAACATGGTCCAGTCCAATAACAATCTAAAAGGGCCCGGTATAAAAACTTAAAGAAGTAAAGAAGCATGTGTACAACGCAATCCTAAAGACACAAAAGTTGAATTGACAGCATCACATAACTCATAAGCCTTTTTTAGAGTCAATAACTTAGGGAACAATATTCCTGCTAAGCCTATAATATTAATGAGTTATGGTTCAATGGTTTGTTAGTTGTTACATCCTAATATATGGTCCAATGATTCATATAATTAAAAAATGAAATCAAGAGCCAGAGTTTAACTTATACTAACGTTATACATATACTCTGGAGTGATTAAGATAGGGTGACAATTTAAGCAGTGGGTTAAGACTTAACATGGATAGATAGAAAATCAGTAATCACTAATTTAACTTTCGCTCTCCCTCTCCTCCTAACCTGGAGTTTCATCGTCGAGCACCGTATTCATGACCTTGATGGAGTTTATATCTTGAACTGGACCCCACTCTGTCCACGCGTTCTCTCCAAAATGCAGGTCAGCAAACAGGGCAATCTTGAACGGTGCACCCGCCCGCATCAGAACATGCCTCTCCGCTGCGGCGCCTGCTAATTTGAATGGTGTGGTTGATGATACCCGGCCATGATGATCATGATGATGTGATGACGATCCGACGGTGGAGAAAAGAGATAGAAACAGCAGGGGCAAAATCGTCTTCCACTGTCTTCCATAAGTTTCCATTTTTAAAAGAGGCTGAAAACAGACCACACTAAACGAAAATTCTTTGAAGAATAGAAAGATGGGGCGCAGTGCATTGTTATCATAGCATTTTTTTGAATTATATAAATGCAGCTGAGTTTGGTGACAATATCGGAGTTTGAAGAAGGTGAAATGACAGAAACACACTCACCAGTCGCCAGTCGTGATTATTTGCACACTCGTGAAGTTGTGATAAATTTATTGGTTTTGAAGTTATTTTAGTTGGAAATTGATTGGGCAGCGGCAATCTTAACTTATTAGTCATCATAACAATTCCCTCTAATTTATAGACAAAAATTATATTTATAAATTTTTTATTTACGGAGTAAATATTATTTTTGGTCCCTAATAAAAAACACGATCTCCACTTTAGTACCTTACAAAAATAAATTAGTCAGTTACTCCCTAAAAAATTCAAAGTGAACTTATTTAGTTGAAATCGTGGTCCCTCACAAATTCAAAAAAGACTCATATTAGTCCCTCAAAATGACTAAAATGGGTCCACTTTGAATTTGTTAGGGACTAACTGACTAATTTATTTTTGTAAGGGACTAAAGTGGGGACTGTATTTTTTTGTTAGGGACCAAAAAAGGTGTTTAATCTTCTTTTAAATTTAATTATATACTAAAAATAATACATAAATCAAGTATTATTCTTTGTATATAATTAAATTTGTAAAATTTTGTAAATAAAGAATTTATAAATATATTTTTTTTTATATACTTTTATGGTTAAAAAAAGTAAAAAAAATATTAATTAGTGATCTACGGACAAGAACATGAAAACATTATAAACACATTAAATAAAGGGTTGAATTATTTTATACCTATATAAATTATATTTTTTATCTTAATCAGATTATATATTTAATGATTAAGATTTATTAAATATTTCAGTTATTAGATTTAAAAGAGAAAAATTTTACCGTTAAATTTAAAATAAAATGTGTATAATTTTTTTTATCACTTTATTGATTATAACAGTAACTCATTATAATTTCAACAACATAGAGAGGTGAGGTTGGTGACAATATTGGAGTTTGGAGAAGGCTGAAATGACAGAAACACCCTCAGCAGTTGTGATTACTTGCACAGTTGTGAAGTTGTGATTAATTTACTGGTTTTGAGTCTTTTGACGTTCTTTTAGTTGGGAATTTGTTGGGCAGCCGCAATCTTAGCTTATTACTCATCATAACAATTCTCTCCAATTTTCTACTTTTATGGTTAAAAAAATAAAGAAAATCAATTACTGATTTACGAAAACATAAAAACATTATAAGCATATTAAATAAGGGAAGATTATATTTATAAATTTTTTATTTACAAATTTTTATAAATTATTTTAAGTATAACCGATCATACTTCAATCAAGATTATATGACTAGTCATACTTAGTGTAATTTGTAAAAAAAAATTGTAAATAGATCATTTTTCTATTAAATAAAGGTTCGAATTTATATTATTATAAGTTATTGGGGAAGATTATATTTACAAATTACACTAAGTATGATCGGTCATACTTCAATCAAGAGTGTATGATCGGTCATATTTAGTATAATTTGTAAAAAAAAAAATTGTAACGGATCCTTCTCGTAACTTATATTATTAATCTTAATTATAGATGTTATTTATAGGCGTTAAAGTTTTTAAAGTTATTTTTGATAACTTGTCTAATGTTTATTAAATACATACATAAAAATATAAAAATGTGTGAAATTTATGTTTTTTTTTCTCTCTTCTCTTCACATAGGTTCACATGGACCCCATACACTTTTTTGTATATATTTTAGTGAACATTAAATAAAATAATCTAAAATAATTTTAAAAACTTTAAACCCTTATTTATACATAACAATTCTGATTTATTAAATATTTGAATCATTAGATATATGCAAAAAAAAAAAAAAATTTTTAGCCTCTAAATTTGAGTTGTTAAATTTGAAATAAAATGTGTATAACTTTTTTTTATCCCTTTATTTATTGTAGCAGTAACTCGATATAATTTCAACATCATATATATATTTTTATCAGCTTAAATTTATTTTGATCTATCTTTTATGACTAATATAAGATTTTAGTTTTTCTAAGTAATTTTTTGAAGTGATAAATTTTTTAAAATTAAAATTTTGGCTATCTCGTTGATCTATCGTCTAGTTACTAATAAAAAATAGGGATGTGGTTAACTATTTAGCTACTTAGCATAATATTTTATTGAGTTGATATCTCAACGAATTCGTGTCTTCAATTTATCTAAATATTCTAAAATAAATAAATTAAATATAACATAATGTATTCAAATATAAGAAAATAATGTCATAAATAAATTGAAGTCGTCGAAATTTTTTATTAAGAAACTTTACTCAATAAAGTATTATATTACGTATATAAATCATTACTACTAAATTATATCAATAGAACTACAAAATTGAACAACAAAAAGACACAGACCTTTTACCAAAAAAAAAAAAAAACGACACATAGACCTGATTTTTTGTAAATTAAAAATATTAAAGAATTTAATTGATAAAATAAATTATTGAAAAATGAAAATCACATATTAACTACACTAGGTAGAATAAATGTTTGATTAATTTTATTTTATTTTTATGAAAGAAACCAACGTTTGGAGAATGTACCATAGCATATTCCATGGCATTAGTTGACACGTTAATAAGAATAAGACCTTCCGCTGCCATATTCCAAGGCATTAGATGACACGTTAATAAGGATAAAACCTTGCGCTGGCATATTCCATGGCATCATCAATGGAATACAGAAAATTAGAAGAGCATACTAAAGATTTAGGTCATGGTGGTGGCCTGTTGGTAACGATTAGTTTTTTAAAATAATTATCTTAAGAAATTTTTGAATACTTTTTTAACATAATATAAATTAAATCAAAGATTTATATCACGGAAGAGGTTGTACTCATAATATTTTTTTGTTTTATAACTTTTTATAATCATTTTTGTTATCGTTAGATTAAAATTAAATTAATGATTTTCACTTCATATTATTTTATAATGTTGATTTAATTTTGATCTTACAATAACAAAATTTATTGTTAGAAGTTACAACTTACAAGACAAAAGAAATTATAAATATATTCTATCTTTTATTTTATACTTTAGTATTTGAATATGGGATGAGGATTTCAACCAAAAAAAAAAAAGAATATGGGATGAGGATTTTTGAATGAGGAATATATGCACACATGAAGTAACTTGGACAACATTTAGACTTTGGATTCGGGTACAATTAGGGGTGTTAACGGGCCGAGCCGAACCGAGCTGAGCTGAGCTTTGATCTTAACTGGCCAAGCTTGTATTTAAACGTGTTTGACTGGCTTTAGACTGTTACCTGTTACGAATATAATATTGGCCAGTGGCTGGTTTATTTACAAAAAATAAAAGCCTGTGTGAAGCTTGTCTTGGCCTGTTAGCATGTTAAAGAATAAAAATAAGATAACAAAATTCCACAAAAAATCAATTTCCAGATAGAAACCTTAGCTTCCAATTTGCAGCAATAATTTATAAAGTCTACAATAAATAAATAAAATTAAAATGAGAGAAGGTAGATAACAGGTTATATTATCTTAACCCATTATAAGAAAATGCCAACAAAAATAAAAATAAAATAAATAAAATAAAAAATAAATTGACACAAACGAGCAGTGCACAGTGGAACGAATGAGTTTTTGTGGGTTTGTTTGTGTGAAGGAGGATGAAGGATAATATAGAACAACACTAGTGATTCCATAAATATACATAAATTCAATATATATCCAAATAACATAATATAGAACAAAATCATTCAAAAAGTCTATTAAACCAATAAAATGGGGTGAAATAAATTGATGAGAGAAAGTTATTACAAGTAGTATAAAAAGTATAAATAAATATTTATATACTAGGCTAGCCTGGAAAGCTCTAAGGCCGAGCTTCTGAATTAGAGCTTGAGGCCTTTTTATTAAACGAGCTTTTATACAAGTCCAAGCCTGGTTTCAACACGAACTTTTATTAAACGAGCTCAGGCCTTTACGAGCCGAGCCAAAGGCCCCTGAAAGGCCTCTGGCTCGTTTACCACCCCTAGGTACAATGGTATGCAATCAGGTCTTTGAAGTTGGAAAATATCTTCGGTATTCTTTTTTTTTTTGAGCTACCCAACCCTAATTATCTCTTTGAGACGAGTTGGCTCCCTCCGGTATCCCTACGAGCTTCGACTCTTTGAGACGGCTATGGGATTAATCCGGAGTGCGGGGGAACAATGATGGCTAAAGGTTCAGCCCCTCCCCAAGAATGCGTTCAGCGGGAATCGAACACATATCCAACCCCACTAACTCAGCGCCAAGTTACCAACTGAGCTGCACCCATTGGGTATCTTCGGTACTCTTGTAGTATTGAAGATTGGATATATTTTATTAAATTTGATAAAAAGTAATAGAAACAATTTTTTCTCATTTTATCGACCTTTTTTATAATTATTGACACACTCACCTTTTCCTATTTTTAGTAAAAAAAAAATATATGCTCCTATAATACCAAAAATATACTCTTGAAGTTGAGAGTTTAAGGACCCGTGAACTACATTACTCTTGATCAAGCTTGATTTGAGTGAACAACACAACAATTTTTTTTTAGTATAAATTTGGGGGTGTCGAATTGAATTTGGGGGTGTTTGTATAAATTAATTTGGGCTAATTTTTCAAGTTCTTCACAACAGTCATATGCGATCTCAAGCCAAATTCAACGGCGAGAGTTGCGTGCCCGTTTCAAATTCAATCAAACTTTTGGCCTGTTTGAATTTCATTCTCAAAAAAAGTTTTTAAATTTTTAGAATAAAAGAATGAAAAAACATATTTAATAATACTTGTTTGGAAAAAATAATTTTAAAACTTATAATTATTTTTTAGTTTTTAAAATTAAATTTAAATAACATATCTAAGTTATTTTTGTTTTGTGTTTTTATTTTTTACTTTCAAAAAAAGAAAAAATAGAAAACACATATTCCATTAATTATTCTACAAAATAATTTTAAAAACAAAAAAATTAGAATACAATCAAATAAGTCTTATTTGCGAATGATAATTCTATCTTATTTATGAGGTCAGTTATATTGCCTATTATTTTCTTTTACTACTATTACATTCTTGGTTGCTAAGTTCCGCAGGGGACTTAGTGATGATATTGTTGGTTACCTTGCTGGTTCTGCTTCGAGAGACTTTGGGACACTGGTTCAGCAGTCTATGATGCACGGACACGGACACGGGACACGACACGACACGCCGACACGTTAATTCTAAAAAATATCATATTTGGACACGTTTTGATATTAAATAAATTTTTTAATATATATAATATAATATATATTTAATACATATAAGAGTCCATAATAAGTCATATAACCAATTAAATATTTAAATTTCATAACATAAATATAAATATAAATAATTTTTCGTAGTTTGTTAATTTTTAATGTCAAATTTTATAACAGAAAAAAATTAATTTATGAATTATTTCTTTTATATTTAGTTAACAAAATAAAATTAAAATTTTAAAAAAAATAAAAAAACAAAAAAAAACGTGTCCGAGCGTGTCCCCAAATGTTGACCGCGTGTCCCCAAATATTGACCGTGTGTCGGAACGTGTCGGAGAGTTGACCATGTGTCCCCAAATGTTGACCGCGTGTCGGACGCGTGTCGGAGCGTGTCCGTGTCGGACATGTGTCCGACACGTAAATTTTAGAAAAATAAGCGTGCCCGTGTAACGGAGTCAGCAGTGTCGTGATATCGAGGACTTCTACGACTCAAGTAAGGCCAATAAGGCCAAGGTTGCAGAGGCGACGAAGGTAGTAGCTGGTAGTTCCACTTCTTGGAGAGACAGGAAGTTTGGGAACAAGGGCAAGGGAAAGCAGTTGGCGGCTCGGCAAGCGCCGAATCAGTTTAAGAGGACTTCTGCCCAGGGGAGTGCAGCGAGATCTCCTGCTCCCAAGTGTTCGGGATGCGGGAAGACTCATTTTGGGCCGTGTTCTACCGGCCAGTTGATTTGCTTTCAGTCTGGCAAGGAGGGCCACTTCTCTAGAGATTGTCCGTCGTCGACGGCGAGAGCTACTGCAGTGCAGATAGTGCCACTTCAGATGGTTCCCCTTCCACCTACTTCGGCACCGGCAGTGCCACCATCTTCTGGACGTGTTTATACTCTGGATCGTCAGCAGTCGGACCAAGCTCCGAACCTTGTCAGAGGTACTGTTACTATTAGTGCATCATCTGTTGATGTCTTGTTTGACTCTGGGGCTACGCATTCTTTTGTTGCAACTCCGATTGCTATGGGTCTTGAGTTGCCCATGTCTTTGCTTTCTCCACCGCTGTGGGTGACCACCGCCACCGGAGAAAAGTGTGATTCTACCACTGTACATCGAGATGTCGTGTTTCAGTGGGAGAGCCGTGATTTCTCGGTAGATCTGATAGGATTACCGATGGCCAACTTGGAGGTTATTCTGGGTATGGATTGGTTGTCCAGAAATTGTGCTTTGATTGACTGTTGTGCCAAGTGTGTGGTGATGTCTCCGTGTGATTCCACAGCCAGTTCCTCGCCGTACATTTCTTTGCTGCAGGCTAGGAGAGCCTTGAGAGCTGGGGCATTTGGATATGTCATGTTGGGAGGTTTGGTGAGTGGGACACAGGAGGATATCACTGGCATTCATGTGGTGAGGGAATTCCTCGAGGTGTTTCCTGAGGAGATTCCTGAGTTTCCGCCACAGAGGGAGGTAGAGTTCTCCATTGATCTGTTGCCTGGTGTGGGGCCTATTTCATTAGCTCCATACCGGATGTCGCCACCGGAGCTGGCAGAGCTGAAGAAGCATATTGAGGATCTTTCAGCGAGAGATTTCATTCGACCGAGTGTGTCTCCTTAGGGAGCACCGGTCATCTTTGTGAAGAAGAAGGACGGGAAAATGCGATTGTGCACCGACTACAGGCAGCTGAACAAGGTGACGATTAAGAACAAGTATCCCCTTCCTCGGATTGATGATCTGTTGGATCAGCTCAGGGGTGCTTGCGTGTATTCCAAGATTGATCTCTGGTCCGAATACCATCAGATTCGGGTGAAGCCGGAGGATGTCCCTAAGACCGCATTTCGTTCGAGATACGGTCATTTTGAGTATTTGGTGATTCTGTTTGGACTCACCAATGCACCCGCTGTGTTCATGGATTACATGAACAGGATTTTCCAGCCGTACCTGGATCAGTTTGTGATCGTCTTCATTGATGATATTCTGATTTACTCCAAGACGGAGGAGGAGCATGTGAATCATCTGAGAATTGTTCCGCAAGTGCTGAAGGAGAAGAAGTTGTATGTGAAGCCTTCAAAATGTGAGTTTTGGCTCAAGTCTGTGAAGTTCCTTGGGCATGTGATTTCTGCTGAAGGAGTTGCAGTGGATCCGAACAATATCGAGGTCGTACTGGATTGGGAGAGGCTCAAGACAATTACGAAAGTGAGAAGGTTTCTGGGTTTGGCAGGTTACTATCTGAGGTTCATCAAGGGTTTCTCCACGATGGTTCTCCCTTTGACTCGTCTTACCCGGAAGGAGACTCCATTTGTGTGGACTCACTAGTGTGAGGTTAGTTTTCAAGAGTTGAAGGAGAGACTGACTACTGCACCTGTGTTAGTCCTTCCTAATCCTGCGCTTGAGATCGAGCTTTACACCGACGCCTCCGGGAAGGGGCTAGCTTGTGTGTTGATGCAGTTGGGCAAAGTGATTGCATATGCTTTTCGAGGCAGCTGAAGCCTCATGAGGAGAACTACCTTACTCATGACTTGGAGTTGGCTGCTATTGTGTTTGCTTTCAAGATTTGGAGGCATTATCTTTTCGGTTTGAAGTTTGTGGTGTTCAGTGACCACAAGAGTTTGAAGTATCTTTTCGACCAGAAAGAGCTGAACATGAGGCAGAGGAGATGGATGGAGTTCATAAAGGATTACGACTTTGAGTTGAAGTACCATCCTGGCAAGGCCACTGTGGTAGCTGATGCTTTGAGCCGGAAACCCGGGAGCTCATCCAGTTTGTTACTTGGTAACTTTGATGTGGTTGAGAAGTTCCGAAACCTGGCAGTGACCGCTCCGTGTGGGAGTGCACTTCTCGAGATGGAAGCAGCAGACGTCGTGAATGAGCTGTTAGAAAAGATCAAAGAGGCACAAGTTCATAGAGAGTGTCTGGATTATGTGAAGAACCAAGACGGTGTGTCTTGGAATGATGATGAATTTCTTTTGTTTCAACAGAGGATCGTGGTTCCTCGAGGTCCGTTGACCGATGAGGTTATGGCAGAGGCCCATAAGGGCCAATTTTCTATCCACACTGGTGCTACTAAGATGTACCAAGACCTGAAGAAGAACTTCTGGTGGCCGGGCATGAAGAAAGATGTTGCTGTCTTTGTGTCCAAGTGTTTGGTTTGCCAGAAGTGAAGATTGAACATCAGAGACCGTCTGGTGAACTTCAACCTCTTGAAGTACCACAGTGGAAGTGGGAAGATATTTTCATGGACTTCGTGGTGGGATTTCCTAAGACTCAAGCGGGTTGTGACTCTATTTGGGTCATTGTGGACAGACTGGCGAAGTCTGCCCATTTTCTTCCAGTGAAGGTGAGCTTCACTACAGAGCAGTTGGCCAAGCTTTATGTTTGCGAGATTGTGAGGCTTCACGGGGTGCCCGAGAGTATCATCAGTGATAGGGACCCGAAGTTCACATCTCGGTTCTAGGAGGCGTTGCAGGAGGCTTTTGGTACGCAGTTGAGATTGAGTACCGCCTATCACCCTCAGACTGATGGACAGACTGAGAGGACCATCCATACCTTAGAGGATATGTTGCGGGCTTGCACGTTGGAGCAGGGCTCGGCATGGGATAGGTACCTTTCGTTGGTTGAATTTTCGTACAACAACAGCTTTCATGCTAGCCTGGACATGGTGCCTTACGAAGCACTGTATGGTAGGAGGTGTCGGACTCCTACCTGTTGGTCTGAGGTTGGAGACAAGAAGCTTTTTGGCTTGAACTTTGTCCAAGATACCACCCAGCAGATCCTGTTGATCCATGAAAAGTTGAAGCAGGCACAGAATCGCCAGAAGAGCTACTATGATGTCAAGCATCGTCCACTGGAGTTCAGTGAGGGTGAGCATGTGTTTGCGAGACTTTCACCTGTCACCGGTGTTGGTCGGGAACTCGGAGTGAGGAAGCTGAGCCCGCGATATATTGGGTCATACCAGATTCTTAGTAGAGTAGGACCTGTTGCCTACCAGCTTGCCTTGTCTCCGAACTTGGCCAACATCCACGACGTGTTTCACGTGTCTCAGCTTCGGAAGTACATAGCAGATCCTTCGCACGTGGTGCAACCTGATGATGTGGAGGTTCGGGAGAACCTAAAGACTCCCGTCGGACCACTCAAGATTCTCGATCGTGGCGAGAAGCAGCTGAGGAGCAAGATCATTCTGATGGTCAAAGTGCAATGGACCGGAAGAACTCCTGAGGAGTGTACTTGAGAGCGTGAGGACGAGCTTCTCCGGCAGTACCCCGAGTTTTGAGACAGATATGTTTTCTGATTTTGAGGACAAAATCCTAAAAAAGTGGGGTGAATGTAAGAACCTGCACCGTTAATTAAGGAAATTAATTAATTAAATGTGAAAATTAGAAAATAATTTCATAATTGACCCTAATAATTATTATGAGGCTCTTATAATTATAGTAAGTGATTAAGAATGCTGAAAGTCGTTTTTCAGAAGAAAAGTGCAGATACCGGTTCTGCTAGTCGGTTTAAATGCGTACCGAAAAAGTATCCCAAAAAATTATAATAAGTGCGTGATAATTCCTAGAATAATATATAGGACTTGTAAAATGAGTTTCAATTTAAAATAATGAGAACTGGTGCCAGAAACTGATACTGGCTATGAAAAGCGCGTACCGGAAAGGTGCTCCGAAAAATATAATAAAAATATGATAATTCTTGTAAAATTGAGTAGGTTAAGAATCCTGAGTTTGGGATTGAAATGTTAAGCGTAG
Source organism: Gastrolobium bilobum (assembly GCF_033153095.1). Taxonomy (NCBI): domain Eukaryota; kingdom Viridiplantae; phylum Streptophyta; class Magnoliopsida; order Fabales; family Fabaceae; genus Gastrolobium; species Gastrolobium bilobum. The sequence continues at coordinate 147,497 of NW_026897545.1, forward strand.
CTAATTAAGTTAATATTGTGTGTTTAATGCTTAAGTGACCTATAAATACACTTATGAAGGGCACACAACCCTAGAAAACAGACTTCTATGCGTGGATACCTTGGAGGCTGATCAGTTTGCACTGTTTTGGTGCTCTCTTCCCTCTTGTATGAGCCTGGTGGCCTTCTACCTTCTTGATACCTCTTCCTAAACACTTGGTCTTGAGGGTGTGAGCCTTGTGAGCAAAAAAGAGTCACCTTTCTGAGTTAGAGAACCTGTGTGAAGGGGGTCTGAGCTTCTAAGTTTTGCGCTTGACGGGTGGGAGTCTTTATTTGGTGTTTTGATGCTTCAAGGAGCTTTCTTGTTGAGTAAAAGAGCTACCTTGTGCACCATTTTCGTTTACCTTGGAAGTCAGAACTGTGAGCTTCAAGTGAGGTCCAAGAGCATCTCCCTTTGCTGTTTTGAGCTTTTGGTATGATCATCACACTTGAACTTGAGTTTTTATGCTTAAAAATGGAACCTTGATGCATGTAATGGGCTTAAGATGATAACCTAACGTTGGGTAATGTCAAACACACCTAGAAATGCATGTTTAAGTGTCTTTATTCGGTAAAAATCCAACATTGGAAGGATATCTTCACGAAATGCAGAAACTGCATTCTGTCGTGAAATATCCGAATATCTTATCGTGAAATATTCGGATATTGGATATCCAGATATGGGGATCTGGATATAGGGATCTGGATATCCGGATATGGGGATCTGGATATTCGGATATTGATATCCGGATATGTACAATGAGATATCCGGATATTGAATATCCGGATATGCCCCCGAGGAATATCCGGATATTCTGGGATTTCGTAGAATAGTAGTTGTGTTGTGTATACAGTAGGCTATTGGGGGTTTGTGGACCCTAGATTGATGAAGTTGAACTTCTGTAATTAATGAACTAAGTCAGAATCATGTGATTAAGGGCTTGTGGCTTTGTAGAAGCCTTAAGACATAAAACGTAAAGGAAAGAAGCTGTCTTTAAGTGTATGCTTGTAGAGTTTGATTAATGATGTATTATTGGTCCATAACAGATTGTGATACTGCTGTGTTTGGGCTTTGAGATTTTGTGGACTCTTGGCTTGGATAGCTAGCTTGCAAGGTAAGCTTTCGTGTCCTCAATTTAACCATGTTGTGGTTCCACCATGTCCCATGGGGGTATGATTATATGCATGTTGTGTTACATGCTTTTGATGTTTTGAAAATGCTAGTGCCTTTGTGATATGCATGTGGTGTTCCACCTATACGGTAAGCCTGAGTATGTAGTACATACAATATGGTGAGTTGTGGGTGAGGTGCAAGCGGTGTTCCTTGTACTATATGTAGGTGATAGACGTATTCCTACATTTTTCTGGCCAGTAGAATAGTATTGACACACATGGCATGAATATCTGTTGCACTGCATTGAGTTTTGGAACTTATACTGAGTTACTGCTTTTAGAACTTATATTGCATATGTAAGTGAACTTGGAGTGGAAGATCCTTGAGGACCCCTTGTCTTACTGAGATTTCTGGTTTAGAGATCTCACCCCACGTTTGGGGAATGCTTATTTCAGGTTCAGGTAATGCGAGGTTTGAGACCTCTAGTGGCAGGAAGCCAGAGCTTAGCTAATAGATGTTGCATGTTTATGCTGCTATGTGTGATGCTGAATCCTGTTTACTGTCTTATGCTTTTAGCTTCAGTTTATGGATTATTATGTGGAAACTTGGTAGATTATGTCGTTGATTTGGTGAGCATGGGGATAGTCCATGCCACATAGACTTGTTTATGTCTTGTTTTAGTTGGAGTTGTAATAATGTATCAGGATTATTGTCCGGACTACGGGTAGTAGATCCGTGACTTAGATACTCACATTTATATCTATATATGGAGGTATTTCAGTTAGATGTTTATTACAATTTACATACAGGCGGTATTTTATGAAAGTGATTAAGTAATCAACTTGGCTAAGTATAATGACGTCATAATTGAAAAGAAAAAGATTTTCCGCATTTTTAATTAAGCACAGCTTAATACGATAGTATGATAACATTACCGGGTATACACGAGGTGTTACACCAGCCGCTAGCTGGTTTTATGGTGCGGATCAAAATGGATTGATGACCGATTGGCGTACTTTTTGCACTGCTTTGCTTCGTTGTTTTGGTCCTTCTTAATTTGAAGATCCCGCGGGTACCTTGGTGAAAATCCAACAAACTGGATCTGTTCTTGACTACTAGGCCTCATTTGAAAAATTGGTCAGTAAGGTCCCAGGCTTATGTGCTACTTTAATTCGCAGCATTTTTATTTCTGGTCTCAGGCCACACATCAGGCGATCTGTTCTTACCCTCAGACCATTGGACTATCACGAAGCATTTTCGTTTGCTAGGGTTTTTGAGGATCAATCCAATGAATACATATCCACACGTCCTTGGCAACCTACCCATAAATCCGTTAACCCTCAAATACTTCCTAATACCACTATCACTACCACTACCAATCCCATTCCAGCCATACCCATCTGCCGTTTATCCCATGCCAAAATGCTACAAAAAAGAGAGAAAAACCTCTGCTACAATTGTGACGAAAATTTTTCTTTCGGTCATAAATGCAAAGGAAGACCCTGCCCTGCTATACCTCGAAGGAGAGGACAAAGACCCTGACCCTGGACCAATCAACGAAATGGACGAGAATCATACGCAGGAAATGACGCCAGAAATCAGCTTCAATGCCCTGTTTGGTCATCGTAGCTCAAGATCCTTTCGTCTCACAGGAGCTATCAGAGGAAAAAACGTCCAAATTTTGGTGGATGGGAGAAGCACCCATAATTTTATCACTAACTGTATGGCTTTATTTCTTGGTTTAACCATGCATCATGTTAACCCCTTTCAAGTGCAGGTGGGAAACAGTGATACACTTCATTGTACTGCTTCGTGTATGGATGTGGCTCTGAGTTTTCAAGCCCATACATTTACAGTGGACCTGTTTGTTTTGGATCTCAAAGGAGCTGATATAGTTTTGGGTATTCAATGGTTGGAAACTTTGGGCCCAATCATTACAGACTATGCACAAATGACTATGTCATTTTCCCACAATAATTCCACTACCATCCTCCATGGTGACCGTACTGTTAACCCTACCCAAATCTCCCAGGCCCAATTCCATAAACTAGTAGCCCAAGACTCAGTGCCTTACTACTACTGGTCCCAATACTCCACTAGAACCATCCCACTTACCATTACCCCCTCCAGTTTAGCAGCTATTGACCTTATTTCAAGACCTTTTGCTACACCCCAGTCCTTACCACCTGACCGCAACTCTAACCACCATATTAATTTGTTCCCTAACTCCAAACCAGTTCAAGTTTGTCCTTATAGGTATCCACACTTCCAGAAAGCCGAAATCGAACGGATGGTAGCAGAAATGTTGGCTACTGGGGTGATTCGCCCAAGTCAGTCCCCTTCTAGCTCCCCCGTCCTATTGGTTAGAAAAAAAGATGGTACATGGAGGTTTTGTGTGGAGTATAAAGCACCAATGGGATTACAATACCAGATAAATTTTCTATCCCTACTGCGGATGAACTACATTGTGCCCAAATTTTTTCTAAAATTGACCTGAGATCAGGGTATCATCAGATACGAATGAATCCCGAAGATGTGCATAAAACCGCGTTCAGAACACATAGCGGTCATTTTCAATTTCTGGTAATGCCTTTTCGCTTGTCTAATACGCCTTCAATGTTCCAGGCGACGATGAACCATGTATTCAGCAATTACTTGCACACTTGTGAAGTTGTGATTAATTTATTGGTTTTGAAGTTTTTTAGTTGGAAATTGATTGGGCAACGACAATCTTAATTATTAGTCATCATAAGTTCATAACAATTCCTTCTAATTTATACTTGAGAAAAATTATATTTATAAATTTAATTATATATTAAAAGTAATACATAAATCAAGTATTACTCTTTGTATATAATTAAGTTTGTAAAATGTTATAAATAAAAAATTTATAGATATAAATTGTCCTTTTATACTTTTATGGTTAAAAAATTTATAAGGCCATTATTGTTGATATTCAGTCCCATCAGTTTACTATTGACTTGTATCTACTAGAATTACAGGGTGATGATTTTGTTTTAGGAGTACAGTGGTCATCCACATTGGGCCCAATTGTAACAGATTATGCTTCTCTAACAATGTCATTTACTCATAAGAGTTCGCAGGTATTGTTAAAAGGGAATACAACTGTAAGCCCAAGTCATATCAGTTCTTCTCAATTACATAAGCTGCTGCTCTATGACTCTATAACCTTTTGTTTGATGTGTCTCACTGTTCAATCTTCCAAGAATGATCCTACAGTCCCTTTTATGGATTCAAGCCCAACACTTGATCATTTATTACAAGAGTTTGCTAATGTATTCGCAAAACCGTCCTCGTTACCTCCTGATAGACAATACAATCACCATATTCACCTACTGCCTGATACCAAGCCAGTGCAAGTTCGGCCTTATCATTACCCACACTACCAAAAGCATGAAATTGAAAGACTAATGGCTGATATGTTACAAACAGGAATTATACGGCATAATCATTCTTCCTTTAGCTCCCTAGTTCTCCAGGTCAAGAAGAAAGATGACACATGGAGATTTTGTGTTGATTATCGCGCTCTCAATGCAATTACAGTCTAGGATAAGTTTTCGATTCCAACAATTGACAAGCTGGTAGATGAGCTCCATGGAGCCATTATTTTTTCTAAACTTGATCTACGGTCTGGTTACCATCAAATCAAGATGAATGTGACATATATCCACAAAATTGCCTTCTGCACTCATCATAGGCATTTTGAGTTTCTGGTGATGCCCTTTGGCCTCTCCAATGCACCTTCCACATTTCGGGCTACAATGAACGCTATTTTCTTAGCTTTTCTGCGAAAAGTTGTGGTGATTTTTTTTATGATATATTGGTCTATAGTTCCTCTGTTGAGCAGCACTTAGAACATCTTGCAGCTGTCTTTAGCACATTAAGAGCACATTCGCTTTTCGCCAAGCGCAAAAAATGCTTCTTTGCACAAAGGGAAATTCCTAATTTGGGCCATATTATCCATGGAAATGGGGTATCCCCAGACCCTGAGAAACTTAGTGCCATTGTAGATTGGCCCATCCCAAATAATGTCACTCAGGTGAGAGTGTTTATTGGTTTTTCAGGTTATTACCGCAAGTTCATTAAATAGTATGCTTTGGTGGTTGCACACCTGATTGATCTCTTGTCAAAAAATGGGTTTTCTTGGACACCAGAGGCTACCATATCTTTTGATCTTCAAACAACTTTTGATTAAGGCTCCAGTGTTAGCCTTGCCAGATTTCTCTGAACCTTTTGTGGTTGAGACAGATGCATCCGGAGTGGGCATTGGTGCGGTTTTATTGCAACGAGAACTACCATTGGCTTTTTACAGTCGCAAGTTGTCACCAGCGATGCAACGACAGTCTGTTTACATCCATGAGATGTTCGCGATTACATCCGCCATTAGCAAATGACGTCAATATCTCTTGGGTTCCCCATTCACAATTTAGACAGACCATAAGAGCTTGCACAACATGATGAATCAAGTGATATAAACACCCGAGTAGCAGAACTTCTTGTCCAAACTCCTTGGTTTTAACTATACGATTGCATATACAACCGGGAAGACAAACATTGAGCCGATAATCTCTCTCGATTACCTGAAGATGGTGCTAAGACTCAATTTTCCCACATTCTGGCTTTATCTGGCCTTGAGCTCAATTATACTAAAACCTTACATTTCGAGTACACAGTGGATCCCTATTCCAACCACATTTTACAAGAATTACAGAACAATCCCCACTAACATAGCTGATTGGCATTTTCGCAATGGTCTACTATTTTACCGTTCTCGAATTTTTTTACCTGCTGGTTATGCACTGATACCCCACATCTTGCATGATTCCCATTCCTCAGTTCAAGGGGGTCACTCTGGCGTTCAGGCCACAATACACCGCATTAACAGAAACTTCACCTGGAGAGGATTAAGAAAAGATGTCAAGAAGTATATCCACAACTGTGAAATTTGTCAGAAGTTAAAAGCCCCGAGTCACCCTCATTTGGGGTTATTACAACCAAGGTAGTCAAAATCGGAATTTTACCTAAAATCGGAAAGGGAATAAAAAATCGTAAATCGTAAAATCGTAATACAAATCATAGATTTTACTTGCACTCTAAAATTAAATTTTTATATACATATGCTTATGTATAAAAAAATTAAGAAAAATAGACTACCTGCCACCATCCTTATACATTTGCATACAATTGTCACACTCTAAGGGTCTAAGCTAATAAATTATTCAAGTTATTATCATCGAAGACATTCCGTTCCACGTGATCTTCAACTACATCATTCAAAATTGTCTTCATCTAAACTTTCATCATGAGATAAAGTTCCTTCATTTTCCATAATCCATTCATCTTTGGACGAAACATCAGCAATGTTATATTCAACAATTTTTCTAACTTGCTTAACATCATTCCAATAGTTAAAATCGAGATTTAAATCTTTAAATTGGGACTTAAGTAAATGTCTAAATCGGGATTTTATATTGGAAACGATTTTAAGTGAAATCAAAATCGTTTTAGCAAAATAAATCGTTAAAACCAAAATTTTAAGATTTAAATCCAGATTTTAACTACCATGATTACAACCTTTACAAATCCCAGATTCCTTCTAGTCACATGTAAATATGGATTTTATAACCCACTTACCTTTGTCAGCAAGTTATTCCGTAGTCTTGGTTGGGGTTGATCGTTTTCCGAAGGCTGCCCATTTCATTCCTCTGACAGCTACTTACTCTGCCACAAAAGTAGCTCAACTCTTTTAGGACTTTGTCGGAAAGCTCCACGGTATACCTGAATCAATTATTTCTAATCGCGATTCCATCTTCCTTAGTGATTTTTGGCGTACACTATTTAAGCTGCAGGGTACAAAATTGAACTTCAGTTCCCCAGTTACTATCAGACAGACAAACAGAGAAGGTAAATGTTAAGTAAACATTAAATGTTACTTTAATGTGTTTAAAGATGTCAGTTATGGATAGTTTATGAGTCATAAGGTTAACATTTATCTTAGGAGTTTTGGTTTGAATTTGTCGGTTATGGAGTTTATGAGTCATGAGGGTTAGCATTAAGTTTAGGAGTTTTGAAAGGTTAAGAGTCAGTCGTTATGTTTTGTTATTAAGTTTGATTTTAATTGTGGTTTATGACTATTTAGTGTTGCAGTTTTAGAAAGGCAAATTATAGCCTATAAATATAGTATATTGTTTGAGAAATATAAAATTGAGAAGCAACGAAGTTTAGTAAAATATTTCACAGAAGTTTGTTCTCTTTCTCCATAAGTTCTCACGACATTCTTAAATAGTTGTTTTATTTGTTGGTTTTGTATTTGAGCGATCCTACAGTAAATAGGTGTTTGGAAAGTTAGCTGAGGGCATTTTCCCATGAACATCCAAGAACTTGGTCCAAATTCCTGAGTCTAGCCGAGTATCACTACAAAACATCCTTTCATTCATCCACGGGGATAACACCATACTAGGTAATGTTGGCAAGACACCTCCCAACCTTTTGGGATATTGCTTGGGCAGATTGTTCAATGAAGCTGTTGACACCACTCTGACAGAACGTACCTCTCTCATGAGCACGTCAAAAGATAAGTTATTCAAAGCACAAAAACCATGAAGGCAAAAGCAGATAAGAAAAGAAGGGATTGGCACTTTATCGTCGGAGATATGGTCTTCCGGCATCCACAACCATATCAACAGATCTCTGTCGCTCGTAGATCTTCTCAAAGATTGGCTTTACGCTTCTATGGTCCCCTTGAGGTGGAGGAACGCATTGGGTTTGTGGCGTACCATTTGAAGCTTCCCACTACAGCTCGCATTCAACCGGTCTTCCACGTCTCTTTATTACGCCCGTTCCGGCAAGGACAACTCTTCAAGGTGCATCCTTTGCCTTCTGGCACCTCGGAAGATCCTTTGTTGCACACTCCTCGTGCGATTTTGGGAGAACGACAGATATGGCGAAAAGGGGAACTGATACCCCAAGTATTAATCCAATGGACAAGTCTGGCACCGAAATACTCTACCTGGGAAGATAAAGTTACGATCTTGCCGATCGGAATCGAGGGAGCATATATGGAACAAGGAGACATATTAGCCAGCACCAGGGGTACTACAGTGGTGAATAACACAAGAAAGAAAAATGACCGAAGGGAAATACAGCCGACAAGAACAACACGGTGGTAATGGGAGCTAACCAGTCACGTGACGGTGGAGAGGGCATAACTCAGAGCCTAGATGTTTCTAAACCATCACATACCTCAATTGACTCGAAGCTTCCCAAGCACGTTCCTCAAAGCCAAGTTTCAACGGCTGCGATAAACATCGTAGTGTCGGCAAAATCAGAGCCGTTCAGTCCTTTTGATACTACAAAGCTGTCATCCATTGACCCTATGCAATCTAAGGTCCCAATTTGGATCTTCACAGTGACTCTAGGGCCAACTCTTTATTTTCTCTTTTTTCTGTTTTTACAATAGAACTGTGAGGAAGCTTGACAGAATACAATAAAATATTGGTCAGACAAGCAAGAAAAAAGGTTGAAGACTTATTGTACATTCACACTGATAAAATGTATATTAATAATGAATTTTTAAAAGAAAAGTACATGGCCAATAGTTGAATATCTACATCCCCACATATATGTTACCTTTATACTTGAAGATAATCACAATGAATGCATTTACAAATTTACTAGCTACACTTTTTATATATGTAATGACTTGTTAACTCAACGCAACTTCACTGTGCTTTTGGCCATCCTCCATCCTTATCCAAGATCGAAGAGAAAAGGGCTTCTGAGTTATCTCTAAAATTCGAGCTCCTCTAGGCCAAGTTCCATAGCCACCATAGCCAGTGTGCCTAGCATAACATAACCATAGTTTCTTGTATGGGCAGCACCAGTCCAATCCATGGTTGTGTCCAACAAATATTCCCTGCGGTTATGTGAAGCAAAACAGCTCAAAATAGGATCACACTTGCGTGTCCATCAAAGCAAATGAATATATATTATCATTCAATGTTATATTTTTAGAAGATTTGAGTACTCAGATGGCGAAAATTGAAAATCTCAATGGACAGTTTGATTTTGCAACATGCATGCAACAATTAAAATTATGTTGGGGATTCACGTATGAATGATAAAGTCTTGTATCAAGAAAGAAGGAGTTAAGTATGGAATATATAAGTGAAAGAATCCATAAACCTAATTCCTTAGGCGATGTTTGATAGAGGAGAACTTTTTTTGTTCAAGGGAATATGCTGGGAAACTAAATTTCTCATTAATGTTACCAAAAAACTGTTTGGTTGGCAAAATATTCCCAGAAATATTGGCTCAAGTTTTCTGATTCTATGTTCGGTTGATTGTCAATGATTCTGAGAAATGTGGGTAGATTTTACAAAAACTAACATTTGATGAATATTTGAAAAAAAATTCTGATATGTCACAAAAGGATCAAAACCCAATAAAGGCATCCTATAAATTATGTAAAACTTTCCAACCAGGTGAGAGTCCAAGAATATCATCCACCTGGTGGTATTATTTCATGGGATTCTTATTTACAATTTTATTTGCAGGACTCTCATTTTCCCAAAATAATTTTAAAAATCCTGGTACCAAACGGCACCTTAAAGTTTTGGTCTGAGATGTCGTGTGTAAATCAGTTGTTGCGGCAGATTGCCGCTTAGTCCATTGATGATAGTTGTCCCCTACCATTGACTCTCCCTGAGTATTTGGAGATGATGATTATGTTTGGGTTTTTAGGCTACCTCTAACCATTAGTGTGGAACCAAGACTTAAACTAGAATGAAAATGGACAATGTGGCAATAAACATGCGCTAATTAACAAAATCAAGTGCAGTTTCTCATATTAAGGTATGATTAAATGGTACAACAAATATTATTATAAATTTATAAAAAAACAACCTAAGCAAAGCTTTCCAAACTTATTGGCGAACATCCACATCTAAAATAAAGTAAAACAAAAATTAAATGCAAGATAAATACAATATGTCTGGATAAAATACTTTCATATTTTCTTCCAAAAACCTTCTCATTCCTCAAACAATTTCCCAATAAACATATTTATACCCAAAAAGATTTTTTTTTGACAAACAAGTACTGTTCTTGTCAACCATGGAAATAAAAATCTTACTCATCTAGCAAACACATTTGGTGGTTCAAAATCCAACGACTGTGTCCTTGTGGGTTTGATTTTTGTTTTGTGGATAATTTTAAGAAAATATTTATACAAATATAGCATGCAGGCTTTGACCTTACCTTGACAGAAGTTCTGTTCACAAGAAGATCCATTATACCCGTTTCAGCCTCTTGAGGAGCAACACTTTCCTTGTTGATTGAACCCACGCAAGGCTTTTGTATGCTAATCTTTGGAGCCACCACCTCATAGGCCTTACTTGGAATATGCCAGAAAATAATCTCTGGAACACTGTCACACAATATGTTTTGTTTGGATTATGCAAGAAGGAAGGGAAGAAAATAAGACAATGCTATGAATTCTTTTTCAACATAATTTAATTACTTAATATACTTAATTGAATAGCACACATAAGAAATGAACAAAGTTGTTTATCCAATATAAATGTATTTTTTATTTACTACAGGATGCATTTAGCTTTAAAGCAAAAGAACTTTTGATTTTAATGCTTTCTCATTCTACCTTGAGTCAGCGTTAATTTCTTCAGCTTTGTGCAGAAACCATTTTGCCTGGCTATCAGATATGACTTCAGGATAGGAACCACCACCAGAATCAAGAAAGTAAAGGAAAGCCACCGGTGATTGTGGATCATCAGGGGATGAAACTTGAAGGACATAGTTGGATACACTTGGCCAAAGATTTCTAGGACCATAGCTAGAATACGATGATGCATTGTTCTTGATATCATTTTTCATGAGCTCCAGTCGTCCTGTTCCTTTGAAGCTACATTCTTCTTCTCCTGAAATTTATCAAATATGCCTTTTACTAAAGATATTTCAAACATTTAATCTTATGAGAAGAGTATGGCAGATTACCAAGTACCTAATATTCTAAAACTTCCAAGTAATGGATAATGAAGCCAAAAATATAGTCAGCAAATGCAAGATAAAAGTACCATTTTGAAAAGAACTATAAATACAACAATAAAGGCGAAATAAAAATGCCATTTCACTGTGTAAGTTTTCTAACTCATGACCATTTGCTCATTTGGTTTGACACTTGCTTCTTCATAAATCTCTCCCAACTTCTGTTCCCACCGAGCTCAACTACCTCTACTGTAATTGTCCTCAGAGTATAGATAACTCTGTGTCTGTGCACGCGTGCGTGATTTTTCAATTGACTAGCAATTCTGACACGAAATAAGACCATTTTAGTTCTGCTAATCCATTTGTTTGACTATCTGTAAAGAATTTTGGGATACACCACCTCAAAAGCTAGCTTAAAGGGTGGGAGTGTCCAAGGCCTTATAAACTGCATATTAGTTGCACATACAACCAATGTGGGACTATATATCTCAACACGCCCCCTCACACGAGAGCCCATTGGTCTTGAAGAGTGGACAATGCAACAAGCCCAGCCTACCTGTGCTAAGAAACGCCAAAAGAGAAAGTGGGGGGCGGCGAGGCTCTGATACCATATAAAGAACCTTGGGATACACCACCCCAAAAGCTAGCTCAAAGGATGGGAGTGCCCGAGACCTTATAAACTCCACATTAGTTGCACATACAACCAATGTGGGACTATATATCTCAACACGTCCCCTCACACAAGAGTCCATTAGGCTTGAAGAGTGGACAATGCAACAGGCCCAGCCTACCTGTGCTAAGAAACGCAACAAGAGAAAGTGGGGGACGGCGAGGCTCTGATACCATGTAAAGAACCTTAAGATACACCACCCCAAAAGCTAGCTCAAAGGGTGGGAGTTCCCATGGCCTTATAAACTCCACATTAGTTGCTCATACAACCAATGTGAGACTATATATCTCAACACGCCCCCTCACACAAGAGCCCATTGGGCTTGAAGAGTGGATGATGCAACAGGCCCAACCCACCTGTGCTAAGAAATTCCACAAGAGAAAGTGGGGGGCGGCGAGGTTTGAACCCGGGACACGAGTTTCAATTTTATAAAATGGTTGAAACCCAATTTGGTAAAAAAATCAAGAGACTAAGGACAGATAATGGTACTGAATATGTTAATCAAAGTTTTTCCCAATTTATACGAAATAACGGTATGATTCATGAACTTACTTGTGCTGACACCCCTCAACAGAATGGGGTTGCTGAAAGAAAAAATCGTCACCTTCTTGAAGTGGCTCGTGCATTAATGTTTCAGTCACATGTACCCAAATACTATTAGGGAGATGCTATTCTTACTGCAGCATTCTTGATCAACTGTTTACCCACTCGGGTACTTGACCATGTAAGTCCTATTCACTCTATCACTTCTTTTTTTCCTTATAATCCAACTATGAGTCTTCCTCCACGGGTGTTTGGGTGTGTTGCTTTTGTTCATGTTCATAAACATCATCGCAGTAAGTTGGACCCTAGGGCTATTAAATGTGTCTTCCTTGGTTATGTTCCTGATAAGAAGGGGTACAAGTGCTATCACCCTGGTAGTCGAATTTTTTTTTGTTTCTATGGATGTTACATTTCAGGAATCTGAGTCCTTTATCCAAGGTCCTCATCTTCAGGGGGAGAATAATTCACCAGAAAACTCATCACCTTCCTTCTTTGAGTCTGAATCTCCAGTGTCTACTCTTTTACTAGTGTCAGTGTCACCTCCTCTTGTTCCTGTGCCTTCCATGTCTGATCCTCCTGTGAGTGATCCTCCTGTGATTGATCCTCCTGTAGTGATTGATCCTCCTGTGACTGATACATCAAGTACACCAGAGATACGGAAGATTGTGACACCTGAATTGGTATATCAAAGAAGGAAACAGCCTACATTGCCTCAACAGCAACCTCAATCGTCTGAACCACTGGTAAGTCCTGAATCTCATATTTCTGATCATGATGTTAATACTTCTGATGACTTACCCATTACTACTGCTTCTGATGATTTACCCATTACTCTAAGAAAAGGAAAAAGATCTTGTTCCAAGAAATCTTGTTCTTCCTGTCCCTCTTGTACTCAATACCCTATCTCCCATTTTGTTTCCTCTGCTAATCTTTATGTGCAGCACAAAAGCTTTGTTTCAGCACTAGATTCTGTTTCAAACCCAAAATCAGTACATGAAGCCTTGAAAGATGGGAATTGGGCTCAAGCCATGCAAGAGGAGATGAATGCGTTGGAGAAAAATAAAACATGGGAGGTTATTGATAGACCTAACGGAAAGAAAGCAGTGGGGTGCAGATGGGTTCATGCCCTGAAATATAATTCTGATGGAACTCTTGAAAGATACTGTAACATCCCGGGCGCTGACGAGGGCGGGGAGTGATCGTCGGTGCGCAAGGGCATGTACAAGGAGCGGCTCCTGGCAGGCTTCTAGGGAGGGGGTACATGAATGAATCGAATCAACACCCGAAAGAGAGGGATTCCAGAGACTGTGCTGGTATGGGACGGTACAGTTGGGAATGACTTATAAGAATTAATTGGTACTACCTATACTAACAAGATGCATCTACTTTTCGTAGCCTGGATCGAAAGAACTCCACAGTTAAGCGTGCTTGACTTGGAGCAATTCAAGGATGGGTGACCTCTTGGGAAGTTTTCTCGGGAAGTGTGCGAGTGAGGACAAAGCACACTGAAAAGTCTCGTGTTAGTGTGTGGGGACAGTCGTTGATCCTTGCAAGTTGCCAGACGTTACAAGTGGTATCAGAGCAGGGCCTCTCATCCAGTACGGTGTGGTTCGAGGACGAACCAGGCGGAAGCTGGTGGGCATGTAACATCCCAGGCGCTGGCGATGTCGGGGAGTGATCGCCGGTGCGCAAGGGCACGGACAAGGAGCGGCTCCTGACAGGCTTCTAGGAACGGGGGTACATGAATGAATCGAATCAACACCCGAAAGAGAGGGATTCCAGAGACTGTGCTGGTATGAGACGGTACAGTTGAGAATGACTTATAAGAATTAATTGGTACTACCTATACTAACAAGATGCATCTACTTTTCGGTAGCCCGGATCAGAAGAACTCCACGGTTAAGCGTGCTTGACTTGGAGCAATTCAGGGATGGGTGACCTCCTGGGAAGTTTTCCCGGAAAGTGTACGAGTGAGGACAAAGCACGCTGAAGAGTCTCGTGTTAGTGTGTGGAGACAGTCGTTGATCCTTGCAAGTTGCCAGGCGTTACAGATACAAGGCTCGATTAGTCGCCAAAGGTTACACTCAAATCTATGGCATTGATTATGAAGAAATCTTTGCTCCAATTGCAAAGATGAATACAGTGAGAGTCTTGTTATCTCTTGCTGCCCATTACAATTGGGATATAAATCAATTTGATGTGAAAAATGCTTTCCTCAATGGTGAGTTAGAAGAAGAAGTCTACATGGAAATCCCGCCTGGTTTTGATTCTGTGAAGGGAGAAAATAAAGTTTGTAAATTAAAAAAGGCCTTGTATGGATTGAAGCAGTCACCTCGTGCCTGGTTTGGAAGGTTTACTAAGGTTATGATGGCCTTAGGATACAGACAGAGTCAAAGAGATCACACTCTTTTCTTCAAGCACTCGCAAAATGGGAAGCTTACTGTGCTCCTTGTATATGTTGATGATATTATTATCACAGGTGATGATTTTGTGGAGAGACAGATTTTGCAAACACGGCTTGCCTCTGAGTTTGAAGTCAAAGACCTTGGGAAACTGAGATATTTCCTAGGGATAGAAGTAGCTCATTCAAGTAAAGGAATTTTTATCAGCCAGAGAAAATATGTTCTTGATCTTCTCAAAGAAGCAGGAAAGCTCGAGTGTAAACCCTCTAATACTCCTATTGAGCAGAATCACAAGATAGGCTATGAAGAGGAGAGTCCTCCAGTTGATAAAAGACAATATCAACGGCTAGTTGGAAAATTGATATATCTGGCTCATACTAGACCAGACCTAGCTTATGCTGTTAGTGTTGTCAGTCAGTTTATGCACGATCCAAAGGAGAAACACATGCAGGTAGTAGAGAGAATTCTTCAGTATCTTAAAGCTACTCCTGGTAAAGGATTGTTATTCCGACGTGATGGCAATCTCTCTTTAGAAGTCTACACTGATGCTGATTATGCTGGATCCGTGACTGACCGTCGATCTACCACTTGTTATTGCATGTTTCTTTGCGGTAACTTAGTGACATGGAGAAGTAAGAAACAAGATGTGGTTGCCAGGTCAAGTGCAGAAGCTGAATTTCGAGCTATGACTCAAGACATTTGTGAGTTACTGTAGCTGAAGATTGTACTTGATGATCTCAAAATAAAATGTGAGGGACCTATAAAGCTGCTATGTGACAATAAGTCCGCTATTTGTGTAGTTCATAATCCGGTTCAACATGATCGGACTAAACATATTGAGGTCGACCGCCATTTCATCAAAGAGAAACTTGATAGCGGGTTGATTACCACTCCATACATTTCCACTGGGCGTCAATTAGCTGATCTATTGATAAAAGGACTTCCTTCAGACAGATTTCAAGAACTTACTAGCAAGCTGAGAATGATAAATATCTATTCCTCAGCTTGAGGGGGAGTGTTGTAAATATTAGGACTTTTATTATTATTAGTATTTGTTGTATTGGGCCAAGCCCATTAGGTCAAGAATTAAGCTTTTTAGTCTCTATAAATAGAGACCTCTTTCTATCAGATTAACACACAATTATAATAATATTTTTCTAATTACCTTTTTCAAGTCTATCACTTGCTACCGAGTCAGTAATCTGCTATAAAGGCTTTGTTTCATGACAAAGAATATTTATAACATCATCTATGCTTAGTTTCTTTGACTAAAGTTTCTACTCTGATCCGAACATATATGTAACCACATAGCAATAATCATAACCTTATCTATTACTACATTACTTAGTACCTGAATATGAATTTCCGGATTGAGGGCAGCGAATTTGAGGAATTCCAGGTGCAGAGAACCACTCCAATGGCCATTCAAATGGAGCATCATCATGGTTTCCAAATACACTGGCCCAAGGTATGCTCCTATTTCTTGCTGGAGAGGTTGCCTGATCCCAATACAAGCTTGCATTTGCAATCATCATATTGTTAGCCGTAATGACATCACCAAGATATACTACAAAATCTGCATACAGTTAACTTCATTAGTATTCAGCATTCGTGAAATTTGAATAACACTACAACAAAAGAAAAATGATTTACAAAAATAGGGGGATATATGTAATTTAATTTAAATATAACTTTGTACAGTGTTTCATAATACACTCTTTATAAACCCCTTTCTACAGTGTCATCAACATTTATGATGTTTTATAGCACTTGCGACTCAGACAATATTTACCAATTATCCAATTCAGCCGTATCTCGCATTCAACACTAACTAACTTCTCTCAGTAATCTAATATGATTCAGGTAGTTTAGAACCACTTTCATTTGGGAGAAATATACACACAAGAGGAGGAATCAATTTACACCCATGTAAACCAAAAACACTCTTACACCATTTAATAATTCTTTGTCGGGTAGTTTTATCCCAAAGTCTAATGTTAGATTGAAAGTTACTATCATGTAGATCATATTTATAAAATATTACATTGAATATAAAATTATGTGTATATATATATATATATAGGGGCAGATTATATTTACAAACTTTTTTGTTTATAAACTCTTACAAACTACACTATATTTTTCCGGGAGAATACAAACTTTTACAAACTACACTATGTTCTCCCAGGAGAACATAATATAATTTGTAAAAAAATTCAAAAAAATTTGTAAACAGATCATGTCTCATATATATATATATATATATATATATATATATATATATATATATTCTAGACCTATATTAAACTGGATAAAGGGTCCAATCCAATAACAGCATCAAGAGGCCTAACAATAAAGAATTAAGAAGTAAGAAAGCATATGTATCCCGTGTAAACGCAATACCACAGAGACAAGGTTCCAGCTATGGCTACACATAAATACATTATAGCTCACTAACATGAATCCCACAAACGAAATAGGTTGGCAAAGCTGCTCAATCCACCAACCAGAGTAAATGCTGCCATACTAAGGCAGCATAAGCAAAACATGTCGCCACTGTATAAAAAAAGTTCAAAATCTAGGTATGATCATCTTACTTAAGCTCGTTCATTCAAATACCCCCAATCTGTCCCACACAAGCAAATCTCTCCAACACCAGTACAATCATCCCGCAAAATCATCCCGCATCACATCTCACCAGATCTCGTTGCAGTCTCTCTTCTAGCACCACTTGGACCAAACTCAACCATGTATTATTAGTCCCATTTACTCTATCACTGGTTTACATTGGTATAAGTCAAAACTACTCTTACACCATTAAATAATTTTTATTGGAAAATTTTATTTCAAAATCTATCCTTAGATTGAAAGTTCCTATCATATTTATAAAATATTACATTAATCCAATATAATTTAGTACTTCATTAGTATTCATCAAGTTTAACGTAATATAGATTTTTAAAATATTTAAAAATAAGAACCATTTAATTATATTATTATTATTTAATTTTTACAAAACTTAACACAAAAGTGAGACTAATATATAATTACAAATCACATTTTGATAGATAAAAAACACTATTGAATGACATAAAAACTCTAAGTCTTACACTAATGTAATTAAAATAAAATATATGAATAAGAATTATGGTTCAATGGTGGGATACATCCTAATAATATAAATAGGAGCATATTATTCTTACACAAGTTCATACACTCATTTTTGGTTATTAATTCACTTACATCCGATGGTTCTTATAACTAAAAATTAGAGCAGTTAGATAAAAGTGATATTAACGGCCAAAATTGAGAGCATGACTCAGTGGCGGATCCAGAAAATTTTATTTATGTATGCACTTTTAGTGGCGTTGAATTTTTTTTAATTTTTTTAAATGCATTATAAAACAAAAAAAAATAAAAAAATTCAACTTAACATAAAAAAATAATAATCAAAAATCAACTTTATACTTAAAAGGTGTCTGACTAGACATTGCCAACAACACACTAGCCAACAATCAAATGTACACTCCTTACTTTTTCATATGTTAACACTAATTTTAACTTTGGCATATTTTACATTATGAATTGTTCAAATCACCTCTTAATCCTTAGCCAAAAAAAAAATTTCTCCCAATAATTTGTGTCACCAAGTGCCCACACTTGCATTAGTGTGGGTCCGCTACTGGCGAGACTTTATACTAATTCTATACGTGAAAAGTGTATATCATTTTAAAGGACATAAAATTGTGTTATTTTAAGTGAGAGAAAAAGATAAATCATGATAGAGAGGATGGAGGGAAAAAATTTTAAAAATATGGGTCACTTCTTTGTGAGAGTGAAAAGATATAAAGTGTATCATTTAATCGCCATTCTATATATATATATATACTTTTGGGTAATTAGTATAGAGTGACAAGTTAAGCAGTGGGTTAAGACTTAACATGGATAGGTAAATAATCAATAAATACTATTTAACGTTCGCTCTCCCTCCTCCTAACCTGGAGTTTCATTGTCGAACACCGTATTCATGACCTTGATAGAGTTTATATCTTGAACTGGGCCCCAGTCTGTCCACGCGTTCTCTCCAAAATGCAGGTCAGCAAACATGGCAATCTTGAACGGTGCACCCGCCCGCATCGGAACCTGCCTCTCCGCAGCAGCGCCTGCTAATTTGAATCGTATGGTTGATGATACCCGGCCATGATGATGTGATGACGATCCGACGGTGGAGAACAGAGAGAGAAACAGTAGGGGCAAAAACGTCTTCCACTGCCTTCCATAAGTTTCCATTTTTGAAAGAGGATGAAACAGACCAGACTCGACGAAAATATTTCAAAGGATAGAAAGGAGTGGGTGCATTAATATTAATTTATCATTGCATTTTTTGAATTATATATTTGCAGGTGAGGTTGGTGACAATATTGGAGTTTGGAGAAGTGTGAAATGATAGAAACACCCTCACCAGTTGTGATTACTTGCACACTTGTAAAGTTGTGATTAATTTATTGGTTTTGAAGTTTTTTAGTTAGGAATTCGTTGAGCAGCCGCAATCTTAAATTATTAGTCATCATAGCAATTCTCTATAATTTTATAAGTAAAGATCTTTTTGATCTTTAACAAAAAAAAATATCGTCCCCACTTTAGTCCTTTACAAAAATAAATTAGTCAGTTACTTCCTAACAAATTTAAGGTGGACCCATTTTAGTCCTTTTGAGAGACTAATATGAGTATTTATTGAATTTGTGAGGGACCACAATTTCAACTAAATGAGTCCACTTTGAATTTGTTAGGGACTAACTGATTAATTTATTTTTGTAAAGGACTAAAGTGGGGACTGTATTTTTTTAGTAAGGACTAAAAATAATATTTACTCTAATTTTATACTTTTATGGTAGACACGAAACATTTTATTTTTAAAAAAAATTTATTTACAAATTTTTTGTTTATAAATTATACTAACACATTCCAGTACATAATATATTTTGTAAAAATATTATTTTGTAATGATATAAATTATACTCTTAATCTTAATTATAAATATTATTTATATTTAATAACTCTGATTTATTACATATTTATGTCCTTAGATGTAAGTAAAAGTAATTTTTTTGAGCCATTTGAGCTGTTAAATTTGAAATAAAATGTGCATAACTTTTTTATATCACTTTATTTATTATAACAGTGACTCATATAATTTCAACAACATAGATATATTTTTTTAAGCTCAAAATTTATTTTGATCTATCTTTTATGACTGATATAAGTTTTAAGTTTTTCTAAATAAATTTTTGTAGTGATAAATTTTTCTAATTGAAAAATATGGCTCTCGTTGACCTATCGTCTAGTTACTAATAAAAATTAGGGATGTTGTTAACTATTTAGCTACTTAGCGTAAGATTTTATTGAGTTGATATCTCGACGAATTCGTGTCTTTAATTTATTTAAATATAAATAACTTAAATATAAAATAATGTATTTAAATACAAGAAAATAATGTCATAAATAAATTAAAGTCGTTAAAAATTTTATTAAGAAACTTTACACGATATGTATTATATTACACATACAAATCATTAGTCATGTTACTAACTTATATTAATAGAACTACAAAATTGAACAGCGAAAAGACAGATAGACCTGAATTTTTTCAATTAAAAATATTAAATAATTTAATTGATAAAATAAATTGTTGAAAAACTAAAATCAAATATTAACTACACTAGGTAGACTAAATGTGTAATTGAATTATTTTATGAAAGAAACCAACATTTGTAGAAGGTACCATATAGCATATTCCATGGCATTAGTTGACACGTTACGTTAATAAGAATAAGACCTTCCGCTGGTATATTCCATGGAATTAGATGACAAGTTAATAAGAATAAACCTTGCGCTGGCATATTCCATCTCATCTTCAAGGGAATAACAGAAAATCAGAATAAGGGTATACTAAAGATTTAGGTGGTGGTAGCCTGTGGGTAACAATTAGTTTTTTAAAATAATTATCTTAAGAAATTTTTTATTAATTTTTCAACATAAAATAAAATATCCAAAAATTTATTTAACAGGGAGAAATTATACTTACAATATTTTTTGTTTTACAACCTCTTTTTTTATATATATATGTTTTACAACCTCTTATAATTATATTTGTGAAACATTGGATCAAAATTAAATTAACAACTCTCACTTGATGTTATTTTGCAACTATTAATTTAATTTCCATCTAATAATAATAAAAATAATTATAAGAGGTTATAAGGCAAAACAAATTGTAAACATAATTTTCCTTTTATTTAATACTTTGGTATTTGCAATTAGATAATTTTAAACACTATATTAAACTATATCTTCAAAAATTTCTCTTAACAAAATAAAGTAAATAGTTGCTCCTTTGAAATCATTATATTTTTTTTTTGGAAATATTCCAATCGGTTCATTGCTTCGCAACTAATCCGATTCGATGCGGGTCCAGGATTAAGGCTTTAAACCCCTCCTAAAGGTAGTATTGAGGAGATTTGAACACATGCTCTCACCCCCACCTGCTTAGCTCCCATGCGCCAACTGAGCTATCATCGTTTGATAAAATCATTATATTTTTAAATTTTGGTTGTTTACCAGGCAATTGCGGTTGCAAGAGTAAACACTAATAGCTTATGTAGGTTACGGGTAGGACTCTCTTTGTGATGTGGATTTTTGAATGTGAGATGGATGAACTCTAATACTATATGCACGTGGAAGTAGGTCTAAGTGAGATGAAGTAACTTGGACAACATTAGAAGTTGAGAGTTTAAGGACCCGTTAACTACATTACTCTTGATCAAGCTTGATCTAATTTGAGTCAACAACACAACAAAAGTCATATTTTTTAAATCATTTTGGTTTAGTTTTTCAAAACATTCATATGCGGTTCCAAGTCAAATTCAATTGTGCAACGAGAGATGGGTTAGGGTGGGCAATCATCTTTCTTTCAAGTTCATTCAAACTTTTTCCTTCAAGTTTATATAAATCTCTAATTGTGAGTATTATTTTTATTTTTCTTTGTTGGTTACCATCTTTATTATTATTATTTTTTGCTACTATCCTTAAATAATAAAAATAGTTGCAATTTCATCCCCTTACAAAAGTTTTTTTTTTGCTATGCAGAGGTGACAATTCAGGTCGACATGACACGATACGATATAAACACAAATTTAACATGAAGAGAAATACACTCAACACATATTCGAAAATAGATCAAAAACTTCGATGCGAACACAACCCACTTATTTTGCAAGTTCATATAATCTGATATAAATAATTCATCAACTTCTAAGTATGTCGTTTATTATGAGAACTGACATGACACGATAAGACACAAATAACTTTTGTACTAAATGTTGCTTTACCAATATGAAGATGAACGCAGGTCAATTTTGTATTTATTGGTTTAAAATCAACATAACACAAAATTTTTTGTGACCAAAACAAACACAACACAAATCAAATTTCTCAAGTAGTGTCAATAGGTTGTGTTAAAAATTACCTCCCTTAGTTCCGTCATTGGAACTCAAACTACGTATTTTAACAACCAAACTCATAAATCAACGTTGACTCAACTAATAGAATTGAACTTCATTAAGTTACCGGTTTAAGTTTATAATTCAATATGTACTAATAATAATTTATTAACGTGTGTCTTTATTGAAAATTATGATATGTTCTAACTTTGCAATTCTAATATTTATCATGATCCTTTTGATAAACATATTAAGGAAGCAAAAATAGAAACTATTAAATAAAATACAAAAAGTGCAAGCACTCATTATCTTAAAAATTGAAAAAAAATTATTTGAAAAATTTCTTTAAGTAATCAAGATAAATAAATATTATAGTATCTGAAAATCAAAAAAAAAAAATTATTAGCCCATAAAAAATCACAAATTTCAATTATATAATCTTTCTTAAAGACTTGTGTATTGATGCTTATGGATTATTCTCTAAAAATAATGATAGAAATTTTACATTCAAAATTAATGTATCCGCTACTAAATTTTTGAAGGATGACTTCGAATTATTTGTAAACTTTCACTTATTACCTTCTAGGAGAAAAATTTAAATAAAAAAACGAATTTAAAGCGATTTTGAAAGTATCTAACAAACTAATCAATCAATTGTGCACCATTTTAGGCATAACTGGCCACGTGGCAAGATGTGGTGAATTATACCCAAATTGATGCAGAATTAGTTAAGCATCAATTTGAGTGCAACTTGCCACGTGATACTAACAGCATCTTTATATATACAAATGTATATACAAATGACAACCTTTAGTGTCATGTGACAAGTTATGGTAAATTGTGTTCAAATTGACGTGTTACACATCAATTTGGAGTAAATTCACTAGACCTTGTCACATGGCCAATTTCGTCCATATTAATGCATATTAGTTGTGCCCAAAATAATGTGTATCTCATTGCGTTAGTTTAATATATACTTTACATATCGTTTTAGATTCATATTTTTTTATTTAAACTATAATTTGTTAATTTTTTTCCCATTACCTTCTTCATAGTTCATATATTCTTATATAAATTACTAAATAATAATAATATTCTAATTCTATTTCTAATTTGACTTTATTTAGAATAATTACTTTTGCCCATACCCATTACTGTGAATCCATTTACTAAGCACCTAACCTTCCAAAGCATGTGTTTCAATTCAAGCACCATAGCTAGCATTGGCATCGAGATTGTGCACAATTCACACACCGAAAACTAACTAATAAATTGATAAAAAAAAAAATGCAATAAATAATAGAGAAAATCGTATAATCAATTTTGTTTAAAAAAAAAAAACATACCCGGAGCTTCATCGTGAAGCACTGTGTTCATGACCTTAGTGGAGTTTACATCTTGGAGTGGGCCCCACTCCGTGGTCTCGGCCTCCCCAAAATGCAGGTCCGCAAACAGAGCAATCTTGAAGGGTGCACCTGCCCGCATCGGAATCTGCCTCACCGTCGCCATAGCTTGTGGCAATCTGCATCGGACGGTTGATGCCGGCAAATCCCGGTGGTGGGATGATCCAACGGCGGAGAAAAGAGAGAGAAAAAAGAGGGATAAAACCGTCTTCCGTTGACTTCGACACGTTTCCATTGTCGCGAAGAAGGGAAAACGCAGAAGTGATCAAAACTAAACAAAATACAAACTAGCAGGTGCAGGAGCAAGCAGATTAAGAGGGTTGCGAATTGATATTGAAATTATAGAATTAACGAAATGACAGAAATGCCATTACATTGCAATTGCGTCCTTCTTGTGAGAGTTGATTTGAATTTTGTAATGTTTTGGTTGGGAATTATATTACAACCAAAAAACAGGTCTCAGGAATTCGATGGGTATCTGCAGTCTGCACTATATAATTTAATTTATGGGTGTTGAATTTTCTTAGCGGAAATATCATATAATTTGGTCAATGGGAAAGATGTTACAGTTTCATAATTAAAGTTATAATTTTTATTTTCTCATTTTATGAGTTTTTTTATTAAAATTATAATCATTAATTTATAAGTAAATGGACGAGTTCTTCCACATATAAATAATGTGAAATTTCCACACGATTCACTCTCTTAATTTGTAAATACGACAGCAATGAATCTGTACATGAACTTTTACATGAGGCTTCAAAAATCTGGGATTCCACTGCCCAAAGGTAAAAGCCTATATGTATCGTCTACCAAAAAAAAAAACCTACATGTATCGCCATTTTTTTTTGTCGACTGTTATATTGTTACCGTGCACACATATTATCCTTTTGATAAGGACATCTAATTTATAAATATCTGAAAGAGTATTTAGATCCAACATTAACCAACTAGTCTATTGATTAGGCATATTAAGTTGCAGTTAAAAGATGTATACAGTCAGGGGCGGACCTAGAGGGGGGCTAGGGTGGGCCCCCGCCCCTTAAAATTTGATAGAAAAAAATTATATATATATATAGGTATTTTAATAATATTACAAAATGTGTGTGAGTGGGTAAATTACTGACATGAGTGAGCGTGAAGAGGAAGTACAAAATCTCAACAGCTCAAATCAAACTTCTGAAAATTGTTCAGCTTGCAATTGCAAGAGAAGACAACTGACGAGGAAGCACAAATATTTTCATTAAAGGGGGCGTGGGACTCAATCTTGAAACACTCTTCAAGTACCTGTTCACTCTTCAATAGTAATCTTCTCCAACTATTTTACATAGAAAAGCAAATGATGGAAAAAAAAAATTCTAGTCATATTTTTACTTCATCTCCTATCAAACATAGGCAAATAATTTCTCAACCCCATTTTCTTAGGAAATCTTTTTTTTCACCTCCTACTAAACACATGATTAGATTAAAAAATTGTAGTGTGTTCTTCTAAATTATTCTTAATCTATTTAAATTTCCAACAATTCTAGCTATAAAAAGAATGAAAGGACACATATAACTTTGTGGGTATCTAATTTATTGATAATGGATAACATGATTTATTTATGGGTTCGTCTCTTCTGCAGCAATAGCATATGAATTTTTTTGTAACAAACATATTTACACATGCAGATTCTGACATTTAAAAAGAAAGAAAAAAGTTAGGATCCGCATGCGTAAAATAAAATCAAGAACAAGCTTCGAAATAAAATAAAAAACCAATTTCTTGATGATTCTTTGATTACATACATTAAAAAAGAAATTATTTTGAGTTTTAACATGGATTCAATTATATATAAGTTTAACAATAAGAAAATACGTAGAATAAGAGTCAAATGAAGTGATCTTAATCTTTGTAATAGATTTCTTTTAATTTTTTTTATATTAGGTCTGTATTATATTTCAAATATTTTTGTTTATAATATAATATTTTTTATTTTCGCCCCCCGTCATTAAAATTCCTGCGTCCGCCAATGTATACAGTTAGGGGTTATAAGTTACACCTAGGACGGAACAGGAAGTAATACGCATTATATTGATGTTCTGTAAAAAAAAATGTTTAAACAACTTAAGTTACAGTTAGGGGTTATATAGTTTCAATAGCATTCAATTTCATAACTTAGGTGCTACAGGAGGGAGGATTACTCCTCTCTCTGGTCTGTTCCTGAAAGGAGCACCCAAAGTTTTAAAATTTTGTTCAGGAGGAATATCTTCATTACTATTGTGATCAGCCATATCAAAAATTTCTTCCCTGAGTTTTCTTCTTCTTCTTCTGTGAAAGGTATGTTCTGGTTCAGGATCAAAGAAAAACTCAGGTATTTCAGTGGAGTGGTCAGAGTCTGCTTCAGACTCTTCACTCATAAACCATAAAACACAGGTTATATGAACAGTAGAATTAGTGACAAGAAAAATAAAGGAATGTGAAATATACAGAGTATGTACTAAAAACGGTAATAAGAACAAAATTTAGTGTTTCTGTCCCCGGCAACGGTGCCAAAAACTTGTTAGGTGGTTTGCTGATGGTGGAAAATATATATTTGATGATGAAGGACGTTCCTTTGTTCTAAATTAGCAATAGAAAATAGAGTTGTTCCCTTATTTCCAACCCAAGTGCGCAAGTGCACGCATCAAGTAATAATGGGTGTATTAATGCCCAGATTATCGTTCCCACGAGGATAGAACTCTAAATAATGTCTTAAACTATTTTATAAAGAATTAAAATGAAAAGAAAAGTTAGTGATTGAACTGTCTGGTCAAACGTTCCATACTGTCTTGACAACGTTCCCACGAGGATAGAACTCTAAATAATGTCTTAAACTATTTTATAAAGAATTAAAATGAAAAGAAAAGTTAGTGATTGAACTGTCTGGTCAAACGTTCCATACTGTCTTGACAACGTTCCTCAAGAATAGTAAGTTCAGTCTGATGGCAAACAATTCCTCACGTCGTTATATATGTGATCCTTCTTGTTGAGAGAAGGTACGACAATAGTCATTGAAGATTGATAAATACAAGATTGAACAAATGAAAAATAAAATAGTAATAACTATAACCAAGAGACAACAGGGTGGATGGTTTAAAAACAGTTTTAACATAAGGAACGGATTTACTGCTTCATTCTTAAATAGTTATTTTCTCTGCTCAAGACTTAGCACTTTTTGGCTTTGTCCCAGTTTCTTAACTGCCAACTCTGATTCCTCAGCTCATGGACTAGATGGCTCACAAGTTTCCATATTCCTATGGCTCCCTTGACTCCAACAGGTACTTGGTATTGAACCTTAAAATGGACGAAGTGACCCCTTATTCATAAGGTAACCAATAGTATTTTTGCCATAACACTACCTTCCCCCAATGGCTAAGCTGTCTGAAATCTCTTCCTTAAGGAAGTTCCTTTCTCAGTATGTGTTCAATTTCCATCGATACACAATGAATATAGCTTACTTAGCCAGAGAAATACAAAAAGCTTCAGTACAAGAGTTTTGAAAATAATTCTTCAAGAGTTTTGCAGCTTATCCGTTCCACAGATACTTCAGCTCATGACTGTTACTGTAAACATAATTATTCTAATCTGAAGCCACATAGACCCGAGATTCAGTTCAGAGATAACGAGGGGAAAGGAAAGAAGAAACACTTATATTGAAATGAAACAACAAAGGTTACAACAAAATATAAAATGGAGAAGATGGGTGATGCTCGTGAGGAGTCTTAAGGGGATGTTACAGAATAAAAAAGAAGTGTTGTCACTTAACTATAGCTACAACTATACAAAACTAAACTACAAACTAAATAAAACTAAGTGATCTCTTCTTAAGGAATTCAATCCCTTAGGAATTCGATGATGTCTTCGTGTTGGGACGTCCTATTTATAGGTAGAAGAGTGAATGGCAATCTCGTAAAATCCTTTGGAGTTGGTTTCTTGACTGTAGGGACAGGGCGGTGGCAACAATGTTTGGAAGCTTTCCATTTGTTGGATGGGACAGTTATTGTTGAGATTTGCCGTTTTGTTGCAGTCCCCCATGTCTTGCTTTCTTCCCAGCAAATGAGAATTCTTTATTCCCTGCTGCACACGTTTCTTTGTGCTTAATTGATGCACCGCCTCTGCTTTATAGAAACTGTTTCCATGTTTCCAGCAAAGTGAACAGAAGCATTAAATGAGTGGAGCAGGTGCAATAAATGCTCTCAATCCGTTCCCCTTTTAATATGTTTTCCAAAGGATTACGTCATCATCCGTTCCCTCACTGTGTTTTTGTTACAAAGTTGTAAAACAAGTGATTTTCATGCTGAAGTTCCTCATCAGATGAGGGAACGGATGGTATTTTGTCATCAAAATGGGCTTAGATGAGAACGAATTTACGTATATAGTTTGATGAGCATGGTGGGTTCGGCCATTTGAGAACATGTATAGTTTGATGTGGTAAAATTGTATAATTGAGGTTGTGTGGTTGTGTATGGTATTTAAATGAATGGTAAGTTGGTTGGAATGCTTGAGGTTTAGGGTTGGAACCATTGGATAGGCATAAGTGTAGGAATTGGCCTAGAAGGGAATAATTGGAAAAATGGTGTTGTGATGGAGTGAGATGAAAAATGGGACTTGAAATGGTGTTTTGGTAACCTTAGAATGCTAATGGTAAATTAAAATAAAATTAATAAAGTTATTTGGGTAATTTTGGCCTTAGTGGCTGAAGCTATGCATGTGGGAGGGGATGTTTTGGTGCTTTGTAATTTTGGTTAATTGCACTGTGTGTTGATGATCCTCGTGTGATCATTGTAGGATGCCTCCCTCGGCAGTTAACTTGGAGCATTGAGCTTTGTGGGTTGCCTTTGGTCCCTGACCAAAGGGATTTTGGTAAGTGATTATGAATTGGTGCATGAATTCCTTTATAATCATATAATGCATTGGAGAATGGAAATTGAAATGAGAATGTCCTATGTGTAGGCATTTCTAGTATTACCAAGCTTGGTGACGTATTGAATTGGAGCTGTTAAGAAGAAGATTAATCAGGTAATCCCTTGGTACTGAAGTTTAATCCCCGTGTGTGCTCCACCATGCCCGTTGAGGGCAGTGGTTGGAGGTGTATGTTAGTAATGTAGTATAACATGATCATGCATATTTGTATGTATAGTGGTACATAGGATGTACCATGTCTCTGGCCAGTAGACTGTTGCCTTCGGGCGTTACGGACTTCCACTGGATAGGTCTCCATGAGGGAGTTCCAGTTGACCTGGGGTCATGGTGTGTCATCTGTAGAGGAGCACACTAAGAAGTCTCGGGTGTATATGGATGGAGGGTGCCTTAGTTGATGTTCTGGGAACACTTCCTTGTATGAACCCGTAGGCTATATGCCGAGGCCAATAGGCTGGATGTTGCGTGGCTTCGGCATTAACTATTTCAGCTTCATTGTATTTTATTCCCTATGCTTCCCTACTTCACTAAATCCCTTGCTTTATCTTGTATTGAATGTTGTAGTATATTATTGGTATGCATCTGAGTGAGCCATTGGGCGGAGTAATCTCCAAAACCTCTGGGTTACTGAAATATATTCGTATATCTCACCTCGTTTTGGGGATTTTATTTCAGGTAGTGACAGTGGCGTTGGTGCGGCGAGCAAGAGGCACATAGGATGAGCTTATGGACGTAGTGTGTATTTTGCATTTTATGGTCATTTGGCCTAGGCTAGACTTAGGACATGAACATTGTATTGAGCTAGGACTATTCATATTGTCATCTTTGTTCATGTCACTTTTGGGCTAAGTTTAGCTTATGTTTTACCATGCTTTCATTTGGAGATTTATTTGTATTATGTTTCATTGGAGAAAATGTAAATTGTAATCTTTAGACTTTGTGCAATATTGAAGAATGTATATGATGAAAGGGCAATAGACCTATTCTAGAATTTAATTATGTTTTATGTCAAAGAAATGCATGCAAAGAAATTAATGTGATTGAAATAGTTTAAGATTCGATAATGCAATTATTGAATTGTAAAGTAAGCTAATTGATATAAATTGTGAAGGGTTGTAAGAGCACCAAGGCATTGATGGTCCTTGAGTGTCACGCATGTTTATTAGGTACCATTTGAGGTTAGATAACACACTTTTAAAAGTGGGATATGTTGGAAAAACAAAGAAAACTCTGGCGAAATTTCTATAAATTGACAAATTTTGGGTGAACTTTGGGAGAGTATATCTCCCTCCAAAAAGGTCCAATAGGGACGTTCTATATACCATTTTAAAGCTTGAGATGTCAACTACCTTGTGTAAAAATTGGAGAACCATAGGAGTAGCATCCAGCCTTGTAGAAGCCAGAGAGCACAGACTGCTCAAAAGTCCCCTACACATGGGGCTGTCACTGTGCATTTTTGGGAAAATTATTTCCGCTCCGTTTCTTGGTCAAATTAGGTGTATGATATGTCAAAATGAATCTTGACGTGTTTAGTTTACTGTATAAAAATTTGAGAGCAATTGATGGAGTATAGTTTCCAGAATCGTTGAGAGAGTGAGGGCTGTTTGGGCCCTGTTTGAGGTTGGTTGGCAGATTTACTTGTCCAACTTCAAACGATGATAACCGGAGCAAACAAGAACTTTATAACTCGTATCATAGCTTGTTGGAAAGATAATTAAGTCTAGAATAACATAATAAAAGATGAGACGTTCGTGGCATGTGGATTTTCCGCAGTAACCAGAATATCGAACCATGTTTGGATAGGTAAAAACCGTAAAAGTGATATTTAAGCTAAGTGGGCTTATAGGGACCCTTTAGTGACTTGAGAGAAGTGTTATATGATATCTAGGCATATTATATTATTATTCCGCAATTAGTTTTCAGTTACGGTCACAACTTTTATTTATTACGCTTTATTATTGTTTTAAATGCTCGCGTAATAAAAAGAAAAAAAGTTTACTCGTATTTTTATAAATGAATTGTTGTGATTGTAAATGCGCCTAATATCATAATCAATGTTAACAATACCGGTGTACAACGGGTTGTTACAAACCCTAAACCATAAATTGTTGTCATAGTGATTTACGCATTTTTCCCTCCTCCATGGTCTTGCTTTACAATTTTATTAAGAATTACAAACCATTATCCACACATACAACATACAGGCTATGAATTCAATACTTGAATATCATCAAAATATGAATTTAGAATACTCACCCTATTCTTTGGAAACTCAAAAATCTAAGTTTTGGTCCATAGAATGATTTAACCCTTGATCTTTCTCCAACAACTCACTTGCTTCAATACTATATCACCAAACAAACAATAGTCACCATCAAAATTCAACTCACGTTACTTAAAGCCTAAGTGACCCTACTTTGTTCATAAACCAAATTTCAAAAGTGAGCCAAATGGTGTTTTCAACATTTTCCCTTTGCCAAGAACCAATTTTCAACATATTTTACAAAGGTATCAATATCTATTTCATGAATATTAACATCCATAATATTCATTATTCATCCAAAATGCAGATTCATGAATCTTCACAAAAACTTAAGCAAGTTGAGTTTACTCACCACAAAGCTCCTTAGAATGCTTGTAGGAGTAGTTCACAAGCTTAGTTGAGACCAAAGCATCTTCTAGCTCCAAGAACACAAAACTAGCACCACTTTTAGGAATTTTCTCTCCACTGAAGGCCTTTCAATGGTTTTTAATTAGTTGGTTTTGATCTTAGATTGATTCTAAACAATTTACATGTTGGAACTTTGGTGCTTTTGTGGCTAGAAATGAATTTGGTATTTTGAGCTTTTCTAACAATGGAGGTCCGTCTTTGAGTTGTTCTATGATGGAAGAAGAGAAAAATCAGATGTTTTATGTCTTAATGATTTTAAGTCATCTTTGACTTTAGTCAAATGACCTTTTGATTAATTACCATCATATCCTTCACTAATTCTTTTAATTCCCATTTAATCCTAGCGAATGATTGAGCACTTTTAAGATGTATTTCAAACCCATAAATTTCCTAAAATAACATTTCACCACATCATTTTTAAGTTTTAGGTGACTTTTGCATATTTGTATTTTTATCTCAAAACTTTCACTAATTGTATTTTCCCCCAAAAGTGACTTAAATTGCAAAAAAATAAATAGATTTTTCATCTAATTAATCCCCTTTAATCATTAAATAATTCCTAATTATGTAATTTAGGGTTTTAGGTTATTATAGCTTATTTCAGCTTAATTAGTGAATTTGAGTCCACCAAACACGTTGATCAATTGATAAGGAGTTATTCCAACTTAATCAATAGTTTCAAATTCGAATCTTGAGAATGAAATGATGTTTAAACTTAGTAGGGAAAGTTTTACTGCCTGTGTGATAGATCCCAAATTATAGGCCAAAAAACTGAAAGGTTTCACTAAATATGCCAACCTTCGTTTGCATATTCATTTTATTGAATGGTTATGGATGAATTAGATTATTTTTTGTTTTGATATTGTCCTAGTCCGATTCGAGCTGGATAAAATCACATGGGTGACAAATATTTTCCTATCAAGTGTTATAGTCTTAACACATCTGTGTTACCAAATACTGAACTCAAGATCATTGGTTAAGCCAGAATAACCTTTTACCAATTGATTCACGTGTTTGGTGGTAAATAAATTAGATTAGAGGATAACATGTATTTCCTCACAAAAAAGAATTTACAAAATATTAAAAATGCATATTTTCTTATCCTTCCCAAGTTGCGAAAATTTCTACAATACTGTCATCCCACCCACTTTTCCATACACCCCTCCAATAAAAATCAAACACCAATGTTGATACAGTAACATGTAAGAAAGAAAAATATTATGTTAAACACAAGTGTTTGATTGTGAGTGACATAAGTACATACGACAGTGATATGGAAAATGCATTCCCAAGTTGCACTTTTACTCACAAAAAAATGTGAATAAGCATTTATATCTAATTTATTAAAAAGAGAAAAAAACAATTATAATTTTTTTAAAATTATTTTAATCTCTTGTGATTTCAGTGTGTATACTTAGCCCATCTATCACTTGGACCCTTCGTGGTTACAATCTGTATTTGTACCGATCAACTCCCTCCTAGAATGCCAAAATAAGCACTTGTTCTATAAAATTTTAAATTATTCTTAATAAACAAAACAATAAATTATAAATGAAATATGTAAAAAAAAATTCCTAACTAAAAAATAAAGTCTAAAATATTATATAATTTTTTTTTATAATTAGGGAATAAAAGAAACAAAAATAAAGAAACAAAATTATACATGCACAAATTTATTCTTACCGAAAATTTATGTATACTAGAAATATTCAATCATATTTTTTGAGATTATCACATAATACCTGTGCTTTCATGGTTTTATAAACGAATTAATTTTTAATACTGAATTATTATATAGTATTTGAGCTGGCCTGATCATTTTCAAAATGTTCATTATGACTTTCCTATCGATAAAAAAAAAATCAAGTTCAAATTTTTTAAGAGCTTTCCAAACAATGATTGTTTAAAATAAATTTTCAAACGAAACACTAAATATAAAAATTAAGTTAATCCTATTTAACAAAAATTGGTATAAATGTTATTTTATATATTATCATAACAAAAATTATCACAATATCAATATATAAAGAATAATACATGCCAAATGATAGATATGGAAAAAATATTTAAAATTCAAAAGATGAAAAAATATAGAGTGAATATCATTTTCGGTCCTCAGCAAATTTTACGATGCCCGCTTTAGTCCCTAGCAAATAAAAAAGCTATTCGTGGTTCTTAAGAAATTCAAAGTTGATCCATTTTAGTCCTTTTGAGGGACTAATATGGATTTTTTTTGAATTTGTGAGGGACCACGATTTCAACTAAATGGGTCCATTTTGAATTTCTTAGGGACCACGAATAGTCTTTTTATTTGCTAGGGACTAAAGCAGGCATCGTAAAATTTGCTGAAGACCAAAAAAGATATTTATATATCACATATATATAAAACTATGATATCAGTCCAAACTTTTTTAATTAGTATATATTTATAAATATTTAAATGTCTAAATATTGTATTTAAGTGTTCTAATTATCCTTTCATAAATAGAAAACTAAAATATAATATATTTGTTAATTTGAATATTCTAAATTTATAAATTTTTGAATAATTTTATAAATAAAATTAATATTGTTTTAAAAATTATTTTGTATGTCATAAGATTGTCTTTCTCTTATATATACACATAACATGTTACGTAAATATTGCTTATTCTGTGGCAAGTTTAAATTCCAATCTGTGTAAAATTTATATTTTATAGTTAGAATGTTTTTTGTTTATAGGAATTCTATAATATGTTCGGATTTTTTTCATTAAATAATAATAACTTATTTATATTTTATTTGGTTCATAAATATTGAAATTGAGTTTATTTATGTTTGACTTTTATGAGTTTATTTATGTTTGACTTTTATGAATTTATCATATTATTTTAGTTTTTTTATTTTATTTTGGTAACCAGTTTAGTTATTATATTAGTGATGCTTGTCCTATTTGCAATGAAGCTCCTGATACCATCCTGCAAGCCATTCCAGATTGTTATGTTGTGAGGAACATCTGGGTTCATTTAATTCCTATGGCTATCCATCATAATTTTTTCTCTCTGGAGCTGCAGGAGTGGACTGATTCAAATATATCAAATGATTCTGAATTGGTTTATAATATTTCTTGGTGTATTATTTTCATGATTGCAGGGTGGCATATATGGTGTTGGAGGAATAAATGGATCCATAGTGATGTTCATAACAGAAAACTCCTTGATGTTTTGTTCTTAAAATCTCAGATTTCTGAGGTTCACAGGACGTTTATGAGTTTCTCCAGAAAGAGTCCACATCCTTCTTATACTCAGACAACTCTTAGATGGGAACCCCCAGATACGGGTTGGGTGAAGTTAAATACTGATGGGGCTTCGTGAGGTAATCCAGGGGTGGCTGCTTGCGGTGGCTTATTCAGAGATGAATATGGTAATTGGCTAAATGGATTCTCTTTTTATGTTGGATCTTGCTCAGCTCTCACTGCGATACTTTGGGGCATCTTTAAAGGTCTGGAGCTAGCTTGGCAAGGAGGTTGGAGAAATATAATTGTAGAAAGTGATTCGGCTAATGTCATCGCTTTGCTCACCAAATATGGTGATGCAGCTCATGAGTTAAGTCTCTTATCTCGAATACGAGTATTGGTAAATAAGGAATGAAGAGTTATTTTCAAGCATGCTTACAGAGAATGTAATACTTGCGCGGATTGGCTAGCTAATCATTCTCTTGAGCATTGTGATGTAGTTTATTTTGAAAACAACTAATTATAATCTCAATTTTCAATCTTTCGCAATTCTGACAAGTTTTTTATAGCTGTGTTACGTCTATAATGTATCATCTGTTTATATTATAACGAGAAATGTTATAGTTACAACTTTTTTTTTACAACCTCTTACAATCATATCTTAACACAGTTGATTTTCGTCAATCAACGATTATGATTTTTGCAAATTAAACTCATTAATTAATTATTAATTTACAATAAATAATAACTGTTGATTGGCGGAAATCAACGGTGTTAAGATATAGTTGTAAGAGTTGTAAAAAAAAAGTTGTAAGTATAACCTTCTCTATTATAATATAAAATTTGTTTTACTAACATTTCTACTTGAAATTTTCTTAAAATTTTAGTTTTTCAAAATTATAACTTCATTTTGTTCTTTTTTTTTTCTACTTTTTATTCTTCTCTTTCATATCTCTCTTGACTTTTTTTCAAATGTTTTTTAATCTTTCAAATTTTTATTTTTAATTCTCTATACTCATTTTCTACATCTTTTAAACTAATAACTCAATATGCGTTATTTTTCCTAAATTATGAAAATTGCATATTAAAAATTTAAAGATGCATTAAAAACTTTAAAAATATATATAAGATAACATATTAAATAGAGATTTTGCTTAGTACAAGATGAGATGCTTTTTTATTTAATTTTTAATTAATAGAGATTGAATTATTTTGTTGAATGGAATAATAATTTTTTTTAATAGTAATTTTTTTATCATATATATGTATATATATAAAATATCATGAGATATATTTAATAACACTACTAATTATTAATTATGAAATTAATTATGAAATTAAATTTTTTTAAAACTTTAAGATAAAATTATTAACATATAATTAAGATTGAATTAAAAATATTTTGCAAATAATATATAATTTTTTATGTAACAAAAAATCCCACTTAATATATCAAAATGAATTTCAATAACTTTTTTTTTAATTATATGTATTGTAACACTCCATTACCGGACCAAGGTGTTAACATTGATTATGATATTAAACGCAATTACGATCACAACAGTTTATTTAAAAATATGGAATAAATTTTTTTATTACGTATGCGATTAAAATCACCGTAAAATGCAATGATACAAACTATTATCGTAATTGAGATCTAAACGTGAAAATAATATTCTAAATGCCTAATTATCATACAACACTTATTTTAAGTTGCTAAGAGGTTCCCATAAAAAAACTTAGCATAAAACTCATTTTTACAACTTTACCAAAACAAAGTGTGCTTCGATTTTCTCAAAACTAGGCATTATTTACTCATCAATAAATTTTCATCCTTTAGTATGTTGAATTAGACTCTTCCACCTTTCCAACAAGGTATCACACATCTCATTTGGAGTTCTCTAACTCCGGTTATAGTCATTTGAAGTCAGATAAGAAAAATTGCCAACTGACCTCAAACAGGGCACCAAATATCTCTCACTGTTTCTGCGATTTCCAAAGTTTTACTCAATTAAATGCTTTCAAATTTTTATAAAACATATCAGACACCTAAATCTAGGGGTGTCAATATAGGTTATGACACGCGGGTCGACACGTGACACGACACGAAAATTCGTGTTCGGGTTGACCCGTAAAAATATATGTGTCGTGTTAGTGTTGAGAAAAATGACACGCAAAAAATTCGTGTCGTGTCACGTGTCAACACGCGAACCCGCATGTGACCCGTATTTTTAAGGTATTTACGATTTTGTCCAATTAGTTGATCAACTAGCACCAGCATGTTACATCTTTAAGGGTAATAACGTAATGTCATATATTTTATTATTTCTCCCACAAAGACCTGATTCACCCGAAGACACAAATCACAAAGTCACAAACATTACTAGGGTTTGAGGGTTTCTATTTTTGCCTTTTTCTCATTTCACTCAGCGGCTGTCTTCAAGCTTCCTTAGGGTTCACTGGTTCTCTCGCTAAAGCAGCCATGGAAGCTTCTTCATTTTTATGATCGCTGAACAAGAAGTCATTGCACTTTTACTGAGGTAATCCGTTTATACATTACTCATATAATCTTATTTTCCCTTCTCCCTCCCTACCCGGTTGTTTCTGAAACATGCAAGGACTAATTTGTGATGCGCTTTTTTTTTCTTTTTGGTAAATAGTGATGCGATTTCTTTATTCTCAGAGAAAAGTGTCAAAGAAGAACCCTAGGATTTTCAAGCCTGCGTTTTTTGTTCCTCCTAAGTTGTTACAGTAGTCAATCGGTGGTTGACAGTGACCTATTGTGACTCGAAGAAGACGGTCAGTCATGTTTCTCTTCTAATTTCTACGCTTTTACATGTTTCTTATTTTTTTGGAACTAGTTAATACATTTCACATCTGATTGATGATTAGCGTAGCCATTTAATTTAAAGTTCACATCTAATTTGAATTTGACTGCCTTGATATTCTTTTTTGTTCTTTGCAAAGCTTCTAGTAAGTGATATTTTCTGAATAAACAGAAACATTTTCGTACTAAAATTTTTAGTGAAAGAAGTATGTTCAAATTATTTGAATTCATTTCTGTACAATTTATAAATTCATAGCCCCTTTCATTGATTAATATGTTTGATTCACAAACCTGAACTATTAATTTTGCATAAGAACACTTGCTATTATGTGCTCGGTTGCTGTTTTAGCATTTTTTATTTTTTTATGTACACCCACTCCCAATTTTTTTTTAACTCACTCTCTTCTGCACTGCATGCATCTTCCTTTTAGCCTATTGTCTAAGTTAGCAAATTTATTTATTGCAGATGGAAATTCAATCAGAAAATATCACACCTCAGTTGGATGAGAATCTTCCGGATAAAAGTACATCCGATTTGGCTGAGACAAAGAAGCCACCAAGAAAAAAGAAGAAGTTAACATCCCCAATTTGGGCTCACTTTGAGCGTATTGCACCAGAGATTGAAGGTGGGAAACCTCGATGCAAATGCATATATTGTGGACAAATTTACCAAGCTGATAGTAGACATGGAACAGGTAATTTTAAACGTCATTTAGAATCATGTGTGAAACGAGACAGCCGTGATATTGGGCAGATGATTATTTCAAATCAAGGTAATAACTCTCTAAGTTTAATTTCTAAATTTGACCATGATAAATTTAGAGAGTTATTAGTAGCTCTTATTGTGAAGCGTGATTTGCCTTTTATATTTAGTGAGTGGCCAGAAGTTAAGGAATTAGTTCTTCATTTGCGTGGGGACGTAAACATTG
This sequence comes from Gastrolobium bilobum, assembly GCF_033153095.1. Classification (NCBI taxonomy): domain Eukaryota; kingdom Viridiplantae; phylum Streptophyta; class Magnoliopsida; order Fabales; family Fabaceae; genus Gastrolobium; species Gastrolobium bilobum. Next base: position 185,751 of record NW_026897545.1, read on the forward strand.
TGACTCGAAACACTATAAGGACAGATTGCCTTAAGCTGTATAAGAGGGAGAAAGAAAGATTGATTAACAAGTTGAAGGAAAATTCTAGCAGAGTTAGTTTAACATCAGATTTATGGACTTCCATAAATACTGATGGATATATATGCTTGACGGCTCATTTTGTTGACAAAAATTGGCATCTTCAGAAAAGAGTTTTAAATTTTAGTTCTATGCCACCACCTCATAATGGCATATCATTGGCTGAAAAAATTCACACTTTTTTAAAAGATTGGGGTTTAGAGAAGAAGATATTTTCAATTACATTGGATAATGCTTCTGCTAATAATGTATGTGTTGACATATTGAGAGATCAATTGAATTTAGGAGATGGACTAATGTGTAATGGTCAATTCTTTCACCTACGTTGTTGTGCCCATATCCTGAATTTGATTGTTCAAGAAGGCTTGAAAGGGATTGACGACTCAGTTGTTAAAGTTCGTGAAAGTGTCAAGTATGTTAAAGGCTCACAAGGAAGAAAAGAAAATTTTTTTGAGTGTGTTGCTCATGGGCACCTTGACTCTAAAAGAGGTTTGAGACAAGATGTCCCAACTAGATGGAACTCTACATTTCTCATGCTAGATTCTGCACTCTACTACAAACGTGCTCTTATGCACCTTGAGTTGAGTGATTCCAACTATGTGCATTGTCCATCTAGAGATGAATGGGATAAACTTGAAAAAATCAACAAGTTCTTGGCCGTATTTTATGATATCACATGTGTCTTCTCTGGAACCAAATATCCAACTGCTAATCTGTACTTTCCTTTAGTATTTACAGCATATTTAACTTTAAATGATGGGCTGAATAGTGAGGATCTTTACATTAGTAGTTTGGCAGCCAACATGTTCACTAAATTTCAGAAGTATTGGACTGATTTTAGTATGATTTTGGCTATAGATGTCATTTTGGATCCTAGATATAAGATGCATTTCGTTGAATGGTGTTATACAAAGCTATATGGTTGCGATGGGATCAAAGAAGCGACAAAGGTCAAGAAAAATTTGTTTTCTCTATTTAATGAATATGCACAAGGTGGATCTAAAAGCTTATCTTCAAGTGGTTCAACGGGAGCTTCATCAAGCAATGCAAGAGATGGTGGGACCAAAGCACCCCATGAAACTTCATATTCTTCTATAACTAACAATGTCTTGAGTGTAAGTTTGTTTACTTACTGTAGTCTTAAATTTGTTGTCATTCTATTAATTAGCATCTATTGATTTATTTATTTAAATATTAATATATGTGTTGAATATGTTGTTAGGAATTTGACTCCTTTAATGAAGTGATTGTCTGCCCAAAGACACAACTTGAACTTTATTTAGAGGACCCAAGGATTGATAGGAATTCTGATTTGGATGTAATGTCATATTGGAGGGCTAATCAATATAGGTATCCAGAGGTTGCAACAATGGCTATGGATGTATTAGGAATACCTATTTCTAGTGTTGCTTCAGAAAATGCTTTTAGTGTTGGGGGAAGAGTGCTTGACCAATATAGAAGTACACTCAAATCTAACATAGTGGAAGCTGTAGTGTGCACAAGAGATTGGCTATATGGTGATCAAGGTATTTTTATACATTATTTGTTCAATTTGTTGTATATTCAATTATGTAATTATTATTGAATGATTTACCAAACTTTTGTGTTACTATTTAATTCACTTTTTTTTATGCTAGAGCATGCAACTTTCTTGGAGGACTTAACAAAAAATGTCATGGAGGAGATGGCCACAGAATCAAACAGAAATTCAGCTCCTTGTGAAACTAATAGTTTCTCAATAGCTCAATAGTGGTAGTAGAATGTACTTATTTGTCTTTGCATTTTTGTAAGTTATTTGCAACTTTTGATTACCTATGTGTTGCCTTTGGAACAATATTAGTTTTTTTCAATTCTGGTTGTGATGATTTCTTTGGAGAATTGGATGACGTTGCCTTGGAAATGTGAATATATTCACTTTTGTGATGTTGGAGATCTATATTTTCCTGCTAGCACAGCTTGATGAAATATAATGCCCAGGAATGTGATTAATTGATGTGTTAGTGTTGTGTTGCCTTGTAAATTTGCATTTATGGATGTAATTGTGCTTTTTGTGTCGTGTTCGTGTCGTGTCAACCCGTACAAAAGGTGATTCGTGTTGTTCAAAAAATTTACAAATTTTAATTTGCGTGTTATCCGTGTCGTGTCGTGTCAACCCGCAAATTTTACAGGTTGTGTTCGTGTTTAAAATTTTGACACGAATAAAAATTCGTGTCGTGTTAGTGTTGACCTATTCGTGTCATGTCAACACGAATTGACACCCCTACATGTGATCTTATGTTAGTTTAAGTGGGGTGGATCCCACATACCACCTCACACAATTCAAATTAATTCAAATCATCCACTTAACCCACTAATCTCCAATTAGTTCATGAACTATACATTAAATCAAAATTTTAACATTCACAAAAGTCCTTTAATTACCCTTGAGCAGATGAATCTGGAGTTTTTCGATAATTTGGTGAAATTACTATTTTACCCCTAATTGTGCACCGTCGCCCGCCGACACATTTTTTTCAAAATTCCTAAAATCCATCAAATTGTGCCAATAGTCATATTTCTTGGTTCTAAGTATATTTTCCAACATATATTCAATCCTAGAGCACTAATCTTACTTTGCATATTTTTACGTGCAAGGGCACCTTACCACATTATTTCATCCGATAAAAATACTACTCATCTATTTTTCAGAAACTTGCTTAATCACTCAATTTTTCGTTCTGAATCCATTTTCAATATTATTTTCATAATTTGAGGCGTAATTCTATCATTTTACAATTTAAGGTTACGTATTTGTTGATTTACTGTTTTACCTTTCGTATGTATTTTCACCCAAAGCTTAGAATTTTCACTAAATACACTCTATAATCCTCAATTTAATTATTAATATGTATTTCAATTAAACTAGGTATTATATATAAAAAAATTAAAAAGTGCATATAAATATTGTGTTGAAAAATAATACAAAATCAAATTGCTTAACATATTAAAATAAATATAATCACATACTCACGCACGCAATATATATACACAGACACACATAGGCACATATATGCACACGTACACACTAAATTTTTTCAAATAAAAGCTTTGTTTAAATATTTTAATCATATGTTTTTGTTAATTTATTAATTTAAATATGTATTAAATATTTAATTATTTCATAAAAACTTAATTTGATAAATATTAAATTTGAATAATTCACGTGCATCTATAACCTTACGAGTTCTCTGTTAAAAAAATTGAATGGTTAGACGAAATAAAAATGGGTTTTATAATTCTCATGTTGAAGGAGAATTAAAATCTCATGTTGTAGAGATAAAAAGTATGTGAGACCCATGTGTTAGAAAAAATTATATGTAGGACCCATGTCAGCACGGAAATCGAAGGGTGTGTAGAAAAATTGTAATTCTCAGGTTAAATGAGAATTATAAAACCCAATAAAAATACTCGTTTCATTTGATCTAAAAAATAATCATGGGAAACAACAAAATAAAAGATGAGACAAATGAAAAAAATTTAAAACTTCCGCAACGCCACTCAAAAGTCAAAAATACCAACAATTTCTTTCTTTTCTTGATATTTCTTCCTCGAGGACTGTTCTCTTTCTCAATCATCTTCCTTTTAACATTTTTTCTCTTAATCTTCTTGATTCTCATTAAGATAAACACAAACTACTCGTGTTGTGCGACGGAATCAGAAAAAAAATTTATCCGGTGCCAAAAGACCCACCGAGTAAAATTCAATTAATATTAAAATTGTATTATTTTTAAAAATTTAACTAATATTAACGTTGTACCATAATTTTTGAAGAAAATTTATATCATTTTTAAAATCTAACTGGTGCCAAGACACTAGCTGATATACAAGTTGCTCCGCACCTGGTGTTGTGCATTTATCACCAAATAATAAGGAAAATAATAAAGACAAGTAATTGAATTATATGATAAAATTTCGTGTTGCAAATGATTATAAACTTTATAATATCTTTTAATAAAATAGAATAAAAATTTAAAAAATCTTTGTGCTATGCGTACAATAAAATTGTGATAAATCAAGAGGTAGGAGTCATCAGTTTATTTTTTTTTTCTATTTTTGGATACATTTTTTAATTGGGTAACGAAAATTGAAAAATTTATTTTGTTTCCTAGTTCTCTCTCACACACATTTATTATTATATTTTTCCCCTCAATCTATTTTATTTAGGCTTATCGAATAAGATGTCATGTTAATGTAGTATTTCTTAAATGGCTTTTATGTAATATTCTATACTATGTTATCCACTAAAAAACATATATTTCATGGGAAATATATTTTGTTTCATGAAACATATAAAAAATGGATGTACCCCACTTTTCCTCCCTTTTTTTCTTAATAGGTTCCTTTCACTTTTTTTGTGTTTCATAAGATAAATTGTCTCATGAAATATGAGAAATATATTCTTCATATTTTACGCTATAGTAATAATCTAACATCTAGAAAAATAATAATTATTTTGTATCTTTTTCCTTATTTTCAAAAGTAAATAAATTGCACATTAAATGTGCATCACATGCCATCTTAATTACATTTTAATTCAGTTATTCACACCACTTGTTGTTTCTTTGCAGCGTTAGCAAATAGGTTGATCAATTGTTGAAGGTTGTTCTAGTTTAATAAGTGATTTTGAATTCGAGTGCACCATGTTGATCAACTAATGCGAGGTAGTGGTTTTGAATTTGAGTCCAAACACATTAAGCAACTATTAAAGAGTTGTTCTCACTTAACCAATAGTTTCAAATTCGATTCCACCAAAAATTAGTAATAGGTAAGTGGTTGTATTGATAAGTGATTGTTTCATTTTAACAAGTGATAAAGGAAAAGCTTTATTGCCTATGTATTCCATCGAACTAGGAAAAGCTTTATTGCCTATGTATTCCATCGAACTAGAATGAGACTCATTGAGAATGGATTTTTTCATGTATTATTAATATGATCATGTCATCATTTTGAGAAAATTATAATCATATAAAGATGAATTAATAATAGAGAAAAGTTCACCAAATGTTCCTGTGGTTTTCTGCAGAATTACCTATGTCCCTGTGATTTTTTTTTTCTATCACATATGTCTCTGTGATTTGTAAAAGAATATGTTTTTATCACATATGCCCCTGTGTTTTTTTATTTTTTACAAAGCACATGGACATATGTGATAAAAAAAACCACAAGGGTAGAAACAAATCACAGGGACATTGGTAAACTTTTTCCTTAATAATAATAAAAGAAGAAAGACAAAAAAAATATTGAAATAAATAATTATAAAATTAATGATCATTAATTTATATTTATATAGTTAAACTCCCCCACATAGCATAATTATATTAAATAAAGCATGAGATCATGCATTTCCGAGACTAATCTAGTAATCCATACATAATAATAATAATAATAATAAAAAAAGCAAGAGAGAGAGACAGAGTGTGTGGGTGTTTTTCTAGAACATTGTTCAAGCTCTGGCACATAGCGCGTCAGCACCTGCTAGTATCCCTTACCCTTGAGTCTGATGAGATCATGAGAGTGAGTAAGAGATAGATAGAAGAAGGGAAGTTAAAATGTAACGTAAATTAAATCAAATCCTGAGAAAAAAAACGCCCCAAAAAACGAAAAAAAAAAAAAAAAAATGGGGTATGAAAAACACTAAAACAACAACAACACGATGATGGAGCTTCCTCGTCCCTCTCAAACAACGTTAACAAAACCTCGTAACGTTGTTTTGTTTCAGTGTGTTGTTGTCGTGGCTCAACAATTTTCTTCTGCAACCTCCTTAATTTCCTCCTTAGCCTCGCTATCACCCCACCGCTTCTTTTGCTTTTGTTTTTGTCTCTGTTTGAGGCAATTCCTGAAATCCGTGTCCGTTTCTCCATTTGCCTTAATTTGCATATATAACTCTTATGCTTCTTGTTCTATTATTGTGCCTCTGATGCTCTCTCTTCTGAATCACAACCTTGTGCTTTTCCAATTTCCTCTTCAGGGTTTGTTTCCTCTTTTGCTTCTGGGAAATGGGTAGTTGGAGAAAACAGCATGGTGAGGGTCATCGTCAAATGGGTCATTGGAGTGGATCATCATCATCATTGTCAAATAACAGGAAACCACCTTTGGGTAAATGTATGACAGATTTTTTTTTTTCTCTTATTAGTTTTAATTTTTTTTATAATTGATGATCATGGTCACTTTGAATGTGCTCAATTGGGGTTTGGGTTTAAGAGAGAGAATACTTTTTTTCTTTTTAATTTTTTTTTTCAAAATTTTTTTTGGGTTTAAATGTCGGGTTTTGAATGAGCCATTATGTTTGGTTTGGAAATGTTACTTTTCTGTGACATAGGATGAATTCCTGATTTTGTCTTAGTCATGGTTTTCTTTGGACTAACTTTAATTAGATATGTATCTACGTGTGTGTGTTGATTTTGGTTTGATGATGCCATAATGAAAGCCCTGCCTCTTCTGTGGGAAGAGGTTTAGAGCTTTGATTATTCAAGCTACTTGGGTGTTGTTCAAGTGGTAAGGGTAGGGAGGGGTTATTATGATACAGGGCATGGATTCCACTTCCTTGTAAACAAAAGGAAGAGTGAGCTTGAATAATGATGGGAGGGCTTTGAGGTGCTGAATTGGTCTCATTTCTTTTGTTGGTAAGGTTGGTAGGTTGAAATATTGATGCTTTGCATGTCCCCATCAGTTTGAGTGGTCCCGATGTTATTGATTTATCGAATTGACAAACCTTATAATCAAACTAAATTTCTCTTTTTGGTCTAGCTTTTGTAGTTGTAGCAATTTTGATTTGTTTTGTGTTTTGACCTGAAACTGTGTTGAGTTTGGCAATTTTCGAGTTAGTATCTAACATTTTATGTCATTGAATTGGAATAAAAGAGTTCAAAGATAACTAAATTTCCATTTTAGTTAATCTTTGTACTTTCGGCTTTGTCGTGATTTGGTGTTTGTCGTGTTTTGAACTATAACGGTCGTATCTATTAATCGAATCTTTTGGAGAAACATTGAAATAATTCGGTGTTTGTCGTGTTTTGTACTAAAACGGTCTTGGTATCTATTAATCAAATCTTCTAGAGACACGTTGAGATAATTTCCTACGTCATTCAGACATTGAAACTAGGAAGCTTAATGATTGATCAGTTGTACATTCTGCTCTTTAAAATGTTATTTGTGTCGTCTTTTGAATCAACGCTACCTAGGTTTTGGCTGTTCATAAGTAGTTATTGGTGACATGTTTATATGTAACAAACTTTATGAGAAATCGTTATTCTAATTTGGAACTGCTTATACTTTTTTTCCCACAAATTTTGTGAGTTGTTATTCTTTTTCGTATATGTTAAAAGCATCTTCTTAATATTATGAAATAGTTTTTTGAGAATGTTGACTAACATGTGCAGGTAGAGTGGAAAATACCTCCGAAAGATGGTAATTGAATTTCTGAAGCAGCTTTGTTAGTGAACAGCTCTTATTTCTTCATATTTTCTTAGTGCATGTGATGTTATGTATTCATTTTTACTTTCATGTTCATTTTGTTGCTCATGTAGATTTGCTTGTGGATATGAATTGGATTCATTTATTTTTATTAGGCATTTTCCTTTCTTCCATTTTTCCATATTGTTTCTTGATATCCTTTTTTGCCAACAATGTCTTTAATATGTTTAGACAATGAGACACTTTTATTATTATTACTTCTTGCATGGTTTTAAATTTGGGTTTGCAACTATCCTTTTAATGTTATCGCAATTGAAGCCGCATAGGCCACATGTGCCTGCAGTTTTCTGCAATTGTAATAATCACATTGCAGCTGTGACTGTAACCGCAATTTAAAACCATGCTGCTATCATGTCTTGTTATAGTTAAAGGTCCTTGGTGGAATTGATCAACCCGTAGTCTTATTCTTTTTGGTTCACAGGTATTTGGAAGCCAACTGTGCCAAGATGGGAAAAGATGTTTTGCGCTTCAGTTGGCTCAGTTTCATGGGAAAATCTAGTAGAAGCCAAGAAGTACATTTATCTATATGACAATGTGATGAATTGGGATGATTCTGCTGTTAAAGAGGCATTTGACAATGCAAAAAAGAGGTTTTGGGCAAAAATCAATGGCCTTCCCTGCGACATATCTTTGCCTGATCCTGACATTTACATTGACGATATAGATTGGAATTCAAGTGTTGACCCTGAGCTTATTCTGGACTTGGAAAGAAATGCAACCACCCTCAGCGAGGAAGAAAAAGATAAGGAGGTTGTCATTCTTGATAGTTCTCTCCTTTTGAATCAGTCATTTTCCTGCAGTGGATGGGGGGAAGCTGAAGAAGACACACCAAAACCCATTGATTTAGTTTATGGTGCTCAAGTGAACCTGCATGAGAGTAACATGGTAGGTCCTTGGGAACAATATTGGACTCCTGATGCTGCTGCTGCTAAAACATGGGAATGGCAAAATAATTGGAATGATTCGTGGGGATGGAATCAGAGTCAGTACTATTGGAGTGACACCCAGAAAATGGGTAGAGGAGCTGGTTGGAATAGGGGAACATGGTATGGGTATACGAGAAAGGAAGAAAACATATCTTGGTATCAAGCCCCTGCATATCATCATGGTGATGAATATCGCATGAGCAGAGGAAGGAGAAATAATAGAGGAAGGGGGGGAAATTTTGCTCATGACCATCCTTGTGTGAACAATATACCTAAGGCAAGGTAAATGAAGAGCAGCAGCTGTAGATGCAAGAACTTAGATTACAAGAACTGCTATGGAACTTGGAGGGGATTAGATTTGTGAAGCTAGCTAGAAGATGTGAGTTTTGTTGTCTCCAGAACCTTTGAATATATGATATATAGTATAGTTATAAGAACTTAGAAGAAGAGACTATATTTTAAGTTTTATTTTCCTTTATTACAATGAGAGACTTTCATGGTCTGTGCTGTTTAAGAATTGTTTATAGTTAGTGTACATACTATATAAGAGAGGTTTATGCCTATAGATAAAATGTTTAATGACCTTTTTAAGCGTAGTTAAATGCTTCATTCCTGTGTACTAAAAAAAAAATAAAAAATTCTTCATTCTTCTCCTCTTATTGATCTCGGGTCGTTTTATGAATTGGATGTATTTAACTTCTTTTTTGTTTCCCTCTAGCACAAACTGGTATCTGCAAACTACATACCAAACTTATTTTAAAGGTAAAATAGTTATTGAGGTTGGCATATTGATTGAACAATAATGAATGATCAATAAAAATTGATTTCAAATGAAATATCTTGTAAATCAATAAAAGAATAATGAATATCTTACGCATGTCTTGGTTGGCTACACCTTTTTTTGTGTTTTTTTGTTGTTGTTATAATTCCATAATATCTTGCTATTGCTCCGTTATCATTGTGTTGTGCCTCTCTAGGTGTGTATGGTTAAATTATATGATCCAACATGTACTCACACATGTGATATTATAATCATGAAGATATTCAATGAAAAAAAATATTTTGCGCCTAAAGAAAAATCACTTAAGTATATTACTTAAAAAAAAAAAAATCACTTAAGCATCCTTCTAAGGGAAATTTCTAAAATACTACCGCTGTATTCAATTTTCTGTACAACCGTCCAATAGAAATTAAACACGCAAGCTCACATAGTAATATTTTAAAGAAAAAAACACGGTTTAAGTGTAGGTGTCTAATTCTCAGTGGTGGTAGTACCTAAGACCGACGTAGGAAAGATGTTCTCCCTTCTAAGAGAGAAACAATATTTATAGGTCAGAAACCAAAGAAAGGAGCCCCCCATGACAATTACGCGCCAAACTAGGTAGCAGATGGCATTCGCGCACATATTGCCTTTCTGCAAAGCAAAGAAATCCTTAAGAGATGTTTGGTTCTGGTGAAATTTTTATTTTACTAGGGAAATATAATTATTAGGGATCTAAACGGAAAGTGAGTTATATAGAAAATTTTTAAAAATGTTGTTTGGTTGGACAAAATAATACCGGGAGAATTGAGTGAAATTCCTGAATGTGTGTTTGGTTGAAAATAAAATATTGATGGAAGAATTTATTAAAAGTACAAAATAACCCTTTTAAAAATAACCCTTTATGGGATTGGTTTTAATGTTATCAAATACAGAATAATATCATTTAATATGATATTATACAAAACACAGTATAATATTAAAATTTCATTAAAACTTATAATATCGAACGTTATCTTTTAATTAATATGAAGAGGTTTAATTTTTTTTTTTCATTTTACATGTAATAACACGATTGCATGGTGCACAGGGAAAGCCATAGGGAAGCGAACAGGGAAACAGACCCCAGTGACCCCTCTTTCAAAACCCTAATCAGAAAAAATCTTCACTCTTCTCTGTTTTTCTTTCTTCTGCTTCGAAAACCGTAAACTTCAAGTGGTTGCTACGGTTACCAACAATGGGGGGAAAGAGGAAGAAGAGCGAGGGTTCAGGAAGCGATGATGTCGAAGAAGGTTCGATGAAGAAAGCAATAACGAATAAAAAGAACAAGGAAGAGTTGCTTCCTTCGATGATCAAAAACAAGGAGAAGAGATCAGAGGTTCATGCCAAGGCCAAGCGTCAGAAGAAGCTCGAGGGGTAATATAGTCACCGATTATACCACTTTTTGAAGTTCTCTATATTTCAGACAAATACCACCTTTCAGGAAGCAATCCTCAACAGTGCTTTTCAGACAAATCACTTGCAATTGTCGATAGATAGGCAACAAGGAAAGATGGGTAAAATTTATGAAAACCGTGAACCAAACGTGGAGTAATGACAATGCGGGAATCACTTCCCCAGGAAACTTTAACAAACTCCTAAAACAAACACTCCCTAAAGATCTATGACGCAATGAGATAGACACGGTCACGCCACGCGACATGCATATTAGACAATTATAAACAATCTCAACCATAAAAATTACCATAAATTTTAAATAAATAATTATAAAAACTGAAAATTAAATGGGAATCCTTGAATGTAAAAATGACACCCTCACACTAAATTATTCAATGGGGCTATGGTTAGATATGTTAGGATGATTGAGTGGTTTGTTAGTATTATGGTATGTTGCATTCATATAAAAATGTTGTATCATTGATGAAAGGATCAATGGACAAACACTAGTTGCTAGATTGTAATGTTGGTGAAAAGACTATATATAATTAAAGTGTATGTAATGATTTGATTGCTTATTCATTGGCCATTAGAACTGTATATGGACTTCCTTTGGGAATTTATTCTAAGAGGAAAAGGTCTTGGAAGTTCCATAAGGACAATAGCTTTGAGTACGACTCATTGGAGTGATCCCAGTGCATTAGGTGCATTGCTTAAATCATTGATATTATTGCTTCTAGATATATGATATATTTCATGTCATGTTTATACTAACCTTTCATGCAGGAAATGAACTCATGCATATCTCATCTCGTTTGGGGAATGACATTTCAGGTACTACATTAGCAACAGGAGAGCTCTCATAGGACAAGAGACTTGTATAGAGCTAGAGGCTCCTATGCTGGAGGGGGTTGATGAGGATGCATGTGTTTTAATGCTTATGTGTAATTATTTTGAATAGCATGATGTTAACCATCATTTTGAAGAAACTTGTAATAGTTTATAGTTCATGCTATATATATATATATATATATATATATATATATATATCTACGTAGGATGGATAGCACATTTTGTAAGCTTATGGTGTAGGGCTATGTGTATTTCATTTATGTTTTGGCATTGGGACTATGAGACATGTTGATGTAAAATTTGTTTATGTGTTGGATTGACAAATCCCGTGCTATTTGCATGAATGTTGATGAAAGTTCTGTAGTAGATGTAGATTATGGGCATGGAGCCTGTTCTGTCTAAGAGACAGAGATGTCCAGCCCAATGGACTGGTATGTTAATCTTGGATCTAGTGCCCTCTCCAAGGTATTTATTAAGGAGATGCCTTTGAGTTAAGCAGATCACTGTGCACAATAAACAAACAATGGCTTTGCCAAAGGGGGTGTGTGTGCGCACAGTGACAACATAACAGTAAGAGAGAGAACGTAACGTACTTTTAGGGTTTACCTCTTATTTATAGGGGTTACCTGCGGGTAGTATGATGTGGACCTTTAGTTCCTTTGTTGAGGGCCCAAACCTGTCTGCCATGCTATCATATTAGGATTAGTATCCTTGATGGATATCTATCCATGATTATGCTTGATTTAAATCTTGGATTGTCCCTGGTTGGACCTGTCATTCAATGGGCCCCTTATATGGGTCCATAACAGTTGCCCCTCAGCCAGGCTACCTGGGTGTCCTGGTTGCCGGGGTGAACTTTTTTGCATTTGGCTTCAGGTTTTCTGCTGAGCTGAGAGTGTCTGAGTTTTTTTGTAGGCTCTTTGCATCTTAGGATTTTCCAACCGGGGTCCTCATTGCCCCTTATCTCGGCGGGTTAAGCATTAACTAGGGAAGATATCTCACGCATTCCCTATACCGAGTTAGGGATGAGCTTGAGTAGTTGGGATCCAACTGGCGAGTTGCCCTCAAACATCAACCCTTACGCACATATTCTGGGCTTGTAGCTTTTTTCTAGAGCCGGGAATAACTTACCCTGATCTCACATATGGGCGGGTTATGCATTATCCCGACAAGATATTGCACACATGTAACCAGTTACCGAATGAACTTGAGTTGTTGGGATCCAACTGGAGAGTTGCCTTCAAGCATCATTCCTATAACCCGAATAAACATTGCTATGTATGCATATCTTGAGTTTTATGTGTCGACTTACTGTCGATAATCATTTCATTCTGACACGTGCCGTTTGCCGCATGTGTTAGCGTGCTGCAGCCATTTTGTTTCATTTTTGCATTTCGTGCGCATATATTGGGTATGTCATTTCATATATCTAATCATTACTTTTAGAGTGTAATGACTTCAATGCCCCTGACCTTTGCAATTCGTAACCGTTGTGGTTACCACTTATTAAGTATATAAACTTTCGTCTTTTCCTTTTCATTTTTACTTTGAGCATTCTGCAGAAATTCTTCTTCGCCTGAATTCTGCGAGCGTCAGCATTTGCAAGTTTATTTTTGCATATTCTTGCAAGTTCATCCTCCTCGTTCAGGTATTCTTCCTTTCCTCCAAATTTCCCTTATCTTCTTCTTTAACCGTCTACATTTGGCTGTTTATTCTTTGAATATACGCCATTTCTGTTTCAGATTTGTCGTTCTTCACATATCGTTTTTGGAAGATATTTTCCTAGATTTCACTTTCTTCTTGAAATGTCAGTATTTTGTGTTTGTGGAGTGTCTTTGCATGCTGTTTAAACTTCTGCATTTTAGCGTGCATCATCCTTCACTATCGTTTTCCCCTTTTGCATTTTGAATTTTAGTATCGTTTGGGTATTCACCAAAATGAGGGGAAAAAAACCTCCTTCTTCAGTTTTGCATTGTGAGGGAAAGAAGGAGGAGGATTCTGAATTCTTGAAGAAAGTTCCTCCTGGTGTCTGTTTCTGGCTATGGAGGATTCCCAAGACTAAAAAAGAAGAAGAACGTGAAGCCGTGCTTCATGGTTATCGTGGTGGCAGATCCAGGAGGAGATTCGGGTTGTCGAGTCGTGAATTAGGTCAGAGCTGGGGTAGTGGTTCTACCTTGCGGGGAAGGAACTGTCTTTCTGCAAGTAGACATGTTCCCAAATCTGATCTTGAACCTCTTAGTGGTTCATCTATAAGAAACACTGACATTTCTTCAGTCAACAGGGGTATTCTGCAATCTCCCCACGTCCAAAAAATTGGTCCTTGCTACTCCTGTGTCTTTCTGAGTTCCAAACTTATTGAACAAGAATGTGTCTCTTTAGCCGAGTTTACCTTGGCTAGCTGCCGACATGGAGATGTTCTGGGATACATATCAGCTTCTGGTGAAGCAGATGACCCCATCACACTCTCGAATAAGCTGACCTCCTCATCCTCTAGTGACTCTTCCTCTAATTGCTTTTTTGATTCACGTATGCCAATATGTCCTTCTGATCAAGTTCTTCTTCTTCTTCTTCTTCTTCTTAGGTATTTATGGCATTATCTCCACCAGAGGTTGTAGAGGAGTCTCGTTCTGTTGAGTCGGATTCCGAGTCTCCTCCTGCCGCATTAGTTTCCCAGTTTCCCTGGGTAACTTACGAAGTCTTAAATACCACGTCCGAGAAGAGCGTGGATGATGTGGCTAGGCTTCCCGTTTGGAAGCTGGAAAACTATGATATAGTTTCCCCACGTGAAGATGAACTCGTTTGCTCAGGGGGAAGTTCGGATGAACCTTGTCTCTTTTTCTTTTATCAAGATCTGGTTACCCAACTCGACATTAAATTCCTTTCACCGAGTTCCAGATTGATGTTTTGAATCATCTTCATATTGCTCCCACCCAAATTCACCCCAACGATTGGGGTTTTGTCAAGGCGTTCGAGTATTTTTGTGCATACCTCTCTCTTCAGTCTTACGTTCGCGTCTTCTTTTTCTTCTTTCAAACTCTTACTTCTCGAACAGGGCATGAACCACCAGAACGAAAAGGTTGGGTCACCATCCGAGGTGTCCCTGGTCGTAAACTTTTTCTTGTTTACATTGAGTCTTTGAAGAACTTTAAAGAGAAATTCTTTAAAGTTTATGCGCATCCCGACAAGGAATCTTGGTTGCTTACAACTTCACATTCTGAAGATGTAGAGGGAAAGTTTCCTTTACATTGGTCGTCTGATCATTTCCTATTTCCTCCCTCCAGTTATCGTTTCACAGAGTCTCAGGTGAGTCCTGATAATGTCAGCAGTATATTTGCCATGGGTGCATACATCACGTCGCGTACCCATACTATTGTTGCATCCCTTCTTTTCATGTCCCAAGAAGAGCTTGATGCTGAATTAAGTATGGCTTGTTTTTACAGTTAGATGCATATTTGTTATTCTGCAACTTTTAACTGACTTCGTTGCCTTTGATCTGTAGTTCTCGGCATGGATACTCAACAGGATGAGCAACCCAGCTGGCTATCTGCCCTAAGCCAGGGGAAGAAGGATCCTGTTGTCGACTCGACAAGCAGAAAAAGGAAAACCCTAGATCCCAAGGCCAAAAAACCTCCTAGTGTTGCTGTCGAGAAGACCAAAGGGATCCTGGCTGATAAGGAGAAAGAGATCCCTGCAGATAAGGGAGCTCCGACTTCTTTTCAAGTTGCGACGAAGTCGGTTGTGCCTCCCCCACCATCCTCTGGCCTTGCCAAGCATGCTTTATGGCAATCCGGGATCACTGGTGCTCTCTAGGATGCTGTTTTCCCTCCAGATCTTTTCTTCAACTATTCTCCTTTTACCGCATCTCAGATAAAAGAGTTGGAGGATATGGAGCTTGGCTTCATGAAGATGGCCACCATGGCGAAGCCTTTACTTTCTTTGAAGAGTAAATATCTTCGTACTCTCAATGAGGTGAACGCATCCCGAGAGGAAAGGGCCAAAATTGTTGAAGAATTGGTGAAGGTAAAGGAAGATTATTCTTCTCTTAAGGAAGATTATGCTAAGATGAAAGAAAATTCCACCAATCTGCAAAGAGAGCATAATGAGCTCCAAGTCGTGCATGCCTTCAATCACAAATCATTGACGAATTTCAAGATTATTCACGAGGGAGTTGAGGCTAAGTTGAAGGAAGATGAATCCACCGCCTAACTTTACCGAGTTGAACTTGAGAAGTCGGTGGTGGGATTCTTTAATAATGCTCTAAATCAATTGAAGGTAGTTAACCTGAAACTGCAATTTAAAATGACTGGAATACATCCCAAGGCCTATGTCAGCAAGGGTAAGATTTTTGCTCCTCCTCCAGAATCTCCAGATTGTGACTCTGTGACTCAAACGGAAGGCAGAGAGGAAACTATGGTAGAAGGAGGTGAAAAAGTTAGTACTCAACCTGCTGAGGCCTCATCATCTCAATTGGAGACCCCTGCCACCCCTGCTGCGTGAAGGACCGGGATGCCGGTTGATTTTGTAATATGGATTTGATTGGGGATTTTAAGCCCCTTTTTGATTTGTAATGAATATTGTCGATTTTATCCCAGTTTTTTTACTAATGCTTTTGAAGTTCTTCATATGTGTTATGCCTTCTTAATTTTCCTTTGCCTTTCAAAATTTTGCATTACATATTCCTTTAATAACTTGGACGCATGTGTCGAAGCATTTAAGGTTCATTTTCTTTCTGGTTGCCTGAAGTATTTATTAAATACCTTTCAGGACTTAGCATTCCCTTTATTTGATGAACAGATTTGCATATCCATTATCTAGGTTTATAACTTAGACAATTTCCCAAGTTTTCTTAAACCTCATTCGTGTTGATCCCCATGCAAGATAGGTTATTCTTAACAACTCGAATATACTCTTATTTTTGCAACTCGTGCATTTTACGAGTGCCTAGATATTGACCTAGCTGAGGTCAAAAAGCATTACACGGATTTTGTTTTTTGTCATTCTCCATGACACATATTTATTTTGGCTCAACTATTTGTTAAGCCAGCATTGATGATGGTAATGGTCTCTGGTAGCTTAACCATTTCATCATAACCCGGATTTGCAACCCGGCTTTATCCAAGGTAAAGGCAACATTGTCACCTGTCCCCCTTGGGTCTTTTCACTGAAGTGAGGAGCATTTTGAATTGATCAGAGTCGGTATGACAAATTGCACTTGCACCTCAGAATGTGTATTGATGCATCAGAGCTGAATAAGAATAAATCTTAAAAAGAAAATTCCTCATTTAATGATATCAATTTTGTCGATTACATGAATTTGCCGGCATATTCGGCTTTAGTCAAGTCCCTAAAAAAGGAAAATAATTCTCCTAGAAAAAACTTCAAATAAATTGAAAATGCTTCAAATCCTCAGAAGGTGGATCCCAGATTTAACTGTAATATTTTTTCAGTTTATCCGCATTCCAGGTTCTCTTGATTCCCTTGCCTTCTGTTGTTTCCAGGACGTAGGCTCATCTTCCAAGCTTTTCTTTAACTCAATAAGGACCTTCCCAGTTTGCAGCTAGCTTTCCATCTCTGGCATTCTTATTTCCAATGTCTGCTCTTTTGAGCACCAAGTCATTTTTCTTAAATATTCTTGGTCTCACCTTTTTGTTGTATCTAGCTGCTATCAGCTGTTTGGCCATCATATCCCGGCAGTGAGCTGTGACCCTGGCTTCATCAGCGAGATCTAATTCGGCAGTGAACAGTTTACTGTTTTCTTGTTCATTCTGCTTAATAGGATTCATTCTTCTCCAAGAAGGTTATCCAACCTCCACCGGGATCATTACTTCACATCCGTATGTCAATTTGAAAGGGGTTTCCCCTGTTGCTGTCTGGGAACTCGTTCAGTATCCCCACAAAACAAAGTATAGTTGATGAACCCAGCTTTCTTTGACATCCATCATTCGTTTCTTGAGCCTGTCAACGAGTATCTTGTTTGCAGCTTCAGCTTGCCCATTTGACTATGGGTGTTCCACAGATGCGAAGCTGTGTTTGACCTTTGTGTCTTTCATCAACTCCTGGAATCTCTTATCAGCAAACTGTGTTCTATTATCGGTCACCACCTCAACTGGTATTCCAAACCTGGAAACAATGTTCCTTTCAAAGAACCTTTGTACCCTGGCCAAGGTTATTATGCTAACTGGTTCTGCTTCTATCCACATGATGAAATAATCTACAGCCACAATTAGCCATTTAATTGTCCTTCAGCAGCTTTGAAGGGTCACGGCAAATCCATCCCCCATTTGAAAAAGTGCCATGGAGCCGAGATATATTTAAACTCTTCTGGTGGTGAAAGAATTAGCCTGACATGCTTCTGGCAGCTGTCGCATTTTTTGATATGCTCTTTAGAGTCAGCTTCCATAATTGGCCAGTAATAACCAGCTCAAAGGGCCTTTCTAGCCAAAGCTCTACTTCCTATATGGTGCCCATTGATTCCTTCGTGTATCTCGGCCAACACATATTTTGCTTCTTCCAAGTTCAAGCATTTCAGCATAGGAATATGCAACCCTTTTCTATACAACTGATCTTCCATTATTGCATATTGCTTTGCATCCCAGACCAGCTTCCTGGACTCCAGTGGGTCTTCAGGCAATATTCCTTTCTCAAGGTATGCCACTATGGGTTGCCTCCAATCATTTGCCAAGGTGATTATCATCACACAGCTCAGCTCAGTTAGGTATTTCATCAGCAGAGGGCCCTTGGCCTGATATTTTCCTTCTATCTGAGATGTCACCAATTGGGAGTCACTGAAGATTTTAACCTTTTTGGCCCCATGTTCCTTAGACTGCATCAACCCGGCTATTAGGGCTTCATATACTGCTTGATTATTTGAAGTTGGAAAACCCAGGTTCAAGGAGTGTTCTATTGCCACCCCTTCTGGACTTTCGAGTATGATCTCCGCTCCACTTCCTTTGTCATTGGAGGACCCATCTACATGTACTCTCCAAGTATCTTCGGTTTCTCCCATTTTCGGGTTAATCGGTGTGAGTTCCATATTCAGAGAGTTCAATTGCCCAGTTAGTCATTCTCCTTGCCAGATCCGGCTTATACAATACCTGCCATATAGGTTGATTAGTTCGAATTACTATCTGGTGTCCCTGAAAGTATGGCCGTAGTCTCCTTGCCGTAATCAGCAAGGCAAAAGCCACTTTTTCCAGCCTCTGGTACCTTAACTTGGGACCTTGCAAGGCCCTACTGACAAAGTAAATCGGCTCCTGGCCTTTACTAGTTTTCTTGATCAAAACAACACTTATTGCCTCTTCCCCCACAGCCAAGTACAGGATCAGAGTATCTCCTGGTTCTGGCTTAGACAATACTAGTGGGGTTGCCAAGAATCGGGTTATCTCCTGGTTCTTTCTTTAACAATTAAAGAATGGGAAGGCATTTTTAGCTGACTTGGGTAAGAATCGGGTTAGTGCAGCCAGCCTACCAGTCAACTGTTGAACCTCCTTCTTGCGTTGAGGAGCTTTCATATCAAGCACTGCTTTGCACTTATCAGGGTTTGCTTCAATTTCCCTATGGGTTAACATGAAACCCAAAAATTTTCTTCGGGGACTCCGAACGCACATTTTACCGGGTTCAGTCGAATGCGGTATTTCCTAAGCTTTTGGAATGTCTGCTCCAGATCTCGGACATGATTCGTTATGTCAAATGACTTATCAATCATATCATTAATGTATACTTCTACAATTTTGCCCAATTGATCCTCAAACACCTTGTTCATCATCCTCTGGTATGTAGCCCCAGAGTTTTGAGCCCAAAAAGCATCACGTTGTAGCAGTAATTGTCCTTTTCCGCAATAAAGACAATTTTCTCTTGATCTTCTGGATACATCGGAATTTGGTTATAACCAGAGTAAGCATCTATGAAGGATAGCAGTTTAAATTCAGCCGAGTTATCCACTAGCTGGTCTATGTTGGGCATAGGATAAGAATCCTTCGGGCACACTTTATTTAGATCCGTGTAATCAGTACAGACTATCCATTTCCCGTTGGGTTTTTTCACCATGACCACATTAGCAAGCCAGGTTATATATTGTATTTCACGAATAAACCTGGCATCCAGCAACTCCTTCACATGCTCCTCTAGGTCTTGTTTTCTTTCTAGTCCCAGTTTTCTTTTCCTTTGTGCAACTGGCACTGATCTGGGGTAAACTGCCAATTTGTGGTAGCAAAAGGTTGGATCTATGCCGAAAATCTCTGATGATTTCCATGCAAAGACATCCATATTGCTTTTGAGAAACCCGGCTAATTCTTCCTTGATGTGGGGATCTATGGTCTTACCAATTCGGGTAAATTGACCAGGTTTTTTTTCCCAACACAAGGTCTTTTAGTTCCCCATCTAGTTCTAGCCTAGGAATCACTTCCTCTCTCATATCCAGCTCAACCATATTGACCGATTTTCCTGAATGATGAGGGGTTGCATTCTTGTCGGCTTGATCCCCTGGACGGATCCGGGGTGGACTCAAATATCCACCTTCATTCCCTTTGACAGTTTTAAAATAGCATTCTCTGGATTCTCTTTGATCTCCACTGATAGTAACGACTTCATTCTTGCTGCTCACCATCTTTATCTTCTGATGCTTTGTGGAGACCAGCATGTCCCATTTATGTATGGTTGGCCTCCCCAGAATGATGTTGTATTCAGACGGGAAGTCAGCCACTATGAATCTCACCCGTTCTGATTTGAATCCTTTCTTCGTTCCCAGGGTTAACCTGAGATCTACATAGCCTTTAGGAGGTGTATTTTCTCCATTAAAAGCTATTAAGGTTTTATTGCAGGGTTTGAGGTCCTCCTCATCAAGGTTCATCTTTTTGAAGGCACCCCATAGTATAATGTCGGCATTGCTTCCTGCATCTATGAAGATTTTTTTAACCCGACAATCCACCAGGGTTCTAGTGATGACCAACCCATCTATATGCCTTGGCAAAACACCTTGCATATCTTCCATTGTGAAATAGAGCAGATGAGGGTCTGGCTTACTAGGGTCCTCCTTGAATTTAGGATGATCCCAGATTGAGAGCACCTCTTTTAGATATTTTTGTCTAGCAATTACAGTGTCTCCTCCTCCTCCAAGAGCTCCACTGATCACGTTGCAATCAAACTCGACTTCTGGGAATTCATCATTATTGGAATCATCTTTCTGGTTTCTTTCTTCTTGCTTTTTCTTCTCAGGTACCAGACTCTTGCTCCTTTTCTGGTTTCCAGACTTTCTTTTGTTATTTTTGGAACCTTGAGTTTTGATCACATACTGGCGGAGTTTCCCTTATCTGACAAATTTTTCCATAGCATCTCGGAGATCCCAGCATTGATCAGTGTTATGACCCGGTTCATCATGGAAGGAGCAATTGTAAGGACCCGAAATAAAAAAAAAAAAAAAAACAATGGAGTCGCCATCAATTTTATTTACTTTGGAAAAATTGGAAAACCTTTTATTGCAAACTGGTCTTTGAATCAAGGTTCAGGAGTCTGATTATGCACAGGGAAGGGTGGAAATTTAATCCCATTGCACCCCTGACACATCCGTTTCAAAAACGGTTACCTAAAATTAGTTGTGCAAATTTTTAATAATTTTAGAATATTTGTTTAATCCAAATAAAGCAAGATGTTAAAATTATTTACAAGAAAAGGAAACAAAATTTAAAAAGTTTTATTTTTAACTTGACGGAGAAATTCCGCTTCGACATATCTTCTGTTGCAATGAGGAACTCAAAGCTATGTCGTTCTGTAAAATGTCTATGTTTTAGTTAATTTTAATTCTTGGAAAAAGATCATTTATTTTATATTTTTTTGTTTTTTAATAAAATATAAAAATCCATCGTTGCGTAAAGCTTAAGATAGTGTAACTATACGTATGCTCCAACGAAATTTATAACACTTGAGGGTGGCAAAGCCACACAACAATGCCACACATCGCTGTTAGGATATTGAATAGAGCCAATTTATTAAATGAAAGAAAATTTTATTTGAAAATAAATCCACATTTGCACAAGGTATAAGATGGCATAACCATACGAAAACCCATATGATAAGTACAACACTTGAGGATGGAAGACCATACATAAATGTTGCAAATCATTGCGAGGATATTAAAAATATTTATTTAGTATTATTACCATTATTATTTTAAATAACTCCACATTGCACAAGATATAAGACATCATGACTATACGTATATCCATATGATATTACAACACATGAGGATGGATGACCATACATCAACGTTGAGAATTATTGCGTGGATCGAGCAATTAAAAATGGATTAGTTGAAAAGTATATACTTTTTGGTTAGTTAAAAAAAATACTTTAATTATTATGGAATTTAGAAAATAATCTTTTGAAAATAACATCAGAGATGTTTATTTTAGATTTTTTTAATCTTTCTAAAGAGAAATAGTTAAGGGGGTGTTTGGTTGGGGGAAAATATGGAGATAGATGGGTAAGTGAGAAGTGGAAATATGGAAAAACCATGTTTGGTAGCAAATGTGAGAAAATTTCCCCACAATTATCATTTGCATAGGAATCCATTTTCAGTGTAAAATGAGAACAAAAATTCAACCCAAAAATATCACCTAGATATAAGTATTCTAACTTCGCTGGGGAAATGAAAAGCTAACGTCGGAAACTTTGACAAAAATACCCTGTTAAGTATGTCTTGGATCATTCAGTGGTGAAAAATGGATAGGTATAAATATCCAAAAAAATAATAATCTTTAAAAAAAAATAGGAATATTTTCGTAATTGTCACGTATTTTTTCATCTATATTTTACTTCGAACCAAATATAGCTTTTATAAATCTTACCTAATTTGTCCAGTAAATTTTTTTTCAACCAAATAACTTTTTTTGCATTTTCTACCAAACTCACTATCCAACTATTTCTGTATCAATTACATTTTTATAGTATTCAAAAAAAATTTCTTCAACCAAACACCCCCTTGGCACCAGCATAATCCTTGCAAACGTAATGTCCACCCCCAAAAAGTAACGCTGAAACTTAAATAAAGTCTACGTTACAAAATTTGAATAACACATAACAATCGATTTTCTTATTACTATTATTTTTTAAAAGAAATTTAATTATACAAGTGTGAAGATGCAACCCAACATAAATAATATTAAAGTTCAGATTTTTGAAAACGTTAGGATAGACCCACCACCTAAGTCATTATAGATTCAGAAATGAAAAAATAAAATAAAAAAAATACAATAAAATAAAAGAAGATAAAAAAAACTTACTCTTTCAAAATAAAAAAACATAACACTGGCCTTATGTTTGCCATCTTTCCAAGTTTAACAAATCTCTCAACATAACACAAATGACCGAATCTAACTTCTAATCTTATTATATTATTTAAATTTTTTTTTTATTTTTTTATTTTTTTGCAAATAAATAAATGCTAAGTTAGGTAACAGTGTGACAAGCAAACACATGCTTAGGTAACATGACATGGTAATGTAAGAAGATCACAACCATACAAAAGTAAATCAACTGTTATGATTTTGTAACTACCTATTTTAATATATTTTTTTTCTTCTCCTTTATTATCATTGATCTACCTTTGTATGGTTATAATTTCCTACGTGACATGGTCATGTGATTTTTTACATTAGAGGATCCAGATCCTGCTAAGTTAGGTGTGCAAAGGATGACTTTCAAATAAAAAGAAGAGTAAATACCCGTTTTAGTCTCTAACAAAAAAACACGGTCCTTACTTTAGTCCCTTACAAAAAATAAATTAATCAGTTAGTCCCTAATAAATTCAAAGTGGACCAATTTAGTTGAAATCGTAATCCCTCACAAATTGAAAAAAAACCCATATTAGTCCCTCAAAAGGACTAAAATAAAACCACCTTGAATTTGTTAGAGACTAACTAACTAATTTATTTTTATAAAAGACTAAAGTGAGACCGTATTTTTTTGTTAGACTCAAAAAAAAATATTTACTCTATAGAGAAAAGAAGACAACTGGACCTACATAATAGTCAAGGTTAGACTAAATTACAAAATCACATCTTCAAAACCACGTGATGACTTTGGCACCTTTGGCTCACTTCCAGATAACATGTACCAGATACTAATAAACAATGATAAAAGATAAAGTGGAAGGAAGAAAAATAATATTGTAATAACAAGAAGACAAAATCATCATCAAGTTAAGTAATAGGATTCTTTCATATTCAGATAAAAAGGAAACCGAAGATGAGGATGGCTCTCAGTTACCGTTGTAGAAGGAATACGCTGAAAGCTTGATACAACGGCTAACGGAGCGGCATGAAGCACGGTCGTCCGATCTTACAGGAGAAAAGCAATGGAGGACTTGAAGTTTTGGTATATTGTGTAAGTCTTTAATGACAGGGGTAACACCAGTCTTTGATACGAATAATGGAGCTTTTGTCCCTCTTTGTTTCCGTTTTGTTCTCCACAGAATGCCCAATCTCCTTTTCACTTGTTTTTTGTTAGCTTTTATAGAAGAAAAACATCAGCCTTTCCTCCTTAAGCCCGATGGATTTAAGAAAGAGTTGGATCTTCCATGCATTCCAAGACGGTCAGGCCTACTCAGTGTGTGGTGGTCTTCTCCAATTTCTTCTTTTGGGCATTGCTTCTAGTTTTTGATTCTGCTCCTCACCTATTTTTGCTCTCTGCTCTTCTTTGAACAAAGTGGCTCTACTTACACAGAGGCGCCAGCTGAGTTGCTCCCTTTTGAGCAGTGATATTGACACACTGACGGGGGACTACGAGTTTTTTCATTATCATTTTATTTTGTTTTGTTTTTTGTTTTTTGTTTTTTGAGAAAATGGTGCTCACAATTTAATAATAAATTTTTATTCAGGACAAAATTAGGTGTTCACATCAGTATTTGGACTTATCCAAACCACCACTGTCAAATATGGGCCGAGGTTTATCTACTTTTTTCATCTCCGTCATTGTCACTTCCCTTCAAATTTGAGAGCGTTAGACATTCAATGGTGTGTATTTCTTATATCTTCTAACCCGGTCTCTATCATCCGGGATTCTGTCTCTAGAGTCTTTCTTTTTATTACCGGTTCGCTCCTTTTCTCTTGGGGCCGGGCTCCTCCTTCTAGGGCTCATTCTTTTACCTTCCTCAGATTGAGCATTTGCTATCTCCATCTGTTCGAGTTCTAGGGATTTCTTTGAACGAGTCCTGAACTCCTCCAATGTCCTCAATGGGTCTTTGTAGTCCGACTTGCTAGACTAGATGATCCATCCAGGCCAGCCACAATGAGGTGGACGTGGACATTTTCTTGTTAACTCGGCACCTGCAAGGCAACATCTTTGAACCTGTTGAGATACCTCTAGAGGGTTTCTACGGGTTGCTGTCGTATCTTCCCAAGTGCAAATTCAGATTTTGGATTTTTTTGCTTGCTGCAAAATTCAGGAGAAACTTCTCTCCAAATTCCTCGAAAGACCCAATGGAATTGGCAGGTAGGGTTGAGAACCACGACTGTGCAGCCCCAATCAATGTTCTGACAAATATCTGAGATATAAGGGGCTCATCAATTCCTCGGATATACATGTCCGTGTCAAATGCATCTATGTGGACCTGTGGGTCCTGACTTTCATCATACTTCGGCAAGTGTACTGAATCAAAATCCTCTGGGAAATGAGCATTCAGTATTTCACCAGTGAAGGGGCTGTTATTCTACTGTCCCCTGCTGTACTTTCTCCTGTATCCACCGGGTTCCACACGTCCTCTGGTGGCTTGGGCATCTTGGTTAGAATGCATACCATCCCAATTTCTCTCACCGTTTGCTCCTGCTGAAGCATTCTGGGTCAAAGTTTGGGCATTAGCATTTTGATCACCCATTTCAATGTTCTCCAGGTTAGGAACCATCGTTTTCCCAAGATTGGGCCCTCCATTGTTTCTTAGGTTCGTACCTGACGTAATCCCAGGATTAGGCCTTCCTTTGTTTTCTATCCCAGTAACCCAATTTTGGTGATCGGGGTTGTGGTCCCCATTACGACCATTAGCATGTCATCCTTGGACCTCTCTTGTTGCGGGCCTTGTCATCTCCCTCAAGCGCTGTTCCAAATCCTGCATTCTCCTGGCATTTTCTTCCTGCATTCTCTGGAAATCCTCTTGCCGCTGGAGGTTGCTACGATTCTCCATCTCCTCCATTCGTCGCAAAATTATGGCGAACACATTCTGAGCAAGTCGGGAATCAGGATCTGCAGATTGGGCAGCGCGTGCAGCAATATCCCCAAGATGTTGGGGAGGATCATTCAAAGCTGGAGTTGCAACTCGGTTGTGGGGTGCTGGGGTGGAGGCTGTGTCTGACACATCCTCGCTGACATGGCCATGATAATAATCCACCTCATTCTCATGCTGGTTTTGAGGTCGATTTGCCTCATCCAGGACTGGATCCAGCGGCTGATTCTGAGGGTGTGGCTGTTGGCTATTACTCCTTGTACGGACTGCCATCTTCACTCAGAGTCGTGGGAATATCAAATTCAAAAATTCATTTCCCACAGACGGAGCCAATGTTCTGTCTAAGAGACAGAGATGTCCAGCCCAATGAACTAGTATGTTAATCTTGGATCTAGTGCCCTCTCCAAGGTATCTATGAAGGAGATACCTTTGAATCAAGCAGATCACTGTGCACAATAAACAAACAATGGCTTTGCCAAAGGGTATGTGTGTGCGCACAGAGACAGAATAACAGTAAGAGAGAGAGAGCGTAACGTACCTTTAGGGTTTACCTCTTATTTATAGGGGTTACCTGCGAGTAGTATGATGTAGACCTTTAGTTCCTCTGTTGAGGGCTCAGGCCTGTCTACCATTCTATCGTATTAGGATTAGTATCCTTGATGGATATGTATCCATGATTATGCTTGATTTAAATCTTGGATTGCCCCTAGTTGGACCTGTCATTCAATGGGCCCCTTATATGGGTCCATAACAGAGCCTTTGATAGAAATCCATGGATAAATTTTAGGTATAATCTAGTGGATAGGTTGGTTTATGCTTGAAATGTTATAAATTGTTAATCAAGTGCATAATGAGATTGAAAAGCATCCCAAATGCTCAAGATACAGTCGGATATTGTCCGTTTTATTTAAACGGATATGGTGCATGATTGTCATACTTAGGAAATTGACTACCCTTACCTATGGTTTTGGTGAAGTCCCAAGTGTAGAGATTTGAGGTATATGAATGTATGATAATTTTAGTAGTCATGGGATAAATGGAGTAATTGCAATATATTAGGAAAGAAAAAAAGTTTATTCACGTATTTATCTAAGTGCAATCGTGATAATGTAAATTTAGCTTAAGCATAATTAATTAACTTGTATGTTGTGCCTAGCTATGATGCACGGACACGGACACGGGACACGACACGACACGCCGACACGTTAATTCTAAAAAATGTCATATTTCGACACGTTGGGACACGTTTTGATATTAAATAAATTTTTTAATATATATAATATAATTTATATTTAATACATATAAGAGTCCATAATAAGTCATATAACCAATCAAATATTTAAATTTCATAACATAAATATAAATATAAATAACTTTTCGTACTTTGTTAATTTTTCATGTCAAATTTAATAACAGAAAAAAATTAATTTATAAATTATTTATTTTATATTTAGTTAACAAAATAAAATTAATCATTGGGATAAGCATTGCGCTTGGATCCCTAAGGAAAATTTTAAACAACTTTACAAGATGGACAATACATGGCACAAAAGGCGCGATAGTTCCTATAGACATGACAAAGTAGGCTTCGTACGCTGTGTACATGCCTGAAGCCGCATGGCTTTCTCGTGGAAATCCCGTAAACATATGAGTGATACCTAAGACAGCAACGTGTTTTAAAGCTAGATACTGGAAATTTATTTCCTCAGCGTGTGAAAATTTATAAGCATAGCGCATGCTGTTTAAAATATATTGCATCATACCTATAATGGATCATAATAGGGGCGCCCATAGCAAAGCACCATCCATGCCATCAATTTAATGGATTATCTTTAGTGAAGTCCTACCACTTCGTTTGGAAAAGAATGATGTATAACCAAGTGTCATCAAATATAGAAAAATAACATTGGATAAAACTCAAAGATTTGCGGCAGGTATACCACGTTGACGTGACTTTGGGGAATACTTTATTCCTCAATGCAATTGGTTTTATGCCAATAAAATAGTGTTTTGTTATTATAAGTACCAGTATTGGTCTATGTATGTGGTTCTATAAGCCTGACGCTAACATCGCGCACTGTTTATTCCACATATGGGCATCGCGCAACATATATGGTAGTTTTAAAATTTTCAAGCTGCTTTTCGCAATATTGTATCTTGACGGAGGTGACAGAGAGAGAGGGTATCATAGCGGAAAATTTAATAACTACTGTTGCCAAAGAATTTAACGTTTACACAGATGGTGCGTACCTTTTGGGGTGGGAATTGAAGTTTACCTTTTCCCACAGACGGCGCCAATGATCCGAACAGATCTTTACATCTGGGCCGATCATGTGATCTTCCTCTACACAGCCTGGAACCGTCCGTCTTGAGTCAGAGCATCTTGCAGTTGGGCCGCTTTATCCCATGGGTCTTCGATGAAACGCGATGAGGGGTGTACCTGCAAGACACTCCGACGTTCAAGTCAGATATGGGTTCAATTAATTATGTAGGAGAAGATGATGTACCTTAGTGTTGATACATGTATTTATAGTGGAGAGATGAGCAGCTTGAAGATGTCTTAATGCCGAAGTATACTTGGAGATGATGTATCTTGAAGATACTTGCTGCCATGCTGCCTTTAATGTTGAGGAGCTTTTCTAAGATAGGCTTTTAATATTGTGGAGCCTGTTTGTCATGTAGCCATTAATACTAAGGTGCTTGCTGGGATAGCCTTGGTGGAAGAGATAAGATAGCAGCATGTATTTATTATGGTGGAGCTTGCTGTCATGGAGTCTTCAATATTATGCAGCTTGCAGCCTTCTTGGACTAAGGCTTTGTTTCATTGTGAAGGCTTTAGTTCTGGGCCTTGTATTTGTATAATATTTATCCAGATCAGCTACATTAATGATTTTATATATCTCTAACACCCCTAACACGAGAATTCACTGGACTTGAAAGGTGGACAATATATATATATATATATATATATATATATATCTACTTATATATGATAAGAAACTCCACAAGATTTAATTATTTATTAATTAAATGGGGGCAGTGAGGATCCCGGCGAGTATCGAACTCGTGATACCGAAGCTCTGATACCATGTAAAAAATTATTTAACCCAAAAATTTAAGCTATTTCATGAGGTTACATTAATGATTTTATATATCTTAAATGTTTTTAATACAATTATTTACCTAAAACTCGAAATTAAAATCACTAATTAAACTAAAAGAACACAGTACCAATTAATTTATGTGCTCAGTGATAATATGCATATCCTTTGAATACGAATAATCATCTTATTTGAAAAGAAACTAGTCATGTTCATTCATTATTGGCCAAATATAGTAACATCTATCATTGTTTTGCAAGTCTTATCATATGAAGCACTGGTTTTGCATCATGATTGTTGCGAGATTGCGTGGCGTCAAACGTGCTATGCAGTATAGCATGTTTAGTCAGCTTTTCTGACACATGACACATGTTTAGTCAGCTTTTCTGACACAATACACATGTTTAGTCAGCTTTTCTGACACGTGGCAAACGTGCTATGCAGCATAACATGTTACGTGTGTGTCATAAAATAATTTAAATTAATATAGGCTGAATTAAACTAAAATAATAACAAACACATATTACATTTAATTCATTAACACTCCTAAATTAAATTACATTACTTAACGGTTCAATTTTTTTTTAACATAACTTAAACTAAATTAGATGAAATTAATTAATAGTTATAAAATAATTATTTTAATTTAATTCAATCTATATTAATTTAAATTATTTTATAACTGTTAATTAATTATTTTTAGAAGTGTTAATTAATTTCATTCAATTTAGTTTAAGTTATGTTAATTTTTTGAACTGTTAAGTAATTTAATTTAATTAAGGAGTGTTAATGAATTAAATGTATTTTATGTTTGTTAATTATTTTAGTTTAATTCAGTCTATATGAATTTAAAATATTTTATAATTATTAATTAATTATTTTTAGGAGTCTTAATTAATTTCATTTAATTTAGTTTAACTTATGTTAAATTTTTTTGAGCCATTAAGTAATGTAATTTAATTGAGGAGTATTAATGAATTAAATATAATTTATGTTTTTCAATTAGTTTAGTTTAATTCAGTCTATATTAATTTAAATTATTTTATGACACACATGTATCATGCTATGCTGCATAGCACGTTTGCCACGTGTCAGAAAAGCTGACTAAGCATGCTATGCTCCATAGCACGTTTGACGCCACGTAATCTCGTTATACTGCACGGCAACTTATGTGGCCATGCACTTTCTGTCACATGTCCACTCCTACCTCGCCAGGTGTTGTATCGAGTTAGGTGACGTGACATTTTGGAAAAAAATTTGCAGAGCGTGGCATGCAGGTAATTTTTTGCGAAAAATGTGGCACTTAGATCGTTGTCCCATAAATGTTAGTGTATCTTACGTAATCATATTAGGTGAAAACTATAAACTTAATGAACGTTAGAACATGATTTTTAACTTAAAAAATGGGATTTTTTTTTCTCTTATTATATGAGATAATATATTTCTCCTACTCATGTATCAAAAGTTGTGCCAACATTTTTTTATTTTTTTAAAAGAGTGGCCCCATATGCTTTAAGGCTATGACTTTAGATAACAGTCTCTTACAACTTGAGACTTGTATTTCCTTAAAAAAAACTCAAAATAGGCGAATCGCTACTTCTAAGTATAAAAAGAAAAAATGCTTGAACTGAAAGATCAATTACAATGTCATGGTTATTCTTGTCTTTAGAGAGTATTTATCGAATTGTGTTTTTAGTATGTACTCCATATTTCTGGTAGTCAGCTGTGTAAATCTTATTGGGACATGAATGAGTCTTTAAGTGAAGCATGTCAGCTCAACACAAGGATGTCAGTTTATCAACAGGTCGGCCCAATGCCCAGAAACACTAAAATAGAGAAATAAATAGAAAAACAATAACATACATAACATTTTAATGTGAGAAACATCCTTAATGTAGAGTAATAAAAATCACGTGACCTATTCCAGTAAAATCTTCCACTATATGAATAATAGGATTACAAAGTTCTTCCCTAGTCTCACTAAAAAATTGCATGATTTCTTAACCTCACAAACGTGAATTATACTCAGTTTTTCTATGAAAGAGGTTACACACTCAAGCTTCTCTTATAGAGGAATCCTCAACACAATGGCTAATTTTTAACAAAGGAATTTTGACCCATTTTATAGTTGGGGTAGCGTCTTAGTCAACCAGAATCTTCATAATTAATGGAGAGTGGTTATATTTATTGAGGTGGTTCAGAAATTGAGTCACTGGAACATTAATTCCTTACGTGCCCAATCACCAAAGCATTAAACGAAGAACACATCCCAACAAATTTCCTCCTTCTGACTTCAATGTGTTGAATTCGTCAATTTGGCACTCTTGAAGCAGTCTTCAAATTTTCTTAAAGGTATCAGTTTGGTCATCATGTTCGACCAGCTCATGTTGGTATACACCTTGACGAGTTCGAGTTGCTTTCCTCCTAAAACATTTTAAATCCAGTGATACCTAACATCTATATGTTATGAATGAGAGTGATAGATAGAATTTTTCACTGAGTGTATTGCACTTTAGTTATCACACTTTAGCTCGTAATTTTCTTGATTATGGACTGAGTTCAAGGAGGAAATTCTTCATTCACATCATCTATAATGACTCTCACCGATAAATCTTTATTATAGATATTTTATTTGATGATTTTGATGCCAAATATGTGTTTAGAATGTGATTTTGTATAGTCTGAAACTTTTCGCGAAGATCTCATGAATATTGATTTTGCCGAGTATTTTTTATCGCTCTTTAAGCAACCGGTAGAATTCAGAAATGAATAAATGATGTGATAAGTATATGGAAGTCCAATATATGCCAAACAAGTCATGTTTAGACAAAAATGATAAATTTAGAAGTTTTACAATTTTGCGTGCAAACAGTGCATAATAATGATTCACAGTTCATTTCATTAAAACGGTGCAAAAACCCAATTATGAATTGCTAACACTGTTCCTTAGGGAATAAAAGTGAATGTAAATGAACTCACAAAAATGACCTCTTAGATTTTGATTTGATGAATTTTGGTCGTTCCGGGAGTAGAAACGACGTCCGGTAAGTTGTTCCCATTGTGGGAACGACATTCAGTAGGACGTTCCCATGGTGGGAACGATGTTTAGTAAGTTGTTTCCAAATGGGGAACGACGTTCCTTGGTTGGGAATGCCACATAGTTACTTGTGGGAGAAATGGGTAAATAGTCATTTAATGAGTTGTTGACTTTAGTTAAATAAGTGTAAGTGAAGAAAACATGTACAGTAGGTCACTAAAACATAAGACACCATCAACCATCTTCCTTTTCATTTTCGTCGAAGCCATTGGAGGAAGAAAAAAAAACTTAAGAAAGTCATAACTTGAGCTACAATTGTCGGAATCGAGTCATTCCAAAGCCATACCTTCTTAGAATTTTGAGAGGAACATAGCCCAACCCTTATTTTAGTGTGGTAAGAATTGTAGAGAGAGATCGCTGCCCCTCAAAGCTACAAAAATATTCTTGAATTTCTGAAATTTTGAGTGGTTTAGAGCTTGTGGAAGCCTGAAGAACGTTCCTCTTTCCATTCTTGGGTGTCTAGTGGTAAGTAAATCCAACTCGTTTCAAGTTTTCATGAAGAAATGAGAATGCTAGGTTTTGGATGAATAGTAATAATGTGAATAGTGATTTTGGATGGAAAAACTATGGTTGTTTGGTATTATTTCATGTTATAGAGTTGTTCCTTGTGACATTGTAGTGGAGGAACACCCATTGGAAGCAACATCTACTCAAGATAAAGACTTTTTGAAATTTTACCAAAGACAAGTTGTGTTTTATGAGAATATGAGAAATTTTTAGCCAATAGCTTAACGTTCCCTGTGTTGTATGAATTGTTGATCACCTTTATACATTTTCTATAGGTTGCTCTTATGTGAAAGTTGGTGATTGTGCTCATTTGGGCTAAAGAAAAATATGGGAAGTGTATCTTTGATAAAGTGAGTGTTTGAATGACTCAAGAGTCAAGTCAAGAGTATGTTAAGCTATAAGTTATGTGAAAAATAAAGAGAGGAACGTCTTGCCTTCCTTGTATGTGGCTTCGGCCATATGAGGTCTAGGTAGATTAGGATGTTCTAAAATTAGAAATGAGTATTTTAGAGGCATTGGTATATCATTCTAAGGACCTATGTAAGCATGAAACCATGTGGTTGCTTGTTGAATTGGTAATCACCCTAAAACGATTTAATATGTGAATTTAAGAATTATGGTCTTGACTTGTAGGTTGGCATATAATTGACATAAGCTTTCTGAGTAAAGGTGAAAGCAATGAAGTGTGTGTCTTGTATAATTACATGACATTGTATCATTTTATTGAGTTTTGATTTGAATTCTTTCTCTAGGTGTGCCTAGGGATTTCGAACATTTGGATTCTTTTAGAGGAAGATAAGTGACTTGTGTGACAAGTAAGATTATTGTTAATGCTCTAAGAGGTAAGCTCTATGTTTAAGGAATTTTCTCATATCTATGTGTTCCACAATGGTTAATGGACTATGGTTGGTATTGTATTATTGTCTTTTGATACTTGGTATAAATGCATTCATATAGAGCTATATGAGGATATGATATGTTTTGTTTTGATGTGTTCACTTTGATATGATATGTTGTGTTGAGTCCCGCTTGGGGTCCAGCCTTGGGAACACGTGCCCTGATTTTCGCTTACGGTCCTCCCTTGGGATTGACTGTGTACACCTTTGTTATATGCTGAGTTTCGCTTGGGATCCTCCCTTGGAAACACGTACGTTGATTTTCGCTTGGGGTCCTCCCTTGGGAATGATTGTGTACATATTTGATATGATATTTTTGTTCTGATGTGATTACTGTGATGATTTTCGTAAATGAATTTATATGCACTTGGGGTCCTCCCTTGGGATTGACTGTGTACACTTTTGTTATGATATTTGTTAGGTGCGTTGTCTTTAGGATTCAGAAAATTTGTAGTAAAGTGGAAACCCTAAGTCGTCTCTCTCAAGGAAATTGCTTGGGTAAAAATCGTTTATCAAAACAGAAATTAAAAGGGGGGTTTTTGGATTTTGGTTGAATAATTAAAAAGGCAGAATATGAAATTGGATTTAAAATTCGTAATTAAAAATAACCAACCTAAGGTTTGGGATCCATGGACGTCTTTCCTCGGATAAGAAGATATCAGAATCGTGATTGATTTGTCAATCAGATCAGAATCCTTATTTCCAATTGACAACCCTCTCTAAGCGATCGCTTAGCATTTGATCAAAGACGATACTTCTACTCATACAATCGCAGAGTATCAGCCCGCTTGATTTAAGGTCATAGGGTCAATCAACCTAATCATCAAATCTGATGATTAATCCCTTTCCATAATCGCAATCGCGAACCTCAGATTGAATATCCACGATCGCACGATATCAATCTGAGTTTGGAAGGGAAACAAAAACTGATTTGAAATAAACGCAGACCCTCAAGACTAATCTATGGAATCCATTACCCTTAGGTTGATTAAAAAGTTCTTAGCCTCGCATGGCTAAGATAAACATGATAAAAAGAAGATGAAGAAAAAGATGAAGAACAGAATTTAACCAAAAACTCAGAGAGAACTTTTCTATTGCAAAAACTGACTACTCAAGGGTTTCCTAGAGTCTCCTTTAAATAGCCGTCACGCAGGACGGCTAGGGTTTCACCGCTTCAGCCCAAACATAAAATAAAAGCTGAATAAAAAAAAATGGGATAGGATATTGTGACACCCAAGTTATGTTACACCCATGTGACACTCAGTCAATCTCACCGTTAGATCGCTTATGTTGATCCAAAGGTTATATTTATTTCCATCTTTGTATGGTCATGATTTCCAAAATTTAAAGTGAAAGCATTAAATATGGGAAATCATAATCATACAAAGGTAGAAATAAATATAAAATATTAAATTTGAGAAATCATGACCATACAAAGATGTAAATAAACATAACCGTTTAATCAACATAAGCGATCTAACGGTGAGATTGACTGGGTGTCACATGGGTGTAACATAACTTGGGTGTCACAATATCCTATCTCAAAAAAAAAAAAAAAAAAACATGGCCTTGAGCCCTAAACACATTGGGTCCTAATGAAAATTACAAATTCAAACGTCAAAATAAAATTCCAGCAAAACACGTCATCTTGAGATCAAGTGTCGACCATCTTCCCGTCTGAATTGGGCTTCAGTAGCTGAAATAGCGATTGTAGCCCTATCTGTTAGCTGCAAAAATCAACAAGAACGGAGTCAATCGGACATTTGTAGAGTGAGATATGGTCAAAATACGGAAGTAGTGTAAATCTGGAAAATTATGACGAAAATCAATTAAACCCAACTAAAATCTAGAATTGTGAATTGACCCAAAAGACCTTTATTTAATTCAAATAAATCATAAAAATACCAACCAAGAGTAATAAATAAGTGTAACAAAATATGAGTTATCAGGTCCTCCCTTGGGAATGACTGCGTACATCTCTGATAAAGATATTGTATATGCTCAGTTTAGTTATGATATTTGTTACGTGCGTTGATTTTTGCTTGGGGTCCTCCCTTGGAATAACTGCGTACATCTCTGATAAGATATGTGTATATGCTCATTTTAGTTATGATATTTGCGTATATGATGACGTGTCTATTCTGTATCTGACTTTTATGCACGAGTGGGCCTAGGGTATGGAGATTTCTCTACAAACCTGGAGCTTACTGAGATTTGTTATCTCACCCCGTTTGGGGACATCATTTCATGTATATAGACTGTCGGTAAGCCCTATATAGACTGTCGGTAAGCCCTCACGGGGCAAGGACATGACCCGTAGATAGAGGTGCTGTTATGGATCGGATCTTGGGTAGCAGTATGCTACTATTTTTTTAGAGGATTATTATGTTGCTTTTGTATTCCTTTTGTTTTGAGAATCGTGATGTCTGATCCGTTATTTTTTATGTGGCCTGTATATGTTTTGTACATGTTTTCTTTTTTGATGCATGTACAATTGTGTATTCAGATATGTTCATATGATTATGTAGTATTCAGTTATGTGTATGTGTTAGTTATGCATGCTGTTAGACTTAGTGGCACGGAGCCAATTATGCATGCGCCCAGGGATGGGTATTTAATTCTTTATGGATACCTGGTATTTTTGAAATCATAGATTATATAAATGATTAACAGGATACCTTGAGAGTGGGATTTGTAATCCCCATTTGTCCGGTTTACAGCCGTTACTCTGTCTGATTTTTGTTTCCGTTAAATGAAATGTAAATTAGAAGAAATTTATGCAATGCTATATATCATGTGAAACAGATTAAAGAAATATAAAGAAAAATTTAGCTTGTATTTTTGTAAGCTAATTCAAGATTATAAGGTAAGTCTTCTGCTGACACATATTTTAGTATCATATGTATGTTAATTGAACCGACTCGAGACGAGGATGTTACATTTATGGTATCAGAGCAGTTGCTTTAGGGAGTTCCCGTGATATATAGCATAAGATGTTTGACGCTGATGTTCTTGAGTGTTTTCTTGGAGTGTTGTATAATGCTTGTGTGATCACTTTGTGTGAGAGTAGCTAACTCATTCCTTTGTGTAATATGTGTGGAGATATGGTTCCTCCAAGGAGGACTCGTGGGGCATCTAATATTGATGATCCACCACCGGATCCTGTTGTAGCTGTTTTGGCTGCACTGAAGCAGACTTTGGCTGCATCTAGGCAGCAGGAACTTGAATTAATGATGAATGCGAATAAGGATATTCTGGGGGCCAATAGGTTAGCTAATCTTGAGATGACGAGACTTATGCTGGCGGAGGTACGTGCAAGTGCGCAGCCTCGGCCGCAGCCACAGGCGTAGCCCTAGTTGCCACCACAGCCGCCACCACCCCTTATACTCTCCATGTAGAGGAAGGGGTTGGTAATGTTAATCCTCATGCAAAAGTTTCTAGTCATCATGGTGGAGATGATGGTAGCCATCAAGTAAGTGTTGTGAGGTATGTTGGACTGCCCATTGAGGATAGAGAGTGTTGAATGTCTTCAGAAATCATTCATCACCCCATTATAAGGGTGGAATAGATCCCATTGCCACTGCAGAGTGGATACAAGAGCTTGAGCGCATCTTCCATGTCATGTTATGTAATAACAATATAAAATTATTGTACTCTACTTATATGTTACAGGGGACCTAGCTGATTGGTGGAATAATATTTGCCTTCCATTAGAGTGTCAGGGTTATACAGTGACCCGGCCATATTGCTGATTATGTTGTTGAAGCATTCAATTTGATTGTGACAAAGAGGAGATTCTGTATACGTATTACAACAGTTGTTGGGAATATTCTTGAGGAATCATTCATCTGTAAGTATGTGAAATTCAAGTATGATGATAGAGAATACACTGCTGACTTCATTGTCTTGCATCTGGCATCTGTGAATGTGATTTTGGGAATGGATTGGTTATCCAAAGATTGTAAGATGATTGACTGTTATAGCAAGACCATTTCTATTTCCTTGAGTGTTGAGAAAAATGATTCTCCTTATTTGTCAGTACTTCGGGTTGTAAAGGCCTTGAAGCAAGGGGATTCTGGGTACTTTTGTTGGGAGGTCTGGTTGGTATCAATGAGGAGCCAATTTCTGATATCCTTGTTCTCAGTGATTATGAGGATGTATTTTCGGATGAAATTTTGAGTTTTTCGCCAGAGAGAGATTGAATTCTCTACTGACTTATTGCTTCGTGTGGGGCCTATCTCTCTAGCTCCATACCGGATGTCACCTCTGGAATTAGTAAATTGAAGAAACAGATTGAGGACTTGTCCAAAAAAACAAAAGAATTTTATTAGACCAAGTGTATCTCCTTAGGGAGCACCAGTGATCTTTGTTAAGTAGAATGATGGAACCATGAGATTATGTATTGATTACCGGCAATTGAATAAGGTTATTGTCAAGAATAAGTATCCTTTGTCACGTATTGATGATTTGTTGGATCAGTTGAGAGGTGCAACTGTATTTTTTAAGATTGATCTCTGATCCGGGTATCACCAGATTCGGATAAAGCCGGATGATGTTTCGAAGACAACATTCAGGTCTAGGTATGGACACTATGAATATTTGGTCATTCCATTTGGGCTTACTAATGCACCTGTCGTGTTCATAAGCTATATGAATCGGATTTTTAAGCCTTATCTTAATCAATTCATGGTCGTATTTCTTGATGACATTTTGATATACTTTAAAAGTAAAGAGGAGAATGCGATACATCTGGGGATTGTTCTTCAGACCTTAAGAGGTCATCAACTTTATGCTAAGCCATGCAAGTGTGACTTTTGGCTTTCTCAGATATAATTTCTCGGTCATGTCATCTCATATGAAGGAGCACCAGACATGGTTCAAGAGACTACTTATCAAATTGCTATGATGCATGAACGATTGAGGAAAGCTCTGAGCCGGCAAAAGAGTTATTATAATGGGAAACATCGACCCTAGAATTTTCTGAAGGGGATCATGTATTGATTCGTTTGTCACCGACTACAGGTGTTGGGCGTGCTCTCGGAGTGAGGAAGTTGAGTCCTAGGTTCATAGGATCTTACCAGAAAATAAAGAGGCTCGGATCTGTGGTATATCAGCTTTCCATACTTCCACTTTTGTCAAATCTGCATAGTATTTTTCACGTGAGTTAGCTTCGTAGATATGTATATGATGTGTCCCACATTGTCCAGCAGGACGACATAGAGGTAAAGAAAGATTTGAAATTTGTTGTGGGACCACTGAAGGTTCTGGCTCGTGATGAAAAAGTATTGAGGAACATGGTTATTCCCATGGTTGAGATACAATGGAAAAGTCTGACTCCTGAGGACGCTACTTAGGAGCGAGAGGATAATATTCTCCAACGTTATCCTGAGTTTGACGTCAAGTATGTGTTAAGATTTTTTGGGCAAAATCCTTAAAAATTGGAGAGAATATAATGACCCTCACCGGT
This sequence comes from Gastrolobium bilobum, assembly GCF_033153095.1. NCBI lineage: Eukaryota > Viridiplantae > Streptophyta > Magnoliopsida > Fabales > Fabaceae > Gastrolobium > Gastrolobium bilobum. The sequence continues at coordinate 224,593 of NW_026897545.1, forward strand.
AAATCTTTATTATAGAGATTTAATTTGATGATTTGGATGCCAAATATATGTTTAGAATGTGATTTTGAGTAGTCTGGCACTTTTCGCGAAAATCTCGTAAATAGTGATTTTGTCGGGTATTTTTTACCGCTGTTTAAGCAACCGGTATAGTTCGGAAATGAATAAATGATGTGATAAGTATATGCAAGTCCAATATATATCAAATAAGTCATGTTTAGACAAATAATGATAAATTTAGAACTTTTACGATTTTGCGTGCAAACAGTGCACAATAGTGATTCACAGTTCATTTCATAAAAAATGGTGCAAAAATCCAATTGTGAATTGCTAATATTGTTCCTTAGGGAATAAAAGTGAATGTAAATGAACTCAAAAAAATTACCTCTAAGATTTTGATTTGATGAATTTTGGTCGTTCCCGGAGTCGGAACGACGTTCGGTAAGTTGTTCCCATGGTGGAAACGACATTCAGTAGGACGTTCCCATGGTGGGAATGATGTTCAGTAAGTTGTTCCTGAAGGGAGAATGATGTTCCCATGGTGGGAACGTCATTCCTTGGTTGGGAATGCCACAAAGTTACTTGTGGGAGAAATTGGTAAATAGTCATTTAATGAGTTGTTGACTTTAGTTAAATAAGCGTAAGTGAATAAAATATGTACAGTAGGTCACTAAAAACATAAGACACAATCAGCCATCTTCCTTTTCATTTTCGTGGAAGCCATCGGAGGAAGAGAGAAAAAATTGAGAAAATTATAATTTGAGCTACACTTGTCGGAATCGAGTCATTCCAAAGACAAACCTTCTTAAAATTTTGAGAGGAATACAAACCAACCCTTATTTTAGTGTAGGAAGCATTGTAAAGAGAGATTTCTTCCCCTCAAAGGACCTATGTAAGCATGAAACCATGTGGTTGCTTGTTGAATTGGTAATCACCCTAAAACGGTTTAATATGTCCATTTAAGAATTATGGTCTTGACTTGTAGGTTGGCATATAATTGGCATAAGCTTTATGAGTAAAGGTGAAAGAAATAAAGTGTGTGTCTTGTATAATTACATGGTATTGTATCATTTTATTGAGAATTCTTTCTCTAGGTGTGCCTAGAGATTTTGAACATTTGGATTCTTTTGGAGGAAGATAAGTGACTTGTGTGACAAGTAAGATTATTGTTAAAGCTCCAACAGGTAAGCTCTATGTTTAAGGAATTCTCTCCTATCTACGTGTTCCACCATGGTTAATGGACTATGGTAGGTATTGTATGATTGTCTTCTGATACTTGGTATAAATGCATTCATATATAGCTATATGAGGATATAATATGTTTTGTTTTGATATGTTTACTTTGATATATTTTGATATGATATATTGTGTTAAGTCCCGCTTGGGGTTCATCCTTGGGAACACGTGCACTTAATTTCTCTTGTGGTTCTCCTGTGAGATTGACTGTGTACACCTCTGTTATGTGATGATTCTTGGATAATGGATTTATATACACTGATTTGCGCTTGGGGTCCTCCATTGGGATTGACTGTGTACACCTTTGTTATATGCTGAGTTCCGCTTGGGGTCCTCCCTTGGGAACACGTACTTTGATTTCTGCTCGGGATCCTCGCTTGGGAATGACTGTGTACATCTTTGATATGATATGTTTTGTTCTGATGTGATTATTGTGATGATTTTCATAAATGAATTTATATGCACTAATTTTCGCTTGGGATTGACTGTGTACACCTATGTTATGATATTTGTTAGGTCCATTGATTTCCGCTTGGGGTTCTTCCTTGGGAATGACCGCGTACATCTCTGATAAAGATATTGTACATGCTCAGTTTAGTTATGATATTTGTTACGTGCATTGATTTCCGCTTGGGGTTCTCCCTTGGGAATGACTGCGTACATCTCTGATAAGATATCTGTATATGCTCATTTTAGTTATGATATTTGCGTATATGATGCAGTGTATATTTTGTATCTGACTTTTATGCAGGAGTGGGCTCAGGGTATGGAGATTTCTCTACAAACCTGGAGCTTACTGAGATTTGTTATCTCACCCCGTTTAGGAACATCATTTCAGGTATATAGACTGCCGGTAAGCCCTCCCAGGGCAAGGACACGACCCGTAGATAGAGGTGTTGTTATGGATCAGATCTTGGGTAGCAGTATGCTACTATTTTTTTAGAGGATTATTATGTTGCTTTTGTATTCCTATTGTTTTGAGGATCATGATGTCTGATCCGTTATTTTTTATATGGCCTGTATATGTTTTGTAGATGTTTTCTATTTTGATCCATGTGTAATTGTGTATTCAAGCATGTTCATATGATTATGTAGTATTCAATTATGTGTATGTTTTGGTTATGCATGATGTTAGACTTAGTGACAAAGTGCCAATTATGCATGTGCCCAGGGATGGGTATTTGATCCTTGATGGATATCTGGTATTTCTGGAATCATAGATTATATAGATTCTTATCAAGATACCTTGAGAGTGGGATTTTTAATCCCTATTTTCCCGGTTTACAGTCGTTACTCTGTCCGATTTTCGTCTCCGTCAAATGAAATGTAAATTAGAAGAAAGTTATGCAATGCTATATATCATATGAAACGGATTAAAGAAATAGAAAGAAAAAGTTAGCTTGTATTTTCATAAGCTAATACAAGATTATAAGTTAAGTCTTTCGCTGACGCATGTTTTATTATCATATGTATGTTAATTGAACCGGCTCGAGACGGGGATTTTACATAATCTCCTTGCTTACTTCAATCGCAACTACGTACTTGACCCTGGTTATTGAGAGTGCAACACATTTATGGAGTAGACTTCCTAGACTTCCTAGAGTTAGTATCTCTCCGCTAAATCAACATTTATAAAGCCTTCGAACTCGGCCTTACCTTCTCCAAAAAAGAGGCATAAGTATAACTTGAGTGTTCCTCTAAGATACCTGAAGATCTACTTTATTACTTCATAATATTCTTTGCCAGGATTTGACATAAATCGACTAACAAGATTGACTGCATAAGCTAGATCGGGCCTTGTGCATACCATCACGTACATCAGACTTCCAATTACAGATTGATACGGGATCTTCAACATCACATCTCTTTCTTCATCAGATCTTGGACATAGCTTTTGACTAAGCTTTATGTGTTCAGCCAAGTGGATGTTTACTGTCTTGGCTTTGTCTATGTTGAATCTCTTCAAGATTTTCTCAATTTATTTTTCTTTTGAAAGCCACAACAGCTTCCTTTGACGATTTCAATGATCTGGATTCCCATAATTTGCTTTGCAGGGCCTAGGTCTTTCGTCACAAAGGACACGCTAAGGCCTTCTTCAGAGCCATATTCACTTTATTTTTCCCTACAATCAACATTTCGTCAGCATATAAGAGAAGAATTAGAAAGTATCATGCTTCATACCTCTTAATGAAAATGTAATGGTCGGCCTCCATCTTCATGAACTTATTCTGCGTCATGAAGGATTGAAATTTCTTATACCATTTCCGAGGTACTTGTTTCAATCCATTAAGGTTTTTCTTCAAAAGATAGACCAAATTTTTTTTACCTAGAGCTTGGAAACCCTTTAGATTGTTCCATGTCTATCTCTTCTTCCTAGAATGCAGTTTTCACGTCTATTTTTTCTATTATAATATTTATTTTAAACAAATTGTTTTTTAGAATCATATAAATATATGATAAACTTATTTTTAAACAAATATACAACATAGAATATCACACGATTCCAAAATCTAAATGAAAGGGATTGGCAAACTTTAGTAAGCAAAATTGTGCTCATTAAAATGGGTTTTAGGCATCTGGTTGTGAAAAGAAAATCAATTTTTGTACTCTATTATGCACTTATAAAACATATAACAACATCACAGTGCAATAATTCAGACAAATGTACCCAATTGAACAGATAAAATTCTATATCAGACTCTTCAGCATGAGCTTATATAGAGTGGTGTTATGATAAACAATCTTTTATTTGAAGCTTACAGACCCAAGAAACAAGTCAAGCACCAAAATAAAATTCATCAAACATCATATCAATTAACAAACCAGAAATTTAATAAAAATCCTATTAGAAAATCTACTTACACTAGATAATATAATCTCTACTTAGCAAGATGGCAGAGCCATATTTCAAAAGCATATCATTTCACCTTTTATTTAGATTGAAAGGCCTTAAATAGCTCTCAGAAATACCAAGGTGATTTGCTTTGTTTCACTTTTCACCCTACTCACAACCTTGGAATTGCACATAGAAGGAGGCCGTTGTCCATGTGAAGGGTAAACATGACCTTGTAAGTCACTTTTTTTGTTCCATTTGCAAGTTTGAATCTGAAGAAATGAAGAATAGCCATTGCTACTATTTTCATTTGTCTATAAGCAAAGTCCTTCCCTAAGCAAACACGAAGCAATGACACATAGAAGCTTAAGTACAAGATTGGTAACAACAATTCTCATCAAGCAAGCTAACTTAAAGGAAAACAAGTTACAGACATGGAAAGCTACAAATTTAAATGGAGATTCGGGTTGGAAAATTCCATTTTTGAGCCATCTTTCAGGATTAAATTCCTCAGCGTCTTCACCCCAAATGGAAGACATGAGACCCATACCATAGGCCAAGTAGTACACTCCATCACCCTTTTTTAGTTTGTGACCATCAGGAAGAATATCAGGTGCCTCTGCAATCCTCCCATCCTTGAATCATACCAAAGACATGTTCATCAAAATCCACATAATAAGTTATGTTGTTTGTGTTGTTGCTGTGTTGCAACCTAACATGGCACATAAGTGAGTGTGTGTGCATTTCTGGAGTCACATGAGATGAAATGAAAACCATTGAAAGTAATTTACTTTATCTGAATACTATGTACTGATATTAAGCTATCTCTGATTTGCACAAGTTTTTTACAAATGCACGCACGCGCACATACACATATTTCAACAAGTGACCAAACTTGTATGCTTGAGTTAGCTCAATCGCCCAAAGCAATAATCAAATCAGATTGTGCAACTATCATAAGCTGCACAAACTGTTTGAGTAGCATGTGACACAGATAATAGTACCATCATCAATCAACATATTATCCCAATTTAATTAGGGTCGCGATTGATGAACCCAAATAAAAATCAAGTGAAGACAAATAAAAAGAAATAAAAAGTTGGGATCATGCAGAGAATAGTATCCTAATATAGAAATTTTGTAGAGAAGGATGAAATAATTCAAGATGGTTTTGAGCAAATTTATTGAAGGTACCGCAGGGACTGCATGGTACAATCTCAAGGTCTCTGTCAATGCTGCATGAAGATACTGCATTTTATCAAGAGTGGCATCTGTTAAATTAGCGATGAAATCATCTATTTTGGATTCACTTTCATGGCTACAAGTGACATCTCTCACTTCTTGCACAATCTTTTCCTCTATAAGAGGGTTCTTGCAGAGCATATATAAGAACCATGAAAGAGTGTTTGCACTTGTGTCTTTGCCAGCTATCATAAAGTTCAGGATTATATCCCTCAAATACTTATCTGTCATAGTTGTTGGGTACTTCTTGCTCTCCATCAAAAAGGTTGACAGCATGTCCTCTTTAACATTCTGAAAACCAAAGCAGCCATTTAACTGTAAATAGTATTAAAAGGAGGACTTAGAAAAAAAATCATCTTTTGGAAGACTAGATGGTTCAAATGCATCATATCCAAAGTTTCATTAGAAATGTATTGAAAAATGAAAAACATCACCCAATTTTAATTTCCACTTTTGTATCAGTAAGTTACAATATATGATTTATTCAAATGAAATAGAAACGATATTCAGGGGGAACACAAGTTTGTGATCATCTCACTGAATCTTGCTGAACTTTCAATTGTGCTTTTTTGGTATTAATTACTCCATGGACGAAATCATCTATTAATTTCACATTTCGCTTAAGGGTAGCTTCACAACCAATGTTAAGGAACCTTTTGATCTTCCAGAATGGATCAACATAGCGCCAAAAAGTCAAAGCATTTGATTCGTCAAAGGCCTTCATGAACTCAATTCCCTCTTTGCTTGATCCCTCTAAGCAATTCAATTTTGTTCCAAATCCAACTTTGAATATGGAATCCAAAGTGCATCTATTTAATAAGACCTGGAAAAAGAGCAAACGTTGTATCTACATCACACTTTGTAATTGTAAGATAATATGATGTTAGCAACTGTAACATCCCTGTCTCGAGTTGGTTCAATTGATATACATATGATACTTAATAGAAACAGCGGAAGACTTAACTTACGAAAATACGAGCTAACTTTTTTTTTTCTTTAATCCTATCTCACATGATATCTCACATTGCATACTTCTCCTAATTTAATTCGTATTTGACGAAGACGAAAATCAGGCAGAGTAACCTCTGTAAATTGGACAAGTAGGGATTTGCCAATCCCACTCTTAAAGGTTCTTGATAAACAGTTTATACCATATATAATTTCAGAAATACCAGATATCTATAAAGGACTATATACCCATCCATGGGTGCATGCATAACTGGCTCTGTGCCACTATGTTTAACAATATACATATTTCAGCATATGAACATATCTGAATACACAAATGTACATGCATCAAATATGAACACATGTACAAAACATATACGGACCATATATTGTATAATGGATCAAACATCATGATCCCAAAATGAATAGAACACTATACAACAGTACATATTCTCCGAAAATAACATCTATAATAAATAGTAGCGTCCGGCCACCCAGAGTTCCATATCCTCGTACTAGTACCTCTAGCCACGGGAAATGTCCTTGTCCCATGAGGGCTCTTCAATTAACTGTGTTCCGGAAATCATATCCCCAAACGGGGTTAGAGACGAATCTCTAGAAAGCTCCAGGTTTATGGAAAACTCTCCATACCCTGGGCTCACTTCCTGCATGACAGTCAGATATATAATATACAAAACATCATATAAGCAAATATCATAGCTGAACAAAGCATATACACATATCTTATCAGAGACGTACGCAGTAATTCCCAAGGGATGACCCAAGCGAAAATCAACACACGTAACAAATATCATATACAAAATCATCACAATAATCACATCAGAACAAAACATATCTTATCAGAGACATATGCAGTCATTCCCAAGGGATGACCCCAAGCGGAAATCAATGTACGTAACAAATATCATATACATAATCATCAGAATAATCATATCAGAACAAAACATATCTTATCAGAGACGTACGCAGTCAGTCCCAAGGGATGACCGCAAGCGAAAATCAACATACGTGTTCCCAAGGGAGGACCCCAAGCGGAATCAGAACATATCAGAGGTGTACACCATTAGTCCCGAGGGATGACTCCAAGCAGAAATTAGTGCACATAGGATCAATGGCTAGAGATCATCACATAACAGAGGTGTACACCCTCAATCCCAAGGGAGGATATAACACCTCATAATTCTAAATTATATATTAAAAATATTAAATGAGGATTAAACGGGAGGATTAGTGAAAATCCTAAAAATTAGGCCAAAATACAAAGGAAGGGCAAAACGGTAATTAGCCAACACGCAACCCTAAGAAGATAAAAAATGAGAAGAAGGTCTCAGATGATAAAAATAACCCTGGAAATGGATTTCAGAACGAAAAATTGAGTGGGTAGGCAAGTTTCAGAAAATTCAGTGAATAGTATTTTTACCGGGTAAAAAATATCGCGGTACAATTGCACCGTAAAGCGTGCCGATTGAGTTTTGAGCTCTAGGTTTTGAATACAAGTTATTAATGGTTTATAGAACTAGGGAATATGATTTCTGATGAAATTTGACAGAAATTAGTAAGTTTGGGAAAGCGTGCCTACGATGCGCGTAACAACTTAAAACAACATTTTCTCCGAACGACCGGAAAACTCTGGATTCATCTGATCAAGGGTAATTAAAGGACAATGGTTAATGTTAAAAATTAGAGTTTCTAAATATGTTATGAAATCATGGACGTTTAGTGGAATTGGAGGAAAATTCGAATTAGTTTGAAATCGCGTGAGGTGGCGGTGATGCCCACCTCACTTAAGTGGACTTAGCCACATGGACCAACACTATTCATCATCATCTAAAACGTCTTTTCTCTCTCTAAAATTTGTGCTCCCTTCCCCCCTCCATGACCATTTTCATTCAAATCTTCTTCCTCTCTTAACTTCATCGATTCTTAACCGAATCAGGCAATTCTTGTCTTGAAATTTGTTGGAAATCACCTTCCAAACACATTGGTGGTATCCATTAGCCTTGAAACCCTCTCATTTTTGAGAAACAAGCAAAAACCAGCCACGAATTTCTTGGGAATTTTGGTGTTCATGGAGTTGTTTGGAGCTCCAATGGTTTAGGGTGTCTTGGAGGAGCCTTGTGCCTAGCTTTTGAGTAAGTTTCCTTGCATTTTAACGGTTTAATCTTGTGATTGGATTTATGAACCCTAAAGAGGGCTTGGTTGATTGATGTGCTTAGAGAGCTCAAATGAAAAATGTTTGTACATTAATGTGTCTTAGAATGATGTGTAGTAGCCATAAATGCAATAAAAATTATTGATGAAAAATGTGCATTTTTAACTTAGAAAATTTTGAGGTTGTCATGACTTTGGGTTTTTGGATTGTTGTTAGAAGTGTGTTGGGAGTTGTTGTGTAGTTGTATGATGACATAATAGGATTGTATGAGATGTGGAAAAATGAAATTGGGTTGAAAATCTCTTGGGAATTGCCTTGGTGCAATTCGGCCATTTAAGGAAAAGTGAGGGATTTATGTTGAAAAATTATTTAGATGATGTGTTGTGTAATTAAATGGTAATTAGATGAGTTGTGTGGTGGTTGGAAGGTTAGAGAACCAATGGAAAAATAGTTGAGAGTGTTGAGTGGTTCATTGGACCTAGAGCGAAATATTAGGCAAAACGACGTTTAAAAGACGTAAAATGAAAAGTGGCACTTGAATTGGCCTTTTGGTAACCTAAGGATGCCTAATAAAATTAGAAAGAAAATTTAGAAAAATAAATTGGAAAATAAGCCTACTAGGGCCGAACCTACATAGTGTAGGGGAGGTTTTTGACATTTTTCTTATTCTGATAGAATTGCCGTGTACTGATGATTCGTACATGGTTGTTGTAGGTTGTCGTACGTTGATTTGAACCCCGAACCGTGAGTCGGTGGATTGCCCTTGGTCCTGGACCAAGTGGGATTGAGGTAAGTGATTGGAACAATACTTGTATAATTGGTAACTTGCATGTGTTCGTATGAGTTTTAAGTAATTGGGAATGTCCTCTGTGTAGGCATTCTGTTGAGTAACGAGCTCGGAGAATATACTGCTTTGGAGCTAAGTGGAGAGGCTTATTAAGGTAACCTCTTGGTATTGGGGCTTGATCCCCTTGTGTGTTCCACCATGCCCGTTGAGGTTGATGGTAGGAAGTGTATGTAAGTAATGTAGAATAACATGATCATGCATTTGTTATGTATGTTAGTGGTACATTGGATGTACCGAGTCTCTGGCTAGTAGACAATTTTGCCTTCGGGCGTTTCGGACTTCCACTGGATAGGTCTCCGAGAGGGAGTTCCAGTTGACCTAGGGTCGTGGTGTATGATCCGGATAGGAGAAGACTAGGAAGTCTCGGGTGTATGTGGATGGGAGGGGTGCCTTGGTTAGATGTTCTTGGAACACGCATTGGATGAGACCTGTAGGCTTATATGCCGAGCCATTAGGCAGGACGTTGCATGGTATTGGTAGCGACCATTCCAGCTTCGTCGTATTTTGTATCCCTATGTTCCCCAGTTTCTCTAAATCCCTTGCTATATCCCATTTTTCAAGATGTTATTCTATATTATTTATATGCATCGAAGTGAGCCATTGGGCGGAGTTTTCTCCAGAACCTGTGGGTTACTGAGATATATTCGTATATCTTACCCCGCCTTGGGGGCTTTATTTCAGGAGGTAGCAGTGGTGCAAGAGCGGCGGGCAAGAAGCCCGTATGATGAGTCATTGGAGGACTTTATACATTTTGCATTTTGATGGCCATTGGGCCTAGGCTACACTTAGGGTATGAACATTGTATATGTTGTTAGGATGCGATTTATTTCATATTTGTTCATGCTATTTTGGCCTAAGTCTAGATACATGTAGTTTATTACATTTGGAGATTTATGAATTATGTTGTAAATTGGATAATTGTAAGTATTTTAAATTGGATCTTGTGTAATGTGAAGCATATGTAATATGATGAAAGGGAAATAGGCCTATTTTAGGATTATGATTATGTGTATTCTGATAGAATTGTCGTGTATTGATGATTCGTACATGGTTGTTGTAGGTTGCCGTACGTTGATTTGAACCCCGAACCATGAGTCGGTGGATTGCCCTTAGTCCTGGACCAAGTGGGATTGAGGTAAGTGATTGGAACAATGCTTGTATAATTGGTAACTTGCATGTGTTCGTATGAGTTTTAAGTAATTGAGAATATCCTCTGTGTAGGCATTCTGTTGAGTAACGAGCTCGGAGGATATACTGCTTTGGAGCTAAGTGGAGAGGCTTATTAAGGTAACCTCTTGGTACTGGGGCTTGATCCCCTTGTGTGTTTCACCATGTCCGTTGAGGGTGATGGTAGGAAGTGTATGTAAGTAATGTAGAATAACATGATCATGCATTTATTATGTATGTTAGTATGTTCTCCAGTTTCTCTAAATCTCTTACTATATCCCGTTTTTCAGGATGTTATTTTATATTATTTATATGTATCAAAGTGAGCCATTGGACGAAGTTTTCTCCGGAACCTCTGGGTTACTGAGATATATTTGTATATCTCACCCGTCTTGGGGGCTTTATTTCAGGAGGTAGCAGTGGTGCAAGAGCGGCGGGCAAGAAGCCTGTAGGATGAGTCGTTGGAGGACTTTATACATTTTGCATTTTGATGGCCATTGGGCCTAGGCTAGACTTAGGGCATGAACATTGTATATGTTGTTAGGATGAGATTTATTTCATATTTGTTCATGCTATTTTTGCCTAAGTCTAGATACATGTAGTTTATTACATTTGGAGATTTATGAATTATGTTGTAAATTGGATAATTGTAAGTATTGTAAATTGGATCTTGTGTAATGTGAAGCATATGTAATATGATGAAAGGGCAATAGGCCTATTTTAGGATTATGATTTTGTGTATGATTAGTAAATGCATGCAATTGGACTTTGATGATTGAAACGTATTGAGTATTAATAAAGTAAGCAATGCGATACGTATTATATAAGTAAAATAAACTGTGATGGGTTGTAAGTGCCCCAAGGAATTGTTGGTCCTTGTGAGTGCCACCCAATGATTATTAGGTACATTTGAGGTCCTAGAATACATTAGCAAACTTGGGGACTTTCGGTAAAAACAAAGGAAACTCTGGCGAAATTTCTAGAAATTGGCATAATTTAGGCGAACTTCGGGAGAGCATATCTCCCTCCACAGAAGTCCGATAGGGACGTGCCAGATGTCATTTTGAAGCTTGAGATGTCCTCTATCTTATGGTAATATTTGATAGAATTATGGGTTGAACGTCGGCCTGGAGAAGGCAAAGAGGTCAGACTGCCCATTTGCTCACTGCACTTGTGGCAGTTCTGGACCGGTTTTGGGAAATTAATTCCTGCTTCATTTCTTAGTCAAATTAAGTGCATGATATATAAAATTGAATCTTGAGGTGTCTAGTTTGTTGTATAAAAATTTGAGAGCAATTGGTTAAGTTTATTTTCTGCAGTAATTCATGGAGTGAAGGATGTTTGGAGCTATTTTGGGGTTGGTTAGTAGTTTTGTTTGTCCAACTTCAAATGGCGATATTCGGAGCAAACGAGCTCTAAATAACTCGTGTGATAGCATCCTAGAAAGATAATTGAGTGTATAATAACATATCAAAAGATGGGAGGCTTGTAGAATGTAGTTTATCCGCAAAAAATTAAATACCGAACCATGTTCGGAAGAGTAGAAAACTTAAAAGTGAAAATTATGCTAAGTGGGTTTATGGGAACCCCTTAATGACTTGTAGTAACTAAAATAAGTTATAAAAGTAGTCTAAATAAGTATTCCGCAAGAGTTTACAGTTACGGTCACAACTTTTAATTATTACGCTTTTTATTGTTTTAAATTCTCGCGTGATAACGAAAAAATAAATGAATTGTTGTGATTGTAACTGCGCTTAATATTATAATTAATGTTAACAATACCGGTGTACAACGGGCTGTTACAGAGGACCCCAAGCGGAACTCAACAGATAACAGATATATACACAGTCAGTCCCAAGGGAAGACCCCAAGCGGACATCAATGCATATAGAATCAATGGCCAGAGATCAATACAAAAATCATATCAAAACATCTCAAAGTAAACACATCAAAACATATCACATCACATCATCATATAGTTATATATGAATGCATCTATATCATATATCTCATACATATCATACAACCTGACCACAGTCCGTACACTATGGCGGAACACAAAGTAGGAGCGAATCCCATAAACATAGAGCTTACCTCTCAAAGCTGTATAGATGGCCTACCCATCAACCGAGTTACCAAGCCTCCTCTGATGTAGGTCCTAACAAGACTCTTAGGCGCACCTAGAATAGGGAATCCATACAAATATCAATAAAATGGTTCAAAGCCAAGTAGTTAAACAGACACACCATTTATTGATTTCATCTTTTACTTATCAAATATTTCTTAACTATTCATACATACGGTACTGTTCATCTCTATAGTACTATTCATATATAAGTCACTATTCATGTATATGATACTATTCATATACGTCACTATTCAAAAATACGGTATCTCAAGTTTTCCAAATACATTTTTACCGTTAAAATCTTCATCTGAACACTTTTCTCAATATGAGCCAAGCCTCAATCAAGCTCTAACATGTTCAATCAAACCAAACTTTCTAAATGGAAAACTAAATCAAATCTTCCTCAAAACTCAAAAGAAAATTAAAATTTCTCAGTATAAAATTACTTAGAACGAAGGGGAAAGCTTACTTTAAGCTCACATGGCTTAAAGCTCCTTCAAAATCCCCCCTTTCAAAGAAATCCAAATTTTAGAGGAAGAAGATCTCTCTCTATAGTGAAACCCATCCAAAAATACTGGTACCAATGGACTCCTCTCAAAATTTCTCACAAGTTTGGCTTTGGAACGAAGTGATTTGAGGTCTCTAGCTCAAGTTATGATCCTTGGAAGATTGGATTTCAAAACCTCATTCTCTTCCTCCATCTCTGTTGTCCGCGAGAAGAAAAAAGAAGGAATAGTAAGTTTTTTAGAAATTTCACTTATATAGGTCAAGTTAAATTTAACTGGGTAAAGGTTTATCTATCTACACACCTCCATTCATTTTCAAACTTTACCTAATGGACTAGAATATTTTTCTAGTCATATTTCTAACTTTACTTTCCCTTTTCGGGTAACTTTGTTTACCCTCATTTTTACCCCTTAAATGTCATTTTAACTCATTTTCACCAAGGGTGACTTTATTTCTTTTTTTTTTTTTATAATTATCCTTCAATATTAAATCCATAATAAATGTGAGGGTCATTATAGCAACTGAATAAAAAAATTAAAAAAAAATTGTTAAAGTAACTCATACTTCTAACCTTTATAATGTCATTTTATCATACTTTAACCTATATTGAAAGACTAAACTGTGACATACTAGCTTTAAATTGATGATGAACAAACTTAGAATATGTTTTGATAATGAGATTAATTAAAGCCTCCTCAACAATTTCAACTTAAGCAAAAATTCTAATCCTTCCAGCACCAAGCATATGGATCAACTTGTAGGAAGTTGTTTCAGTTTAACTAATAGTCTCGAGTTTGAGCTCTAGGTATACAGCTATATTAAAACTTAGTTGGGAGAACTTTATCGCCCTTGTGGTCCTGCTTGTCTCGAATCCGTATTAATCCACACCCATTGGCGACCGGATATAGGATAGTTTATACAAAACAAAAAAGAGAAAATCTAATCCTTCAACAATCATATACTATTTACTATGGAAAATATAACCACTTACTTGCATATAAAAAACATGACCCCCATGGGAAAATTCTGATATAACTCTGACCGAATTTGCAGCATTCATTCTAAAAACAGAACAACTGAAATCTCTAAGAACTCTTATGGAGAATTAATAACTTGCAAGCTTCCTTTGCTGCCTCCACTTGTCACCATCAACATCAAAAATCCCCTCACCGAAAAGATCAGTCACAATGTCCTGGTTATACTTGCCTTTGGAGTACTTATCAAAGTTGGTTTTCAATATGTGTTCAACATTTCTTGTATCTATGGTAAACACTTCGCTTTGATCTGGAGCAAGAAGCCTGAAAGTTGGATGAGTTTTGGCAATTTCAGCATGGTAATCATAATGTGTTGAAATGGAATATTTGGTAAACCATTGTTCCTTTCACAGGTGCGTATTCTGGGTCCCCTATGGATTTTCCCATGAACATGGTTAGCATGATGAAACACAAAGCTATGAAGATACAAAGAAAAGATAAGGAAATGAAAGTCAACAGGGTGTGCAAAACGTCCATTTCTTCTCTGTATGTTGTTCTTCAGAGGCTCTATTCCAAGAAAAGGCGGTGTCTAAAGTGGCGGACCCAAAAAATATTATTTATGTATGCACGCTTAGTAGATTCCGGGGCAGCACCCCCAGAAAAAAATTAATTTTTTTTAAATACATTAAAAAGTAAAAGAATATATGTTGAGAAAAGTAAAAGTAATTAAGAGTTGAATTTCCTAGAGTGCATTGAAGAGAATTAATAAATAAGTGTAGTGCATCGTAAGTGTGTTATTAAAAAAAAATTATATTAATCGATCATAAATTTATACAGATAATTTTCTGTGACAAATTTATATTTAAGAAAAGAAGACCTATTGCTATGTTATTAATCGTTTTTGTTTTTTATTTTCCAATGCCATCTTATGCATTTAATAGAAGGCCTATCTTATTCAATGCATTGTAATCGACAAATTACAACTGTGCCAAATAAGACAAAAGCCTATCTAAATTTATTGTTACATGTACAAGTGTTTTAGGCGATGTAGCTAATTTTTTTTAGGGGAAAAGGTGTGTCATTTTAAATGACACACCTTACATCCTTTCACTCTCACAAAGAGGTGGGATCCACATTTTTAAAAAAATTTCTCCCTACTCTCTCTCTCATGATTTATCTCTATTTCTCAT
The DNA here is from genome assembly GCF_033153095.1 of Gastrolobium bilobum. Lineage (NCBI taxonomy): Eukaryota > Viridiplantae > Streptophyta > Magnoliopsida > Fabales > Fabaceae > Gastrolobium > Gastrolobium bilobum. The sequence goes on from NW_026897545.1 coordinate 239,835, forward strand.
TTAAAATGATACAACTTTGTGTCCTTTAAAACGATACACAATTTTCCCTTTTTTTTTTACCCCCAAAAGTGTATGTCTGCCCTTGCAAACACTTGCAACTACATGGGTCCACCGAAGAGTCTAAAGTATAATACTATCCAAGTTTTGAGTTTACTACATGGATCCTACTTTGCATTTAATTGACTACTCATGTCCCTTGGGCCTTGACGCAAACTGATAAATCGGGAATAAATCTTCAGTATTACTATTACAGCGAGCATCTGATGCGACAACAACGTTAGTATTATAATTATGTATATACAAAATATATAATTATAATATTAAAATTATTATTACTTTTTTAGAAACTTGTCACCGATGTGTCACATTCCTACAGGTATAATGTACACACGAAGAGAGTACTAAATTTATTCCCCAACCGGGTGCTATTTTCATAATGGCAGAGTACTATTGTGGACTTGAACTTGTACATAGCTACTACGACGTCTTAAAGTTTTTAGTATATATTTGGGGGAAGGGTTGAACTTGAACTTGTACAAACTTTTTATTTACAAACTACACTATGTACTCTCGGAAGAACACTAGGTTACACTATGTTCTCCCGAGAATACATAGTTGTTCTGTCTTAGAGACAGAGATGTCTGGCCCAATAGACTGGTATGTTGATCTTAGATCTAGTGCCCTCTCCAAGGTATCTATGGAAGAGATACCCTTGAGTCAAGCAGATCACTGTGCACAATATACTATGAACGACGTTAGCCAATGGAGTGTGTGTGTGCGCACATTGATAACATAACAGTAAGAGAGAGTGTTACATACCTTTAGGGTTTACCTTTTATTTATAGAGGTTACCTATGAGTAATGTGGGGTGGGCCTTTGGTGCCTCTAATAATGGCCCAGGCCTGTCTGTCATGCTGTCGTATTAGTATTAGTATCCTTGATGGCTACCTAGGTGTCTGGGTTATCAGGGTGAATTTCCTTGTGTTTTGCTTTAGGGTCTTTGCTAAGCTGGGCACGTTTGAGCTTTAGTAAACTCTATGCATGTTTTTTATATTAGGCTTCAAAGTCTTCCACTGGGGTCCTCATTGCCCCTTATCTCGGCGGGTTGAGCATAACCTATGAAAAATATTTTGCGTATTCTCATGCTGAGTTTAGAATGATCTTGAGTGGTTGGGATCCAACTGGCGAGTTGCCCCTAAGTATGATTCCTTACGTACACGTTCTGATTTTGAAATTTTACTCTGCAACCGGAAATAATTTCTCTTGGCCACATCCGGGACAGGTTATGCATAAACCCGGCTAGATAATCTACTTGTGCGGCCGGGTAACGAATGTGCTTGAGTAGTTGGGATCCAACTGGCGAGTTGCCCCCAAGCATTAGTCGAGTAACGCGTCTAAGAGCTGTTGACTACACGTGTCGTCAACTTCTCGTGCCGATTTATCATTAGCACTCGTTTCATTCTGACATGTGCTGTTTGCCGCATGTGTTAGCATGTTGCAGCCGTTTTATGTTGTTTTCGCATTTATTTCGTATTTATTAGTAGCATCATTTCAGGCGTCTAATCATTTCTTTTTAAGTGCAATGACGCTGGTGCCCCTGACTCTTGCCATCCACGACTGTTGCGGTTACTACCCATGTGGGAGAAGACACTGGTACCTCTGTCCCTTGCCATCCACGATTACTGCAGTTACACTTGCGCCTATATAAGTAAGCACTTTTCTTTTCTTTCGTTTTTTACTTTCCTTGTCTTGGAGAAGTTCCTTGCCCTAATTCCTTTTAGCGTTCCGCAAGTGCTTTTCTGCATATTCTGGGATTTCACCTTCTTCACCTTCAAGTACTTGCTTATCCTTTTTTTGCGTTGCTTGTATTTGGCTGTCTGCATTTTAGACATTGGCCATATTTGTTGTGATGTTTTTCTTTTTTGCGTCAACTTTCTGCATTTCAAAAGTGTCGCATGCTGTTTCACTCGTGCATTTTCCTCCCCTTGCTATTTTTCCTTTTCTATTTTAAAATTTTGTGTCATTTGGAACTTAACAAAATTAGAGGTAAAAAACCTCCTTCTTCAGTTTTGCCTTGTTGGGAGAGGAAAGAAGAAGATTATGAATTTTCAAAAAGATTCTCCCTAGTGTTCATTTTTGGTTGTGGGGGATTCCCAGAACCAAAGAGGAAGAACGGGGAGCCATGCTTCGCGGTTGCCACGGTGGGAGATCCTAGAGGAGATTCGGATTATCCGATAGGGAATTAGGGCAGATCCGGGGTAGATGTTCATCCACCCGGGGTAGTAGCCGTCTCTCTGTGAGTAGACGTATTCCCCAGTATTTTCCCCAATCCGGTTCTGGGCCCTCACGTAATGCCCTTAAAACACAACTCATTTTTACGTCAATCAATCGAGATATCACTCAGCCTTGCTCTATCTCAAAAATCGCTCTTTGTTATTCCTGCGTTTATCTTAGCTCCAAGATTATTGAGCAAGGATGTGACTCTTTGGCCGAGTCTACTTTGGCTATTTGCCGTCATGGAGATGTTCCGGGATCTACCTCTGCATCCGGCGAGGCAGATGACCCCATTACCATATCAGAGAAGTCGACTTCTTCGTCCTCCAGTGATTCTTCTTCTAATAGGATTTTTGATTCAGGTTTGCCCATTCTTCTTTTGATCCAGTTATTTTCTTTGTTATAGGTTTTTATGGCATCTCCTCCCCAAGGGGTTGTAGAGGAGTCAAGTTCCGTCGAGTCATATTCTGAGTCACCTTCAGCCTCTTTAACATCCCAGTTTCCCTGGGTGACCTATGAAGTCTTAAACACGACGTCCGAAATGAGTACGGACGATGTGGCTGGTCTTCCTGTGGGGAAATTAGAAAACTTTGATATAGGCCCTCCACACGAAGACGAACCTGTTTGTTCAGGGAGAAGTTCTGATGAGCCTTTTTTCTTTTTCTTTTACCGAGATGTAGTAACTCAACTTGGCGTCAAGTTCCCTTTTATCGAGTTCCAGATAGACCTCTTAAATCATCTCCACATAGCTCCCAGTCAACTTCACCCCAATGCTTGGGGTTTTGTTAAGGCGTTCGAGCGTTTTTGCGCATACCTTGCCCTTCCACCTTCTGTCTGTGTTTTCTTTTACTTTTTTACGCCTCTTACTCCCCGAACTGGTCGTGAACCACCAAAGCGGAAAGGTTGGGTCACCATTCAGGGTGTCCCTGGGCGTAAAATTTTTCATGTTTACACTGAGTCTTTTAAGAACTTCAAGGAGAAGTTTTTAAATTTTCTGCATATCCCAGGAAGGAAGTGTGGTTCCTCGATGGTTGCAATTTCGAAGATGTGGAGGGAAAGTTCCCCTTTGCTGGTCATCTGACCATTATAAATTCTCTTCCTCGAGCTATCGCTTTAAGGAGTCCGGGTTGAGCACAGGTGATGCTAATAGCGTGATTGACATACGTGCATATAATAGTTCAAAGACTTATGTTAGTGTTTCCTCCCTTCTTTACAAGTCCCAGGAGGAGCTTGACGCTGAAATGAGTATGCCTGCTTTTACAGTTACATGCATATTTTTGACATTGCATCTTTTAACTCTTTTCATTTCTTTGATGCTGTAGTTCTAGTATGGAAAACTAGCAGCCGGATAATCAGCAAGACCCGCAGCATAACCGACCCAGCTGGTTGTCGGTCTTGGGCCGGGGTGAGAAGAAGACAGTTGTTGACCTGACGGGGAAGAAAAGGAAAGCCCCTGAATACAAGTCCAAAAAACCTCCCGCTTCTACTGCCGAGAAGGCCAAAGAGAGCCCAGATGACAAGACTAAGGGAAAATCGTCTGACAAAGGTGCCCCAACCTCATCTCAAACTACGGTGAAGTCTACTATGCTTCCACCACCCTCCGAAATTGCCCATCATGCTTTATGGCAATCTGGAATAACTGGTGCTCTTCGGGATGCTGTCTGCCCTCCGAGATAATTTTCAACTCATTTCCTTTCACTGCCACTCAAATAAAGGAGTTGTAGGATATGGAGTTGAGTTGCATGAAGATGTCCACCATGGTGAGGCCTTTTCTCTCTTTGAAAAACAAGTTTCTCCGCACTCTGAACGAGGCACATGCATCTCAAGAGGAGAAGGGAAAAACCGTTGCCGAGTTTGCCCAAGTGAAGGATGAGAAGGACCAGGAAATTCGGGACTTGGCTAAGGTGAAAGAAAATTTCACTAATCTGCAAAGAGAGCATAATGAACTTCAAGCCTTACATGCCTTGAACCACAAATCGTTAACGAATTTCAAGATTATCCACGAGGGAGTTGAAGCAAAGTTAAAAGAAGCTGAATCGACCGCCCAACGTTATCGAGTTGAACTTGAAAAGTTGGTGGTAGGCTCCTTCAATAATGCTCTTAGTCAATTGAAGGTCGTTAACCCAGAACTGCAATTTGATACAACTGGTATACATCCCAAGGCTTATGTTAGCAAAGGTAAGATCGTTGGTCCTCCTCCAGAATCTCCAGCCTGTGACTCCGTGACATAAACGGAAGGCGGGGAAGAGACTATGGTGGAGGGAGGTGAGGTGGTTAGCACTCAACTTGTTGTGACCTCGCCTTCTCAATTGGATACCCCTACTACCCTTGCTGCATGAAGGATCGGGATGCCGGTTTATTTTGTAATTTCGCATTTCATTGGGGCTTTTGAAGCCCCTTTTTGATTTGTAATGAATATTGCAAGTTTTATGTCGATTTTTCTTTTTTTAATTTCTCTTTATTTTCCTTCATATTTGAGCTTCATATGTTGACTTTTTTGTATTGCATGTTCCTTTAATGACTTAAACTCATTTATCTAAGTATTTGAGGTTCGTCTTCTTTTCGGGTTTCCTGAAGTATTTGTTAAATACTTTTAAGGACTTATCTTTTTGCCAAGCGAACTTCATGCTTGTTTTCTAAGTTCATGACTTAAGCAATTAGAGATGTCTAACCTTATCCGAGTTGCTCCCCATCCGAGATGGGTTATTTTTGCAACTTGAATAGATTTTATGTCTTGACTCGTGCATTTCATAAGTTCTTTGTTAAGCTTTATCTGAGTTCTCCCCATCCGAGACGGGTTATTTTTCAACTCCAATAAATTTTATTTTCTCAACTCGTGCATCTTACGAGTTCCATCTTATTGACCTGGCCGAGGTCAAAGCATTGTGCGGATTTCGACTTATGTCATTCTCCATGACGCATGTTTATTTTGACTTAGCCATTTTGGCAAGTCTGCATTGATGATAGTTATTGTCTTTGTTGACTTAACTGTTTCATCATAACTTGGATTTTATAACCCGACTTTACCTAAGGTAAACGCAGTATCGCCACTTATCCCCCTTAGGCTCATAGACCAAAGTAGGGAGAATTTCGACTTGATCAGAGTCCGTATGGCAAATTGCACTTGCATATCGGGTTTTGTATTGATTCATCAAAAATAAATAAGGATAAATCTTAAAAGAAAAATTCCTTATTTATTGATATCAAATCATCGATTACATGAATTTGCCGGCATATTTGGCTTTAGACAATTCCCTAAAAAAGGAAAAGTAATTCGCCTAGAAAAAATTTCAAATAAATTGAAAAACTTCAACTCTTCAAAAAGGTTGATCCCGAATTTAGCTGTAATATACTTTCAGCTTATCCGCATTCCAAGTTCTCTTGATTCCTTTGCCTTCTGTTGTTTCCAGGACATAGGCTCCTTTTCTAAGTTTTTCTTTAACTCGGTAAGGACCTTCCCAATTTGCAGCTAGCTTTCCATCTCTGGCATTCTTATTGCCAATATCTGCTCTCCTGAGTACCAAGTCATTCTTCTCAAAGACTCTTGGTCTCAATTTTGTGTTATATATAGCTGTTATCTATTGTTTGGCCATCATATCCCGGCAGTGAGCTGTAACCCTGGCTTCATCAACAAGATCTAACTCAGCAGTGAGTAGTTTACTGTTTTGTTGCTCACCTTGCTTAATAACATTCATTCTTCTCCAAGAGGGTTCTCCAATCTCCACCGGGATCATGGCTTCACACCCATATGCCAATCTAAACGGGGTCTCCCTCGTAGCTGTCTGGGTATTGGTTCGGTACGCTCATAAGACAAAGTGTAGTTGATGAACCCAGCTTTCTTTGGCATCCAACATTCGTTTCTTGAGCCCGTAAAAAATTACCTTGTTTGCAGCCTAGCTTGTTCATTTGACTGTGGGTGTTCCAGAGATGCAAAGCGGTGTTTGACCTTTAGGTCTTTCATCAACTCCTGGAACCTTTTGTCAGCAAATCGGGTTCCATTATCAGTTACCACCTCCGTCGGTATTCCAAATCTGGAAACAATGCTCCTTTCAAAAAGGAAAGGGAATTATAGTTTGGTTAATATTCTAAATTGGTGCCACAAACAGATCAGCTTTGTTTTGCTTATTCTGTGCGCTCAATGAGATGAGGAGGAGAAAAATGTAGGTGTGTTTTGTGACCAATCAAAAAGAATGCATTCAGATTTCACCTATCAAGTGTTAGGCGGATAAGGAAGGAGATAAGATAGGTACAGGTTGCCATGTGTAATATTTAACCAATAGGGCCATTCAATTTTTCCATGTGGATAACTAATAGATGAAAGTAGGAGGGAATCTTTAGGCTGAATTCAAGCTTTCCCCTAAAGTATTTTGGCCCGTAGCCCATCATATGAAATGGGGCCTAAACATATAAATCGAAAGGCTCTCCTATCTTAGTAATTAACTCATGTATATTCATGTATATACTTTATGTTTCCCACTAATTGTTAACTAAGGGTGTATTTTTTGTAATAAAATTAATCACATCCTTTTAATGAGTACTCATATAATTCTAAATAGTGTTATGCTTTCTATATGTTATAATTAAATTATTCCTATACTCATAACTAGAATTTCACATGCCTAAAATAAATTCTCACCTATTATAATTCAAGTAAATTCCCTAGCTCAATATTAATTTCCTACTAATAGCCAAATAATTCGAAGACCAAACGAATATTACATGTAATTCGAATTCTCTCACATGCATTCTCATGCCTTATCGTATTTTATGTATTTCCCTAATTACGAGGGATGTTACACTCTCCCCACCTTATTTAGAAGTTTGTCCCCAAACTTCGTCCTACCTTCCCAAAGGCTACTTAGTTCAAGTGTCTAACACTATCTCATTCGTACACTACGTCATGTTACAGTCTAGCCGAGGTGATTACGGTAACTGGTTCTGCTTCTACCCACTTAGTGAAGTAATCCACGGCTACAATCAGCCACTTCAATTGTCCTTCAGCATCTTTGAAGGGTCCCAGCAAATCCATTCCCCATTTGAAAAGGGCCATGGAGTCGAGATATATCTCAGTTCCTCTGGTGGCGAAAGAATCAGTCTGGCATGCTTCTGACAACTGTCGCATTTTTTGACATGTTCTTTAGAGTCTGCTTCCATGGTCCGCCAGTAGTAGCCAGCTCGGAGGGCCTTTTTAGCCAAAGCTTTACCCCCCATGTGATGCCATTGATTCCTTCATGTATCTCGGTCAGGACGTATTCTGCTTCTTTCGAGTTCAAGCATTTTAACATAGGGATATGCAACCCCTTTCTGTATAGCTGATCATTCACAATTGTGTATTGTGTTGCATCTCGGACCAGCTTCCTGGACTCCAGTTGATCCTCAGGCAATGTTCCTTTCTCAAGGTATGCCACTATGGGTTGCCTCCAGTCATTTGCCGAGGTGATTATCATCACGCAACTCGACTCTGTTCTACTTTGATGTACTACAGTTCTGTTGTTGCCTGGATTTTTTATACTTGCCGAGGAATGTGAGTAACTTTCACCTCATCGAACTCAGCCATCATTTCTCGAACCTTGTTCAAGTATTTCATCAACAGAGGGCCTTTGGCCTGATATTTTCGTTCTATCTCGAAAGTCACCAGCTGGGAGTCACTGAAGATTTTTAACTTTTTGGCTCTGTGTTCTTTAGCCTGCATCAAACCGGCTATGAGAGCTTCATACTCTGCTCGATTGTTTGAGGTTGGGAAACCCAGGTTCAAGGAGTGTTCTATAGCTACCCCTTCTAAACTTTCAAGTATGATCTCAGCTCCACTTCCTTTATCATTGGAGGATCCATCTACATATACCCTCCAAGCATCTTCAATCTCTCCCGTGTCTGAATTGACCGGGGTGAGTCCCATTATAAAGTCAGCCAAAGCTTGTGATTTTATAGCCTTCCGACTGTCATATGTTATGTCGTATTCAGAGAGTTCAATTGCCCAGTTAGTCATTCTTCCTGCCAAATCTGGTTTATGGAATACCTGCTGTATAGGCTGATTAATTCGGACTATTATCTGATAGGGGTGTTCGCGGTCTGGATTGGATCGGTTTTAGAAGCAAAAATCATCTGATCCAATCCTTTCGGTTTGATCATATAATCATCCATTAAGTTTGGATTTTTTTCCAAATCCGATCTGATCCAATCCAATTTTTTTCGATTTCGATTGGATCGATTTTCGATTTTTTGAAAATCCTAAAATTTATTTCATGATTATTTTGAAAATAAAATCTTTTGTATATATTGGCTTTGTAAAAACAAAATTTGAAATAAAAAAACATTAGTATACTATAATATAGTTTTTTTTTGCAATGAGATACGAAGCTCTATAAAGATAAAATTTTATTGATGAGATGTGACTAAATTTTTTCTTAGGTTTAGAAGATAGGTTAATAGGTCTTGGGTTTAAAAATTTATAGGCTATGATTAAGGAAAGGCTCAAGTAGGTATAGGAGAATTAATATATTGGATCGGTTTGGATTGGATCGGTTTTCATCAACCCATCCAAAAATCGATCCAATCCAATTAAAATTTGCGGTATTTTTTTTTGTTTTTGATTTTTTGGTTTTCGGTTTATTCGATTATCGGTTTTTCGGTTCGGTCACCGCGGATTGAATCGGTTTGGATCGATTGATGAACACCCCTATTATCTGGTGTCCTTGAAAATACGGCTGTAATCTCCTTGCAGTAATTAGCAAGGCAAAAACCACTTTTTTCAGCTTCAAGTATCTCAACTCGGGACCTTGCAAAGCCTACTGACAAAGTAACTTGGCTCCTAACCTTTGCTGGTTTCCATGATCAGGACAACACTTATTGCTTCTTCCCCCACAGCCAGGTACATGATCAGAATATCTCCTGATTCTGCCTTAGACAACATAGGTGGGGTTGCCAGGCATTTCTTGACTTTGTCGAGCGCGAATTGGCATTCCGGGTTCCATCCTTGCACAGCTTCTTTCTTTAGTAATTTGAAGAATAGGAGGGCATTTTCATCAGACGTAGGTAAGAACCGGGTTAGAGCAGCCAGCCTACCAGTCAATTGTTGAACCTCCTTCTTATTCTGGGGTATTTTTATATCAAGCACTCCCTTGCACTTATCAGGGTTTGCATCTATTCCCCTATGGGTTAACATGAAACCCAAGAATTTTCCTACTGGAACTCCAAAAGCACATTTTATCAGGTTTAGTCGAATGCGGTATTTTCGCAACTTCTGGAATGTTTGTTCCAGATCTCGGACATGGTTTGCAAGGTCAAATGACTTGACAATCATATCATCAATATATACTTCTACATTCTTACCTAGTTGATCCTCAAATACTTTATTCATCATTCTCTGGTAGGTAGCTCCAGAGTTTTTGAGCCCAAACGGCACCATATTGTAGCAGTAATTTGCTTTTTCAGCAATAAAGGTAGTTTTTTTCTTGATCTTCAGGATACATTGTGATTTGATTATAACCCGAATAAGCATCCATGAAGGATAGCAGTTGGAATCCATCCGAGTTGTCTACCAGCTGATCTATATTAGGCATAAGATAGGAATCCTTTGGGCATACCTTATTTAGGTCTGTGTAATCAGTGCAGATTCTCCATTTTCCGTTAGGTTTTTTCACCATAACAACATTTGCTAGCCAGGTTGTATACTATATTTCACGAATGAACCTGGCATCCAGCAATTCCTTCTCATGTTCCTCCAGAACTTGTTTTCTTTCTGGCCCCAGCTTCCTTTTCTTCTGAGAAATTGGTTGCGATCCGGGTTAAACTGTTAGTTTGTGGCAGAAAAAAGTTGGATCTATGCCTGGAATCTCTGATGACTTCCATGCAAAAACATCTGTATTGCATTTAAGAAACCTGGCTAACTGTTCCTTGATTTGGGGATCTATGGTCTTACCAATTCGGATAAATTGACCAGGTTCCTTCCCCAACACAAGGTCTTCCAATTCTCCATCAGGTTCCGGCCTGGGGATTACTTCTTCTCTCATATCCAGTTCAACTACATTGACGGGTTTCCCCGAATGATGGGGGGTTTCCTTTTTGCCGGCTTTATCACCAGACGGATCCGGGGTGGACTCAAATGTATACTTCATTTCCTTTGACAGTTTCAAAGTAGCATTCTCTGGATTCTCTTTGATCTCCACTGATAATAATGACTTTGTTCTTCCCACTTACCATCTTTATCTTCTGATGCTTTGTGGAAACCAGCATATCCCACTTATGTATGGTTGGTCTCCCCAAAAAGATATTGTATTCTGACGGGAAGTCGGCCACTATGAACCTCACTCGTTCGGATTTGAATGCTTCTTTTGTTCCCAGGGTTAGCCTGAGATCTATATAGCCTTTTGGAGGTGTATTTTCTCTGTTAAAAGCTATCAAAGTTGTCTTGCAGGGTTTGAGGTCCTCCTCATAAAGGTTCATCTTCTTGAAAGCACCCCATAGTATAATGTCGGCACTACTTCCTGCATCTATGAAGATCTTTTTAACCCGGAAATTTACCAAGGTTCCAGTGACGACAAGTCCATCCACATGCCCCGGAAAAACACCTTGCATGTCTTCCTTTGTGAAATAGAGTAGAGGAAGGTCTGGTTTGCTGGGGTCTTACTTGAATTTGGGGCGATCCCGGATTGAAAGGACCTCTTTCAGATACTTTCGTCTAGCACTTACAGTATCTCTTCCTCCCCCAAGAGCTCCACTAATTACATTGCAGTCGAACTCTGCCTCTGGGAACTCATCATTATTGGAATCATCTTTCTGGTTTCTTTCTCTTTCTTTTTCTTCTCAGATACCGGACTCTTACTTCTTTTCTGATTTCCAGACTTTCTTTTGTTTTTCGAACCTTGCGTTTTGATCACATACTGGCGTAATTTTCCTTCTCTGACAAATTTCTCCACAGCATCTCGGAGATCCCAGCATTGGTCAGTGTTATGACCCGATCCATCATGGAAGGCGCATTATTTGGATTTATCCAATCCTCCTCTGTCAAATATGGGCCAGGGTCTGTCCACTTTTTTCATTTCCGTCATAGCCACTTCCCTCTAAATTTGAGAGCATGAGGCATTCAACGATGTATACTTTTCATATCATCCTACCCAGTCTCTATCATCCAAGTTCCTGGCTCTGGATTCTTTCTTTTTATTATCGGGTCTTTCCTTTTCTCTTGGGTCTGGGCTCCTCCTTCTTGGGCTTGTTCTTTTTCCTTCCTCTGATAGAGCATTTGCTATCTCCATTTGTTCAAGTTCCAGGTATTTCTTAGAACGAGTTCTGAACTCCTCCAATGTCCTCACAAGGTCTTTGTATACCGACTTGGCTAGTCTGGATGATCCATCAAGGCCAGCCACAATGAGGTGAACATGGACATTTTCTTGCAAACCCGGCACTTGCAAGGTAGCATCTTTAAACCTGTTAAGGTATCTCTAGAGCGTTTCTCCGGGTTGTTGTAGTATCTTGCTAAGTGCGAATTCAGATTTTGAATGTTTCTTGCTGGTTGCAAAATTCAGGAGGAACTTTTGTCCAAATTCCTTAAAAGATCCAATGAAATTAGCAAGGAGGGTTGAAAACCATGCCTGCGCTGCCCTAGTCAAAGTTATGGCAAATATCTTAGATATGAGGGGCTCATCTATCCTTCGGATATACATGTCCGTATCAAAAGCGTCTATGTGGACCTGAGGGTCCTGTCTTCCATCATATTTTGGTAGGCGTGCCAAATCAAAATCCTCAGGGAAAGGAGCATTTAGTATTTCACCAGTGAAGAGACTGTTATTATACTGCCCCCTACTATATTTACTCCTGTAGCCACCGGGTTCTCGACGTCCTCTAGTGGCTTGAGTATTTTGGTCGGGATGTGTACCATCCCGAATTTGCTGCCCATTTGCTCCTCTTGAAGCATTCTGGATAAAGATTTGCATGGTCGCATTCTGACCTTCCCTTGCAACATTCTCAGGATTCGGGTTCAATGCGCTCACAGGATTGTTCCTTCCATGGTTCTCTATCTCAGCAACCCGGTTTTGATGGTCCGGGTTATGGTTCCCTTCACGGTCATTAGCATCTTGGTCTTGGGTTCCTCTCGCCTCAGGTCCTATCATCTCCATCAAGCGCAGTTCCAGATCTTGCCTTCTCCTTGTATTTTCTTCCTGTATCCTCTGGAAGTCTTCTTTTCTTTGGAGATTGTTTTGATTCTCCATCTCTTCCCTTGAGCCAGCCGAGAATCAGGATTCGCTGATTGGGCTACGCGCGCAGCTAAGTCACCAGGATGTTGAGGGGGATTGTTTAGAATTGGAGCCACCACTCGGTTTAGGTGTGCCGGAGTGGAGGCTGTGTTTGACAGGTCCTTACTGACATGAACATGATCATAATCTATTTCATTCTTAGGATGGTTCTGAGGTTGATTCACCTCTTCCAAGAATGGATCCAGCGGGTGATTCTGAGGGTGTGGCTGTTGGCTACTACTTTTCATACGGACTGCCATCTTTTAGTCAGAATTATGGGAATATCAAATTCAAAGAGATGTAGAATCTCCACAGATGGCACCAATGTTTTGTCTTAGAGACAGAGATGTCCGGCCCAATGGACTGGTATGATGATCTTGGATCTAGTGCCCTCTCCAAGGTATCTATGGAAGAGATACCCTTCAGTCAAGCAGATCACTGTCACAATATACTATGAACGGCGTTAGCCAATGGAGTGTGTGTGTGTGCGCACAGTGACAGCATAACAGTAAGAAAGAGAGTGTTACGTACCTTTAGGGTTTACATTTTATTTATAGAGGTTACCTGTGGGTAATGTGGGGTGGGCCTTTGGTGCCTCTGATAAGGGCCCAGGCCTGTCTGTCATGATGTCGTATTAGGATTAGTATCCTTGATGGATATCTATCCATGATTATATTATATTTGAATCTTGGATTGCCCCTTATTGGGCTTGTCACTCTATGGGCCCTTTATATGGGTCCATAACAATAGCATAATTTGCAAAAATTTGTAAAAAAAAAGTTTGTAAACGGATCATTCCCCATGTTTGGGAGCCATTATACTTGTTATCATTTTATGTTTATTATAATTATTATCTGATTGGTTACTATTTGATTAATTCAAAATCAATAGTTGAAAAAAAAATTATCGTTGATTTCAAATTGATTCAACGATAACCGATTAGATATTAAAGGAGATAAGCCTAAAATAATGATAAATATAACTTACTCTTATGTTTGGACTTTTTTTTTAGCTTTTCTTCGACTAAACATATTTTTATAAATGCTATTATCATAAAAAAAAAAAGAATGAATAAAAAAAGATAAAGTCAAAAGCTTATAAGAGAAGCTTTTTCTAAGATGTATACAATTTTTTATAGTTGTTATATTTACTTTGTAGTTTATCCTTATTCTAAATTTGTATTATAATTTTATCCTTTATTGTAATAATTTATTCCAATAATAAATAATTTTATATTTATTACCCTTAGAACAGTTTTATATGATCATCAAATAACTTTTAGTTTTTATTTTTGAAGATTTTTTTTTTTAACTTTAGATTAAAAGTAACTTTTAATTTAAAAAATGAATATATGACAAGGAGAGGATATAACGACAAATTTAATGAACTTCAACGAGTATGGTTATATTTACGAACTTTTTCTTTATAACTATCTGTGGTACATAATGTAGTTTGTAAATAAAAAATTTATAAATATATCCTACCCCAACTATTACATTAGGGTAAACTCTAACCCTCCCACTCCAGTCGTTGCCTTTCTTTCTGTTACTTCGAAGTAGCCGCTTCAACTTCAGCCTTTTTATTTCTCATCAAACGAATGACATTTTCTTCTGGAAATCGTAGCTATTCTTAGCATGATACGGGGGTGACCGGTGATTGCTAGCGATTCCGGCTTCATACAGGCGAATTGCAGCCTACAATCCGAACTGAGGATAGGTTTTTGGAGTTAGCTCCCCCTCGCGGGATCGCGATCCTTTGTCTCGGCCATTGTAACATGTGTGTCGCGCAGGGCATAAGAGGCATGATGACTTCCTTTTAACTTTTTCTCTTATTCTTTTTTTATTATTATTTGCGATTATGTGCGATTGAATCGGTCCTTACAATACTCAAAGCAAAAATGACTTCTTATTGCATTTCAGTTTCCTATATTTTTCTGTTTTAATCCTGCAATTTTGTTTATTGCGTTTTAATCCTCTTCCTAATACAATTCTCTCTATTTTTTTTTTCAACCCTGAAGTTTTAGTTTAATGCGATTTGGTCTTTTCTTACGTGAAAGATTGTAAGCTTATGCTTTAAGGACTTCGAACAAATTGATCTGATTATTCTCTTCACTAAGCAATTGGAACCAATTTATGACAACTACTGATGTTTTTCAATTTTTGGTGAATAACTTGCTTGCGTTAAAGCAGTGAAGGAAAAAATAAAAAAATAAAAAAGAAATCTTTATACAAAAATGTTATAAATAAGACCATATAAGCCTTACCTTGTTTCTCTCGATTTAATCACTATGTATGTTTTCTGTTAAAAAATAAATCACAAGTGACCTGTGAAACAAACCAAAGGGAGCCTTGGAATTTTCCTTGCTTCCTAGTAACTCACTTTCCTTTGATTAAAGCATTCTAATAATGAAATCATTTGCAATATGCCAAATTTTGTCCCGTTTTAAATTACCTCTTGGAATTTAACATATCAAAACCATGATAAGTATTACTTTATTATTCTTAGAGAGAGGTTATACTATTTCCCTTTACAACCTCTATAGCTTCATCCATCAACTTAAGCTTCTGGGTCGAATTGGTTCTTTCAATGATATTAGAGTCTCGGTGTCCCAGATTCAATCCTTGACGCCCCCCATTTTCTTTGTGAAATTTCTTAGCACAATTAGGTTGGACCTGATGCATCATCCACCTGTCAAGCCCAATTAGCTCTCTTGTGCGGGGACGTATTAGAGATATATAAAAATCATTAATGTAGTCTCATCCACGAGTTAAAGCTTTTTGGTTGAATTTGTTATTTATAACCTCTTACAATCAAATTAACAGTTATAAAATAACATCAAATGAGAGCAGATGATTTAATTTTGATCCAACGATAAAGAAAATATTTATAAGAGATTGTAAGAAAATGATAGGTCGTAAATATAATCCCTCCTTTATTCTTATGTCTTTTTTAATTTCATTTTATTTGAGCGTTAGGCATCAAGATTGGGAACATTAGGCACAAGAAGAACATCCAAAGCTCAAATCTATTACCAATGCCCAAAGAAGCATAAGACACACATATAATCCATACTAGTGTACCAGCATTAGTGCCAACCTTATGTAACACAGACCAAGCCTTACTTTAATTATTTTTCTTCATATAATTTATAATTCATATCATCGTTATTATTTAGGGAAATGTGTTTCTTCTGTTATAGAAGATAAGATTGTTTCTAACAATCCCAAAACGATATCATTTTGGGATTTAGAAAAAAAATTTTAAGGTATTTAAAAATTTTACTTTCCTATTATATTGTGAATTCTATTAAAATACCCTGTATCTTTTTCTTCTTCCCAAACTCCAAAATGATATCATTATGAGATGAAAAGATAACTTTATCTCCAGGAGATACATTAAGCCCTATACTTACTAATAGTAAATATAATATAATTATTTTTTGAAAAAAGTGTTTCTCCTATCACATGAGATAAAATTATCTTCTACAACTCTAAAATTACGCTATTTTGGAATTTAGAAGTAAAAGGTATTTTAATAAATACATATTATAATAGAAAAGTAAATTTTTCAAAATACCCTTTATTTTTTGTTCTAAAGCCTAAAACAATGTGATTTTTGGATTGTAAGAGCCTTAATTCCTATTACTTATTAATAGTAACTATAATATAATTATTACTTGGTAGCAATCGCTATAACTCACCTATTTTTGGCAGATGAGTTACTTTTGTTCGCTTAAGCTACTCTAGAGCAGGTATCCATGACCCATAGGGTGCTAGAAACTTTTTTGCTTGTCTTCAGGACAACGGGTAAATTAGAAAATGATAAGGGTCTATTTTTCGCGCAATGTGGGTTTAATGGTATCAGAGCAGTTTCTAGGAGAAAACCTAATGTGTAAAACTGAGAGAGCTATTGTTCGGTAATTCCTAGTATTTGACTTGATTAAGCATTGCTAGATACTGAGTGTTAGTTTGGCCGACTCATTCTTAGTATGATGATTTCATATTCATGGTAAACATCGGGATATACTTTGACGGCTTCATAGATGTGAAACATCCGCATGGATGATAGTGAGTCTTGAGGAAATCTCACGATGAGTCTAACTAGTGTTTTTAATGTGTAAGAGTTACATGGATAGACCTAGTGTAACACTTTTTGAAAGAAAATTGTGAATGTGCTATTATATATGTGTATACATTGATTGTGATAGTGCTATATATGGGAATTATAACAAGATATCATGTATTACTAGTTGTAATATTTTTGAATATTGTTGTTTGTTTATTTGCGTCTGAAAAGGGGGCGAGCCATAAAAAAACTCTTTTCGAAAGTTCCATTTGTGGATATTCCTTTGAGGGTGTGCTAGCCTGTGGAATGACCTGGTTGCATAGGTATTCTCGTGACAATATGTTAGCCTAGGGAATGACCTGGTTGCAAAGGTATTCTTGTGATGGCGCAACAAATTGGGGGAATGGTTTGGTGGTATGAGCAATCTGGTAATGGCTGAAGGCCTGGGGATTTGCTTGATTGAGACTGATATGCTTGCAGGTATAGTCAATTGAATATGAGTTGATTGATTGAGCTTATTGGTTATAGGAAAATGTTATTGTATGGAATATCCCTGGAGGGGATGTGTCCGAAGAGGTTGCCTCTTAGGAGTCCCATTTAGACACTCGTTAAAGTTAAGACTCAGTGAGTAATCTTTGTGTACGAGGTACATGGAAGGCAGGTATGCCCGATAGTTACGTTTTGGGGGATTGTATCCTAAGAGGTGTGGCTCTTGGAAGTCTCATGTGGATACTACTTTGAGCTAAGACTCATCGGGTGGTCCTTATAACACCTCATAATTTTAAAATACTTAATTATAGTTAAAAGATGGATTAAAGGGTGGGATTAGTGAAAATCCTAAATTCTGAGTCAAAGAACGTAAGAAGGGTAAAACGATAAATTGCCAAACACGTAACCCTAGGAAATGAAATATGAGTCGAAGGTATCAAATGGGAAAACTAACCCTGGAAATGGATTCAGTATGAAAAATGAATAGTTAGGCAAGTTTCTAGAAATTTGATGAATAATATTTTTACCGAGTAAAAATACAGCGGTACAGTTGCACCAAAAAGCGTGCCGAATGAATTTTGAGCTTTAGGTTTGGAAGTCAGTTATAAATGGTATATAGGATTAAAAATTATGATTTCTGATGAAAATTCATTGAAATTAGGGTTTTTGGGGAAGCGTGTCCACAGTGCACATAAAAGCTTAAAACTGTGATTTCACCGAACGACCGGAAAACTCTGGATTCATCTGATCAAGGGAAATTAAAGGGCATTAGTGAAAGTTAAAGTTTGAAGTTTCTAAATAATCTAGAAATTAATGGACATTTAGTGGTTTAAACGGGAGATTTGAATTAATTTGAATAGCGCGAGGTGGCGGTGGGACCCACCCGCTTAAGTGGACTTATGCCACATGGAAAGTCGCTATTGCATCTCCACTGTAACACCCCGTGTATACCCGGTTTGTTATCATATCATCGTATTAATCCCTTCTTAATTAAAATGCGGAACTAACTTTTTCTTTCCAATTATGACATCATTATTATTAACCAAGTTGATTACTTAATCCTTTTTCAAAATAATGCCTGTATGTATATTGCAAATAACAACTAACTGAAATACCTTATGTATAAATAAATGTGTCTCTAGTCACAGAACTACAACACGTAGAATAGACAAATCCTGATAGATTATACAACTCAAAGCTACAAGCATAACTAACATCAATGTGGCATGGACAATCCACATGCACACCAAATAAGGCAATAAAGCCCAACAGAGTCTCAAGTCATATAACAATGTAAAGAGAATAACATAATCAGCATCCAATCATAGCAGTATAATTAGCATGCAACAGTCAACTAAGCTCCGGTCTCCTATCGCCCGAGGTCTCAACCTCCGAGGTACCTGAACCTGAAAATGTGCCCTAAATGTGGGGTGAGATCTCTAAAAAGAAATCTCAGTAAGATAAGGGGTCCTCAAGGACTCTTCCGCCCCAAGCCCACTTACACGTAGAATATAAGTTCAAAACAGTAATTTCAATGCATGTTCATGTTAAGGCATTTAAATCATAACAGTATAATCTCTTGCTCAACGAGCTAAATACTACAACTCATTAATCATGTGATGTATGCAAGTGCGGTTCGACTGGCCAAGGAACAGGATAGGGTTTATACATGTCTGTTACCTACCAACATGAGGGATGCTACCTCATGCCTTGCACATCAGGGTTGCTGCCTGATCGTTCAAGTACTAACATCACATTCATACATTACATCAACTGATATATCAACATGTCTCAGGCATATATCAATGCATATATCATTTTCATAAAAGCATACACGCATATAAACCACCCTCCCATGGAGGTCGGTGGAACAAACAATAGACCGATCCGCGGACACGAAAGCTTACCTCTCAAGCTATCAATCCAAGAATAAGTCCACACTAGCTCAAGGTCCACAAACAGCACAATCACAATCTGTTTAGACCAGCAATCATATCAGTATTTATAATCTAAGAGTTCATGACATAATGACAACGTTCTCTTTATCGTTTCGTGCCATTAGGCTTCTCACAAAGCCATAAGCCCTTAATCTAATTGATTCTGACTTAGATTATTTATTACAGAGGTTCAACTAACCAATCTAGGGTCTATAAACCCCAAATACAGTTCTGTATGAACAGAACAGTGAATGTCTCGAAATTCCCAGAATATCCGGATATTTGTCAGGGCCATATCCGGATATCCATATCCGGATATCACAAACCCCATATCCGAATATCAGTATCCGGATATCATATCCGGATATTTCGCGATAGAATGCAGATTCTGCATTTCGCGAAGATATCCTCCCAAGTTTGTGATTTTAAGGTTTCCAGACGTTCAATCATGCACTTTTAAGTGTGTTTCACCTTACCAACCCTTAAGTTATCAAGTTTTACTTGTTACATGCATCAAGGTTCAATCTTTCTAATGAAAATTCATGAACGAAGGTGATGAAGCTTACCCAAGGCTCAAAACTCAGAAAAATGGTGCTCTTGGAGCTCACAAGTCAGTCCAAATATTCTGACTTCAAAGGTGCACGAAAATGGCACTCCAAAATAGTTCTTTCCCTTCAAAGGTCACTCCTTGGAGCTTCTACAACCAAGACAAAGGCTCCAACACCACCAATCACAAACTCATCCCCCACACTCTCACTAGACAGCCACCAACACTCAGAAATGGTGCACCTTTCCCACTCACAATGATGGTACACACTCACCCAAGGTATTTTGATGAAGAAAATGGAAGGAAAGGTGGTCACTTTGGGTTTCTAAGGAGAAAAAGGCTATGAAATGGTGAAGGAGAGGTTCAGTAGTCCAAGGTGTTTTTATTTTATTTTTCGCAGCACTTTGCTGGTACGCGCTTTTACGTAGCTGGTATCAGTTCTGACACCAATTCTCGTTATTTTGACTCCAAACTTGTTGTAATAGTCCTATATTTTATTCTAGTAATATTACATACTTTTCATGATTTTTCGGGATACTTCATTGGTACGCATTTATACCGTGAGGCAGAACCGATATCTGCACTTTTCGTCAGAACAACGACTTTCAACATTATTAATCACTTACTATAATTATTTAAGCTATCTCATAATTATTAGGGTCAATTATGGAATTATCTCATTAATCTCATAATAAATTAATTAAATTCTTGAATTAACGGTGCGGGTTCTTACATCCACTTTCTCTCCTCCTTCTCCTTCAAAACCTGTGGCCTTCCCCATCATTGGAGACAAAATTTCTTCTTGGATTTTCATCACCAAAACACAACTTCCACCACACCAAACTTTAGGTAAAACGCATTCTAAACCCAACCATGCTAT
Source organism: Gastrolobium bilobum (assembly GCF_033153095.1). Lineage (NCBI taxonomy): Eukaryota > Viridiplantae > Streptophyta > Magnoliopsida > Fabales > Fabaceae > Gastrolobium > Gastrolobium bilobum. The sequence goes on from NW_026897545.1 coordinate 260,256, forward strand.
TTTCAAGGCTTGAAACTCACTAATTTGGGAGAAAACCTTGACCCATGCCCACGATTTTGGAGAGGAAACTTGGTGTTCTTGGAGTGGTTTGATCCATCATTGCTTGGGTATTGTGTGAAGGAGTTCTAGGCCTTGATTGTGGGTAAGTTTCAACACATTTCATTGGATAATTTGTAAGATTGAATTTCATGAACCTAGAGCATGTGTTGTGTGATTGATGTGGTTAGTAACCTCAAATTGAAAATGTGTATTAGATAAAAGTGTCTTAGAATGATGTTTTATGATGATTGAGCTAATAAAATTTATTGAGGAAAAGTATCATAACTTAGGCAATTTTGATGGTGGATATGCTTGACTTTGTGAATTGGAATTGTTGTAGGATTGTATAATTGAGTTGTGTAGTAATTGTATGGGTTAATTATAGGATTGTATGATATGTGGAAGTGTTGAATTGAATTAAAAAAACTCTTGGTATGAAAGCATGTAGATTTCGGCCAAGTGAGGAAGAATAAGGAAGGATGATTCAAAAATCATGTAATTGATGTTGTGTGGTTTGGAGCTAAGTTTTGAAAGGTTGTATGTTGGTGTGATGCATGTGAATTGGAAGCAAAACCATTGGATTGCGTGTGTATGTAATTTCGGCCATAATGAGGAATTTTAGGGAAAATGGTGTTGTGTTGTAATGGAATGGAATTAAGGATTTGATTTGGTATTGTGATGAGTTTAGGAAGCTATTGGAATGTTGTAATAAAATTAACAACATGATTATGTATTTTTGTCCAGGAAGGCCGAACCTAGGTGTAGGTGTGTGGGAGTGTAGTGCTTTGTATTTTGACTTGGTTGCACCATTGAATTAATCATTCTTGTGTGATCATTGTAGGTTGCCTCTCACGGACGTGAACTTTGAGCAGTGAGCTTGGTGGATTGCCTTTAGTCCTTGAATAAAAAGATTGTGGTAAGTGTTTATGGAAAATTGTGTGAATGCTTGAATAACCAAGTGTATGGTTTTATGTGGTTCTAATGGATATGGGAATGACCTGTTGCGTAGGCATTTCTGGTTGGACTAAGTTCAGGTGTATCTTGCTTTGGAGCTACTTAGCTTGGGAGCTTCAATAAGGTAATCCCTTGGTACTGGGGTTAATCCTCGTGTGTGCTCCACTATGCCCCTTGGGGGTAGTGGTTGGAGGTTGTATGTCAAGAATGTAGTTATAACATGCTCATGCATAAGTATATATATTGGGTACATAGGATGTACTGTATCTCTGGCCAGTAGATAATTTGTCTTATGGCGTTACAAACTTCCACTGTATAGGTCTCCGTGAGGGAGTTCCAGTTGACCTGTAGTCATAGAGCTGTCATCCATTGAGGAGCACTCTAGGAAGTTCTCAGGTGTATTGGTGGTGGGTGTCTTTGTTGATGTTCTAGGAACACATCCTTGGATGAGGGCCCGTAGGCTATATGCTGAGGCCAATAGGCCGGATGTTTCATGGGTTTGGCTTTGACCATTCCAGCTTCATCGTATGTTTACTCCCTATGCTTCCCTACTTCACTAAATCCCTTGCTTTATCCCTTTTAGGTTGTTCTGATTCGTTGTTGATATTACATCTGAGTGAGCCATTGGGCGGAGTGATCTCCAGAACCTCTGGGTTACTGAGATATATTCGTATATCTCACCCCGTATTTGTGGCATTATTTCAGGTAGTTGTGGCAGGGCAGGAGCCATGGGCAAGAGGCCCACATGATGAGCACTTGGAGTTAGAGAACTTTTTGCATTTTGAGGCCACATTTGGCATAGGCTAGACTTAGAGCATGATCATTGTATAGTACATTATGGTTATGTATCATGTCATCTTTGTTCATGTCTTATTTTGGTTAAGTCTAGTTGATGATTCATTATGTTGCATTTTGAGGATTTTTTTATATTATGCTTACCATTTGTAAATTATGGACCTTGTATAATATTTGAAGCATGTATGTGATGAAATGGAAATAGGCCTATTGTAGGTTATGATTCATATGCAAATTGATAAAAATGCATGCAATTGGATAATGTGATTGAAATGATTTAAGTTTTGACAAAGAATGAATGTAAATTGAGGTAAATGATATAAATTGTTGTGGGTTGTAAGAGCACCAAGGCATTATTGGTCCTTGAGTGACACCCTTGTCTATTAGGTACCGTTGAGGCATAATAACACACTTTTGATAAAGTGGGATAGGTTGAATAAACAAAGGAGGTGCCTTCGAAATTTATTTAAAATGACAATCTTTAGGCTGACTTTGGGAGAGCATATCTCCCTCCACAGAAGTCTACTAGGGACTTTCCATACATAATTTTGAAACTTGAGATGTCAACTATGTTGTATCAAAATTTGGTAGCAATTGAAGCTATGTGCATACTTGTAGACTCATTTGAGTGAGCACTATCATGAATGCCCTGCACATGCGGCTGTCGGGAGGCAGTTTTGGGAAAATTATCTCTCCCTCAATTATTACTCAAATTTAGGCCCATGATATGTCAAATTTAAGCTTAAGGTATCTAGTTTACTGTATAAAAATTTGAGAGCAATTGGTGGAGTGGCTTGTTCAGAATCGTAGAAATGGTGAGGTATGTTTGTTGTCCTGTTTGCGGTTGGCTAGCAGCTTTGCTTGCCCAACTTCAAACAACGATAACCGGAGCAAATGAGAACTTTATGGGGCGTGTGATACCTTGTTGGAAATTTATTTGAGTCTAGAATAACATACTAAAATATGAGAGGCTTGTAACCACTAAATCACGCTCAGTGCCCAAAAGACTGAACCATGTTCAGTTATGTAAAAACCGTAAAAGTGAGATTTATGCTATGTGAGTTTATGGGAACCCCTCAGTGACTTAAGATAAGCATTGTATGATAGTTAGACATTTATTTTATTTATTTCGAGTTTAGATTTCAGTTATGATCACAATTTTTATCATTACATTTTTTTATTATTTTTAAATACTTACGTAATGAAAAGAAAAAAAGTTTACTCGTATTTTTAAATGAACTGCTGTGATTGTAACTGCACTTAATATCATAATCAATGTTAACAACACCAGTACGTAACGGGCTGTTACAGTCCTTGTGTGTTGAGTGCACAAATCAATCAATTCTATGTTGTCTTATGGTAAGGTGCTGGATTGACAGACAAGATTTTAGTTTTTTCAATTTGAGCTTATAGTCTACAACCATATAGAAATTGAATGAGTGAAGAAAAAGTATAAGATAGCATGCCTTGATTGTGCATAAGTTTATGTTAGCCTAAGTAAGTAGGGATTGGAAGATATAGCTTGACATTTTGGATTTGTAAATCCATTTGCACGTGTGTGCATGGAATTCCTTATATGAAATAAGGAAACTAAGTCATATATTCATGTTCACAAGGTAGCATGATATGTATGGGCCTTGATTAAGGTGTAGAAAGAGTGAAGAATAGATAGAATTCTCAGCAGCGAGAATGCCAACATGCAAATGCGAAGTAGTAGGAACATCAGCAAAGAAGGTATGAATAAAGGGGCAGAATGAAAAGAGAGGGTGATGAAAAGGTAGGAAGAAATCAAATGGCTAAAGCCCGCGAAGTGAAAAAAAAAGGATAGCATGGTAATATCATGTAGCAGACAAGACGGTTGAGGGACATCTTGACAATTTGTATTAAATGCAAACGGCGTGGAAGGGATAACAACACATGTCAGACCTATAAAAAAATGCCGCGTAGAAAACAATTATTATTGCTTGGAAGAAATAACGTCTCACATAGTAAATTATGTCTGATGAGTGGGGTGTGAAGAATTGATATTGGTAAACGAGTTAAGCAGGGATAATATCAATACCTCGGCTAGGAAGGATGGTAGAGGAAGAACATAATGTCCCTATGTCTTTCAACATTTCGCAATGATCAAAAACCTAAGGTTAAAAGGAAAACTGAAAGCTGCATTTATGCCTCGGTTCAGGCTGCACCCCGGTTCAGCAGAGACCAAATATGGATCATACTAAACTCGAGATAAAGTATACAAAGCAGAAGCAAAGCCCCCCACCCAGCAGGGTCAAAGAAAAAACTCGGCTAAAAGAGTTTTTATTCCTGAAAAAAGCCACAGCAAAAAGCTAGTCATGGAAAATTATTTGCAAAAAACATGCACCTCGGTAGCTTGGACAACCAAGCTACCGGATTGGGGGAAACTGTTATGGACCTACATAAGGCTCATACGCCCAAAAGGCCCAATAAAGGGCAGACACTCGACAGCTATGCAAGAAGACAATTGGGCCCATGAAGGGTCCAGTTTGTTCAAACCCTAAGGTAAACTCTATAAATAAGAGGTAAAGACCACATGTATGGATAGATCTCTCTCTTTTACTATTATGTTGTCATTGTGCACACACATCATCCTTTTGGCTAAAGCCTCATAGTTGTGTATGATGATTTGCTACCCCCAAGATATCTAATTCATAGATACCTAGAGAGAACACAAGATTCAATATTGATCTACTAGCCCTAGGCTAGACATCTATGTCACCTAGACATAACACAGCGTTGGCTGAAAAAATTTCTTTGATTCTTCGTTATATTATGTGATAGAATGAAGATGAAGACTTGAAAGATGCACAAATAAGAAAAATATCTCTTCTAAATAAAAAATTGAGTGCCTTTGATTTCTATTTTACTAATATATATTTTTTTGTTATTTTGCAAAAGAACTGATATGATATTTTTTTAAGCAAATCTGGGCTAAAATATATTGGAAACATGACATTCTTAACATTGGATGTGGATGGGGAAGTTTAGCCAATGAAGTTATTAACATGCTAGTTGCAAATACACTGATATCCCTTTGCCTAAGGAGTAACTAAAACATGCAGAGAAGAGGGTTAAAGATGATGGGCTTCAGCCTTCAGATATTAACAAGCTAATTTTTTCTTATGACTTCATGAATTTATTATTTAGAAGCAAAATGAAATGTATTCATGTTAGAAGTTAAACCTCGACATATCTTTATGAAAACAATAGCATTGACTAGGAGCAAAAAGAAATCATCCATTTAAGGAAATATTTTGGGATAATGGAATTGAAAATAAAAGATATGAATTGATTTTCATGATTATAGGTTAATATGTTTTAGTTATGCCTTTTTCAAAGAATAACATGTTTAAATTAAATTAAATTAATTATTATAAAAAATTTCCTAGAATTTTTTTCCCGAAATTAAATGCATTTGAATTATATTAACAATTAAAACTAAGATAAGAAGCATTAATATTACTAATTGACACATTCTCGCAACCAAACTTAATATTACTTGTATTCACGCTGCACTTTTATTAAATTTCAATTCTTGATTCACCCAAAAAAAAAATTCAATTCTTACAATCATGTTAATTAATGTTGATAAGCTATTTTCAATTATGTTGCAATATCAATTAACTTGAATTAATGTTAATTGATTCTCACTGGTCATCCATTAATAAATTTTTTTTACTAATTCTTAAAACACTTGAACGGTATGGCTTTGGCAAACTCGGAAATAAAAGCAATGTCAAATGTAAGAACTCGCACTGTTAAATTAGAAATTTAAATAATTTAATTATGAGTTTAAGAAATAATTCCATAATTGACTTTGGATAAATATATAAAGATTAGAATAATTATCGAGAAGGTCAAATAACGCTTAAATCTCTTTTTTGAGGAAAAGTGCGGATACCAGTTCTGCTTCACGGTATAAATGCGTACTGGTGAAGTATTTCGAAAAATTGTAATAAAAATACAAATATCTCTAGAAAAATATCTAGGTCAAGGATATCAATTTTGGAGTAAAGATAATGAGCGGTGATGTCCGAACTAATACCGGCTATGTGTAAAACGCATACCGGTAAAGTATTTCAAAAAATTATGATAATTTCTAAAAAAAATGTCTAGGTTAAAAATATAAAATTTTAGGGTTAAATGAAGAGCGAAACTAATTAAACTAATACTGTTAGTTTAAGTGAGTGCACCTATATATAGCTAAGGGCGCTAAACCCTAGGTCATTTTTCAGACCCCAATGCTGATCTTCATGGCTGCCATGTTGGGTTCTTCATTGTGCGATTGTCTTCCTTCCAAAAGCTTGTAACTTTCTCACCAAATACCATCAAGTCTTCATCTTTCTTTATTCCTATGCCATAGAATCATCATCAATCCTTTTTATGCTTGAGTTTTGTTGAAGAAAAACACTACTTGGGTAATTTAATTTCTGTTTTGGGGCAAAGGTAGAGAGCCACCATCTTTCTTCTTGGTTGAGAGCTATTTTCCACACTTGGGAGCTTCCAGGAACCAAACTTGAAGAGAAAGAATCAACTTTTTCTTGTGATTTTTGTGCACCATATGGACAGTGGCTTGGAGAATCTTCAAAGCCCTCAAAGTTTCCTCAATTATCTTTTTTTGAAAGCCCTAAGGTAACCTATCATCATTTCCTTTGTAAATAATTTAAGTGTAATATGGTAGTTTGAACTTCTGTTTGTTGGTAAATCGAAGGTGGGAACCTTGGGAGGCCATTGAAACTTGAATTATGCAGAAAAATATGCATTTTCGCGTTTCTGCACAGGTGGTAATCAATTACTTAGAGTGGTAATCGATTACCATGAAGGGTAATCAATTACCCCTATATGGTAATCGATTACCTAGTGCAAATGTAACAGCAACACACTAGTTTGGTAAAATCGCTATATCTCGAGATACAGAGCTCCAAATTGAGTGAGGTTTAGACCTATGTGAAGCTAACACATAGAGTTACAACTATATAAAATTTCATAGGCATTGGACAAGTGCTTTTATCGAAGTTTTAGTTTTAAGTAGTGACTTGGTTGTTGGAAATTCAGTTTGCAGTAATCACTTTGTGAAAAACATTACTGGATTTATACAACTCCAAATGAGACATAAAATATGTCGTTGGAAAGCTTGAGATGTCTAATTTAACATATTAAAATCTTAGAATTTTTGGTAAAGATTTGCAACTGAAGTTTTAAAAATGGTAAAGACATTTTGTTCTTAGGGGCTTTGGAAAAAGCCTGTAGTAAGCGAAACAAAAAAGAAATAATGTTCCTTTTAGTATGAAAAGCTAGGATATGTGTATTGATAGTATGAATGTTATGAAAACAGATATATGACCTTGATGGACACTGTTATTACTTGTGACCCTTTGGACACTGAGTCGTTGAAGGAGGGTTTAGCTATACAGGTAAGCTTTTGGTCCTCGGTTTTATCCGTTGCTTGTTCTACCAAACCCCATGGGGAATTGGTTTATGTGCATGGTATGCTTTTATGAAAATAATATATGCAATTTTATATGCCTTAGATATGTGGATATGTCTGTTGATGTAATGTATGGATGTGATGTTAGTACTTGTACGATCAGACAGCAACCCTGGTGTGCAATGCATGAGGCAGCATCCCTCGTGTTTGGTAAGTAGCAGACGTGCATAAACCCTATCATGTTACCTGGCCAGTTGAACTGCACTTGCATACATCACATGATATATAGTGAGATATATGATTATATGAGGATCAGATTATTTTACCATGATGATACTGCATTGTGCACCTATTTTGTATAATGCATTGTTTATTGCTATAAATGACCCGGTATAGCCATTTCCCTTATCTTGTTATTAGTTGTTTCTTTATATATTGTCTGCACTGTTTTAGAACTTATATTATACCTGTAAGTGAGCTTGGGGTGGAGAATTCATTGAGGACCCCTTGTCCTACTGAGATTTCTGTTAGAAATCTCACCCCCTTTTGGGGCACATTTTCAGGAGATGACGTTCGTGAGACGGACACTGATAGAGGCAAGATGCCAGCATAGATATTTCATTATTGCTATAAGTCATGCATATTATGATTATGTATTTTGCCATGATGAAACTTTATTATGACTAGACGTGATGGATTATGTTGTTATTTGATGTGAGCATAAGGGTTGTCTATGCCATTATTAAATAATTTGTTATTTGTTGACTTGAATATTTGTATTGTAGCACCATGAGTTATGGATGCTTTTGAATTAATATTTATGAGTACGAGGTATTTCAGATTTATTTTAGTGTTGCAATTACATAAAGATTGTTATTAAAAGAAAAAGTTAATCCACCATGAGGATTAACCTTGTTTTATTTATATAAAATAGAATATTGCTTCCGCGATTAATTATTGCAAGCTGCGCTTTAAATACCATTTGTATGTTAATACACCGGCTGCAGATGGGGTGTTACACCAAACCACCCAATATTTAAAAAATTACAATAAACATATCGACTTTACACTCAGATTTTCCCATTTAATCAATCTTGATTGTTATTTAAACACCTTAAGCTATGTTCTCTAGCATTTAACTCTTCTCTATTTTATTACCAAAAAAAAAAAACTCTTCTCTCTTTTGTCTCGTGCAATGATATTCAAACACATCACAAAGAGTGTCATGTCCAAAAATTCAAAGAAAGCTGCAATATTATATGTTTTGAAACCCATTTGCGAGGAAGACATCAAAGACATTTGGGAGCAGTATACGATGGATGCAAGAGAAGGGAAACCGCTTATTGTAAAAGAATTGTGAAGCATGGAATGAATAAAGATTATCGTTGAGGATGTTAACTCCTATGTGCATGAGGGAACCAGAAAGTATATTAAGAGAAAAAGAACTCATATGGATCATAAAGAAAACTTCTCTTGCCTTCCAAAGAAACAACGCCTTGTTTGTGTCAGATGGGTTCATGGAGAAGCCCGTGGATGAGGACCATCATCAATTGGCTAAGCTAGACCATCATATCAAGTGGGATCCGATACTACGTCTCAACACAAAATCTTAAGGCATTGGATTTATGGGTCCTTCCTTCCACTTATATACTCTTTACTTAGCCCATCACCAACCAACGTGAGATTCATCACATTGAATATCCCAACAATCTCCCCCTCAACCGAGTACCTAGGCCCAAAGTACCCACCGAGAGCTTGCCCTCTAGCTCACTTCAGCGAGGATGATAGCGAGCGGCCCAAAAATAAAAAGCCCAATTTTCAGCCTATAAATACAATGATACGAGGCCTTCAGAAAGAGAATTATGAGAAGACGAAAGAAGGCGAACGCGGAGACGAACCCGAAGGCAGAAGCGGAGGACGAAGTCTGGAGCGGGATTCCAGAAGAGGAGAAGGAGATCAAAGCTTCACCATTGATAATCTTTAATCAAGTTTTATCACGAACTCTGTTTATTTTTCATTAATTATTTATTCTGAATTTATAAACATGTCTGGCTAGTTTATTTATGTAGTTACGATTGTCAATCCAATGTGAATCCTAGTTGTGGTTTGATTTAATTTCTTTAATAATGTATTTCAATATTTGTGTTTTACCTTGCATGAATTTTTATATCCTTGTATGAACTGATCACTCTTATAGGGATTTGAGGGTTAGGGCTCGCAATAGACATATTGGGATTTTAGTCTTGACAGGGGTAAAATACCAATTCTTGTATGACCTAGACATAGGCTTGCTTGAGTTGTAGACTTCATAATTCATCGCGTTTAATGCTTATTCTAAGAGGGATTACTAAGACATTAGAATTCTAATTAGAGTAAAAGGTTAAAGTCACTAAGACATTAGGATTTAACCAACTATTTTTAGAAGATGAATTGTCTGAGATATCTGAGGTAAATTATTATTGAAATTAATTTAAATTACTCTAGGAGGATCTGAGGTGAAATAATTCCTAACTACAACTTTTGTTTTTGATATTCTAAATTTAATTCTCAATTCTTGCATTCTTGATATTCTTGTTATTTACTGCAATTAAATTTAATTTTAGTTTTAATTCAAAAATTATTCTCAACAATCAATTCGAGTTTTCCAAATTAAAGGGAATAGTTATAATAGTATTTGGCGCATTAATCCTCGTGGGACGATATTCTTATTTCACTACTTTATTACTTGAAACGATCGGTATACTAGCCAAACACAAAATCTTAAGGCATTGGATTTATGAGTCCTTCCTTCCACTTATATACTCTTTACTTAGTCCATTACCAACCAACGTGAGATTCATCCCACTGAATATCCCAACAATCTCCCCCTCAACCGAGTACCTAGGCCCAAAGTACTCCACCGGCCTACTAGCCAAACACACGGTTAACTCGAGTGCAACTGGCTCTGATATCACTATCAGGCGGGTCCAGGATAAGCCCGTGATAGGGAACCACCACCAATGGGCTAAGTTGATCAAATACACCAAGTGGTTCCAACACCATATCTCAACCCAAAATCTTAAGGCAATGAGTTCATGAGTCCATCCATTTATGTACACTTCCCTTGACCTATTACCAACCAATATGAGACTTATCACATTTCAATATCTCAATAGTTTGGACACCGTACCTTCATAACCTGTCTCTGTCTGCTATAAAACAAATTGGATTAGCCAGTAAGTAATATGTTCCAAACTTTTTTGCTTTAAAGATTTAATAACTTTGGCTTTGTCTCTTTTATACATGCAGATAACGGTAATGGGTTTCTTATATTTCTATGTGCTTGTCTTGTCACTGATACAGGGGCCACACCAAAGAAAATTCTGGAAATTATGAACGTGCCCACCTTGACCAAAGAAAACGTTTCCACTCACTTACAGGTTTGCTTCTTAATTTGCCTAATATATTTTGATAATAAGAGAACCTTTTTCAACCAAGAATTTTAGTTTTATTAACCTTTAATTTGTCATCCAGACTTGACAATGCTATTTCAAACATAATTAGACTTTTGGGGGTATTTGACGACTTGAATGGTTGATAATTATATCCTTTATAAACTATCTTTCATAACAAAGAAAAGAAAAGAAAAGAAAAAAAATATTTAGTATCCATCTTAGTCATTTCTTATGTGATATCTTAAATCAGAACATAAAACTGGCAGAAGTATCGCATCTCCCTAAGAAAAGTTGCAGCTGCTAGGTGTCCAAGGTATGAAGCTTATCCAGTGCAGAGAGGTCTAATGCTTCTTAATCAACATGGTGATTCTTTCAATCATCAAGTCAGGTTTGGACAATCAAACTCTGGAAGCAATATATTGGGGCGAATAATATCCAGCAGAAAATGTTGGAGAGATACGCAAACCTATCACACAATGCTGGTGAAATGAGACATGGCTTGATGACTTGCACAAATGGCCTGACAAGTGGTTTGAAATATGACGACCAAATGTACTAAAACTCTGCCTCATTGGGATGTTTGAGCACCTATAATCTGCCTTGTACTTCTACTTATTATCATAGTTATTGCTCTGGAATTCAACTGAATGGGACTGTGAGCAGCAATAGCTTTGGTTTGATTAATGGGACTCAAAGTGAAAATATGACTGTGGCAACCTTGGGGCTTGAAAATATTGCTTCTGCTTCTACTTCTCTAGATGAGTGTGTAAGTGAGCTTCCATCATTATTGATGACTAATACAACTCCACAGGAAAATATTTCAGAGATCCTTCAATTGCCACAGCAACTGGATGGCAATGTTACAAAAAATGAGCATAATTATAATGCCACTTCAATCACTGAGGGCGAGTTCTTGAACAACTTGTTCAGATCGGCTCAGAATGAGATCCTTGGTCTCAGATCTCAGCAATATCTCGTCTTGAATTTTATCAGGTCGAGCAATGCAGCAGAAAATCAAAAACACAAATAGGAGAGAGAAGAGAAGGATAGAGAGAGAACACAAGCAGTTTTAATGTGGGAAAACTTTCTACAATGAAGAAGTAAAAACCCACGGGACCTAGTCCAGATCAAAAATTCACTATGAAAATAATGGTTACAAATAATCAGAATCACCAATGTGGTGGTTAACTCAACCTCTTCAACAATGGTGATAATCAAACCTCCCTTGAGATGTTTGACTCAAACTTTCTTTAGAGATCTCTCAAATACAAAGCATAAAACTTTGCTCTCAAATATCAAATTTATCTCGTCTTAACCTAGCCTCCACCCTCAACTAATGAATATATAGAGGAGGTGAAATTTAGGATTTAAGGTTTAGGGATTTTGAAAAACCTCTCAATGGGTTTGGGCTTAGCATTGAAGGAGGAAGCCCAACACAACCAACTGCTAGATGACATGTATCTTCTCAATGAGGTATGCATGATATAGAAAATCTCACTCAATATATATTTATATATAACACATACATCTATATATTTATTTATTTTATTAAAAATTGTGTACATTGTATGATACACTTTTTACTGTTATATTTCTCAGGTTTATCCTGACCTTTTTGTTGTCTTAAACCAGAAGAGAACCATGATGCTAGTAAATTTTCAAATTTTGACTTTTCTAACTCCTGTCAAGTTGTGCTATCACCTGAGCATGTACATTTGTGCCAAAAAAAATATTTTAAGTGCTATAGGATTATGGAAAATCATTTTCAAAATATATATGAAATTATATACCTATGTTATTTCAGGCATTTATTTTGCATGGCTTTGCCAAGAATTTAGTGAAATATATAAAGCATATATGACACGTTTTTTTTTACTGCATTAAGTCACTTACCATAATCTGATGAGTCTATCCTCAACTTCTAAAAGTTATTCAATTTTCTTACTGATTATGGAAATGCTTCAAACATAAAAAATTTATGTTATTTCTAATGCAGGATTGGGATATGGTTCTTATTGAAGCCTTTATTGGTACTGAGCTGAATTGGTGAGAATGAGAAAGTTGCTTCGAGGATCGTGAATTGAATGTTTAACTATCTTTGCCCAAAAAATATCTACCTCAATTTTTTCCCTTTTTTTTATCGCGTTCTTTGTTTGTATATATGTTTGATTACAGGAATGGTTCCTAGACTTTTTTCAAACTTGTAATGACCAAAATTTGTTTAAAAAAAGCCACCATTGAAGATTGCAAGTGAGGAGGTTCATGAACAGCTTTGTGAATATGGTGGTCTTTTATATATCTAAACAGCTAATTTAATAATTGAAATATTTAGAAGACTAATATGATATCACTATAAATATTTGATGGATTAATTTGATAACAAAACATTTAAAAGACTAATGTGATGACATGTTAAATTTTAAAGCTATAGTATGCAGATATTATATGTGGGGCTTTTAATGATGTAATTCTGTAAGTCAAAGTTAAGTAATTAAGCATGTGATGATTAGTTGGTGGAATAGTTTAGTATTATTAGTTCAACTTCTTACCTATGTAGTATCTCTTATAACAAAATTTAATTAGAACCTTTGTTGGTCAACTGAAATATCTGCATTTGAAGGGAATGAAAATTTTTGTCACCTTCTAGTTAAAAAAAAAAATCCCCTTTATCATGGAAAGCCAATGCTCTCAGTGAGAAAGCTACCACAAGACCAAGGATTACTATGATACTATGAAAAGGGAAGATTCAAAAGGGCAAATTCCACTTCAACCCCAAAAAACCATAATAAAATATTATCCATGAAAAGGGAAGAAACGGATAATATAAATAAAAAGGTTAACAAAAGACAAAATCAATCTTAGAAAAAGTCGAAGATTAGATTACCAATAAATGAACAATAATGTCACACCTTGACATCTCTAGCCATCTATATAACCCAAACCTTCTAACAGGTTTTTCTACAAACCAAAGCAAAACACCTTGTGCACATTTCTACCCCAACTCAGCCTAAGGTTCCAATCTCCAAATTCTGAATATTTAACCTTAGTCATGGCTTACCACAATTCCTTTCTCTTAACTCTCTTCATAGCTCTTTCCCTTTCAAGCATGGAATTTTGCCTAGCAGGTCGCCATCTCCTGCAAACTACTCAACCTGCTTTACCAAATATGCCTGGCTTCCCTACTATGCCCAAACCAACATTACCACCATTGCCTTCATTTCCAAATCTGCCTCAGGGTAATGTTCCCCCTTTGCCTACTATCCCAACTCTGCCACAACCATCAATACCAACCACACAGCCACCACTTCCTAGCATCCCCACCTTACCATTAGTCCCACAAGTCACCATGCCTCCACTGCCTGCAGGTTCAATTCCAAACCTTCCCTCAATCCCAACTGTGATTCCTTCCATCCCATTTTTTTCTCCACCCCCTGCATCCACAAGTCCTTGAAAACAAAGAGTTCTTAGCATCGGGAGTGGATCCTCTCATGTATCAGTATTACTGAATATCTACGGAGAGAGAGGCAGACGTTAAAATTCCATGTAAACAGATCATCTCAAATTTAGACCAAGTGAAATTTAAACACGAGAGAATCTATTCCAATTCTTAGGAGTGTATGAAGTTTTTTTTTTTTTTGGTAACAGGAGTGTATGAAGTTTGGTCTAGTCTAAAGTTGTTAGCTAGCAGCAATTAATATGTATGCATTTATGGAATTACCTTATATATGTCTTGTATTTTTATTGAGTTATTGTGATTTGTGTCGTTGCTATAGGGTAATCATAATGCGTTACATGTGTGTTCTTTTTTTTTTTATATATATATATAATAAGTTCGATACTTCATAGCAAGATTTTCCTGTTAGTTTTTTTTATGACATAATATCATATGCCTGTACTTCTTAAGTTCCTTCATATCTTAAGTAAGTAACAAGTTTGGCCATAATTTCAAGTAAGATTTCATTTCAATCGAACTCCAGAACTTTTACATCTCAGATATGGGACATAAGATATTACAGAGAAATAAACTTATAAAATTACCTAGACTTGCTGGTATACAACCCAAAATTTCAATCTCTTAATCGTAAAGCTATGTGATTTTCCCCACTACGCTCTAAAATCTAGCAATCTCCACATTACGTTGGCTAAATGCATATTACAATATCAGTTACATCCCCTGTTGTGAAGGGAAAAATTATATTGCGAGTCTGGTAGACATTGAAGTAAATCCAGATAAATGTAAGGCAGTGATAGAAATAAAGAGTCCACAAACAGTCAAAGAAGTGCAGCAGCTAATCAGTCGGATAGTAGCTCTCACCCATTTTCTGGCAAACTCGGCGCATAAGTCCCTCCCCTTGTTCAACCTACTTAAGAAAGGCACAACCTTCCAATCGACTGAAGAGTGTGAAAAGGCTTTCCAAGAATTTAAAAGAGCCCTGTCATGCCCGCCAGTCCTTACCAAGCCGGACAATGGCGAGACCCTTTTTCTTTATCTCGCCGTAGGTGCAGAAGCTATTAGTGCAGTTTTAGTCAGAGAACACTAGAGCGAAGGGCAGAGACCAGTTTACTTCGTCAGCAAAGTTTTGCAAGGTGCCGAACTCCGATATCAACAAGTGGAGAAGGTCACACTCACACTCATCTTCACCGCCCAAAGATTAAGACCATACTTCCAGTGCCACCCAATTGTCGTCAGGACCAACCAACCCATCTGACAGGTCCTACACAAGCCAGATCTCGCCGGAAGAATGATGTCTTGGGCGATTGAACTGCCAGAATACCAAATTAGCTATGAGCCAAGGACTGCCATTAAAGCTCAGGCTCTCGCCGACTTTATAGCCGAAATGACACAAGGTCCACAACCTGACGATCGGATCGCAAAAGATCTGCCACTAACAATGTGGAAGTTGTATGTTGATGGTTCCACCAATGCCAAAGGTTCTGGCGCCGGCATGATAATAAAAAACCCAGATGGGTTGGCGATTGAACACTCTTTGTCCTTCAGTTTTAATACCACTAACAACCAAGTCGAATAAGAGGCCATGATAGTTGGGCTGATCCAAGCCAAAGAGTTAGGAGCTCAGCACCTCAAAGTATTTAGCGATTCTCAGTTTGTAACCTTTCAAATATCTGGGGAATATCAGGCCAAGGGCCCATTAATGTGCAAATACTTGGAGAAAGTGAAGGAGTTATTGCAAACCTTTGAGGCGGTTGAAGTAGAACACATCAGGCGATCAGAGAATACCCAGACAGACATCCTCGCCAAGTTAGCAAGCACAAAGAGCCCAGGTAACAATCGCTCCGTAATCCAACGTTATTTGCCTAACTCATGCATCGTCATGAGTATTTCAGATGTGACGGCCGAAGTCGCCGAATAGACTTGGATCACACCCATCGTCAATTACTTGTCCGAAAGAATCCTCCCACCTGACCAAAGGGAAGCTAAGAAGATAGTGCAAAGAAGCGCCCATTTCTGCATGGTACAAGGACGCCTGTATAGAAGAGGATGCTCAACTCCACTTCTAAAGTGCCTGAACCCCAGCAACGTTGAGTACGTCCGAAAAGAAATCCACGAAGGGATTAATGGCCATCACATAGGCGGGCACTCATTGGCGAGGAAAGCACTTAGAGCTGACTTCTATTGGCCAACCATGGAGCGAGACGCCCATGAGCATGATAGAAAATGTGAGAAATGCCAGAGGTTTGCCGACGTACATAAAGCCACACCAGAAGAATTGACGTCAATCACCTCCCCCTGGCCCTTCTACAAGTGGGGAATGGACATACTAGGCCCATTCCCTATAGCGGCTAGCCGAGTCCAATGGCTTATCGTCTCCATTGATTATTTTACCAAATGGGTAGAAGCTGAACCTGTAGCCAATGTTACATCCCAAAAGGTGAGGAAGTTTTTCTGGAGAAGTATCGTTTACCGCTTCGGTATCCCGGGTGAAGTCATTACAGACAATGGTACTCAGTTCACCAACGTCAAGTTTCGAGAATTAATGAACAATTTGCAGATCCGACATCACTTCGCCGCAGTAGAACACCCTCAATCCAACGGGCTAGTAGAGTCAGCCAACAAAATGCTTATAATAGTCCTAGCCTAATTAATTAGTAAATTACATGTAATTAAGTAATTAGGCATGTATTAGTGAGTAAAATTAAGTATAAGGCTTTATTATATAAATTATGGTGACTTTGGAGGTAAAAGTGCTGTCAATGGAAATTATAGGGTAAAAATGGGTGTAGACAAAAGTACCCAAAACATAAAAATAAAAATAGAAATATTCCTAGAAAAATATTCCGGACCTTTGGGTAAAATTTGGTAAAGAATAGAGGTGAATAGATAGATAAGCTTTTATCCATTTAATAAAAATTAACTATGTTAAGTGAGCAAAAAAAAACAAGAGAGCCCTATTTCTTCATCTCCTTCGTCGACCAAAAATAGTGGAAAGGAAGGGAGAAAGCATTTTTGGAGAGCAAATCCTAGCCACTCCATTTCTCAACCATTTTTAGTGATTAAAAAGCCTAAACAACTCATAATCTTCCTCTCATCCTTAATCCTAGCTTGGTTTTGAGTGGGGAGCATTGTGGTGTGGGATTTCTCTTCCCAAAATTTTGCCCCCTTTGAAGATTGAAAGGGTTTGGGAGTATTTCACTTCTTGGGGACTTAGGGAGCACTCATTCTATGGTTGTGCAATCATTTGTGGTAAGTTTCCACTCCTTAAACTTTGTTTTCATGGAGATTGTATGATGGAGGAAGATGATGAATAGTGTTATTATGAGTGATATAAGTTTGGGTTTGATTTAAGCTTAAGCCCTTTGTTAAAGTTGTTGTAGATGATAAATAAACGGTAGAAATGAGTTTAGATAGTCTTTTAGTTATTGTTCAATATATTGAAAAATTCATGCTTGAGCTTATGGATGTTCTAGCATTTTGAGCAATTAGAGGGTTGGATGATTGATTATGTCCCTTGTGTTGCTAGGATTGAGGCAAGTGAACCAACTTTGAGTGACCACACATTGGAGCAAGCTATGGAGCTTGATTAGCCCATTTGGATAGGTGAGTACATGCCTAGTTATGGTGTGGAATTGTTGCCTTGTTGATGAAGATGTGGATATTCATTAACTTGTATTGATTGATTGTGTGACACCTTCGTGTAGGTGTGTATTTTACAAATTGGTAGCTTGAATTAGGAGTTCGATTGATTGCAAACTTGTTGGTGAACAAAGGTTGAATTGGAGCATTGAGATAAGCCTTTGGACCTTGGATGTAAATCCCCTTATTGTTCCACCAAGCCCTGAATGGGTAGTGGTTGTTGATAGTGTATGTAAATGCAATAAGTAGTTTAATGCTTTGTTATACATGTGTATGCTTTGGGTGTGGCATAGGATGGTGTTTCCCTATGTTTGTATGTTGCATGACAATGCGTAAATCATACTTGGTAGATTCTCTGATCAGTAGGACTATTTGCATCTGAGTATCCTTAGGACAGCAAGAGCTCGAGGGATTTCTCCTGGAGATGTTTTACACACTGCACTGCATTATTTACTGTGTATTGCTATTATACTGTGATGTGAACTATGGGGTGGAGAGATGGTCCAAGGGCCCCTGATTTACTGTGATA
The DNA here is from genome assembly GCF_033153095.1 of Gastrolobium bilobum. Classification (NCBI taxonomy): domain Eukaryota; kingdom Viridiplantae; phylum Streptophyta; class Magnoliopsida; order Fabales; family Fabaceae; genus Gastrolobium; species Gastrolobium bilobum. The sequence continues at coordinate 278,552 of NW_026897545.1, forward strand.
TATTCGTATATCTCATCCCGTGTTGTGGGGACCCCCTTTCAGGTACCGATGCTGCAGGAGCCTCTAGTGGCAAGTGGCCGTATTTGGATTAGATGGTCATATGCTGATAGCCTGTCATTTTGGATTGCATCTCATCTAGGATAGTAGATGTATATGTCATTTACATTGTCACATGTATATGTACATTTTGAGGACACATGATGTATTTTGGGGGACTTAGTGCATGATCATTGTAGTGGTGAATGCCTTGTTGTATATGGCTTATAGCTTTGATCATGTTCCTTTTGTAGCTAAGTTCCTTGGCATGTATATGAAATTGGGAAGAACATTGATGTAATTGAAACTTTAATGTATTGATGAACATGTAGTTATGTATACCATTTTGATTTGTAGGATGAATTAGTAAAAAGATTATGGAATATAATGGCCACATGGTGTGTGACCATGGTTGGTTTTTCCTTGTCAATTAGGTGTAATAACCCTTGAAGAATGAAAGGGGAAGGAAGTTTCCCCAAGAAATTCACCAAAAATAGGGGAGACCAAGTCTTCCCCAGGTGTAGGCAATGTTGTTAAAATCGAGATCTTAAGTAAAATCGGAAGGGATTAAAAATTCGTAAAACATAAAATCGTAATGTAAAATAATCGTAAAAAATCGTAAAAACGTAAAAGCGTTTAGAATATTAGTAAAATCGTTTGGATGAAAAAAATCGTAAAAACGTAAAATCGTAATGATAAATCGAGATTTTACAACAATGGGTGTAGGGCGCTCAAGTGCTGGTTTGGGCGCTCAAGCTACAGATCTTCGATTTGAGCGCGGTTTGAACCCACGCGAAGCTAACTGAGAGATCTATAACATAGTGTGAGATGAGAACTATAAAGTAAGTATTGAAATTCCAATTTAATAAAAAGTGAAGAGAGTTTAGTATTGAACTCGAACAAAATAATAATATGATGTTAAGTTTAGTTTATATTATTCCGCAAGGTAATAGGGTTTTGGTCACGCAATTGGTTATTTTAAACTCGGCATTGTTAAAAAGGAAAAGCAAGTAAGTTTTAAAAAGAAAATAAAAATTTATCCGGGTTTTTAATTGAACCAATGTGATTGTAACTGTGCTTAATATCATAAAGCATTGTTAACAAACCGGTTCTAGAACGAGGTGTTACATTTTATGGTATCAGAGCAGTTTCTTAGGGAAAATTGTGGATTATTACTATGTCTGCTTGGTGTTTAATGCTTTATAGTTGTTTTGGTACTCTTTATGTTTATTGCATCTGTGATCATTGAGTGTGAGCCTGATCAACTCATTTCTTTGTGTAACATGTGTAGTGTCATGACGAGGAACCGAAATAACCCTGGGCCATCGAATGCTAATGCTCAGCGAGATCCTGTTTTGGCTGCTTTAGTTTGGCCTTGGAGTGGTCGTGGGGCAACTGGTGGACAGTCTGATCCCGTGGCTGAAACTCTGGCAGTTGTGCAAAGGGAGTTGACTGCTAGTCGTCAAGCTAATGAAAACTTGATGAAGACAAATAAAGATACGCGAAATGCTATGGCCGCAATGATGAATGAGTTGAGGATGTTGAGGGGTGCTAGAGATGAGAACCGACCACCCACTCCTCCTCCTCACACTGCCACGCCTACTCCACCTATTCTCCATGAAGAGAGTGGAGCGGGTAACAATGAAGAAGAGGCTAGTCACCATGACGATGGCTCTAGTCATCAAATTGCGGTTCATCAACCACATGTAGAACATGTTGGGGGGCCAGACAAGGATGAAAGACGATTAACCGCATTTCGAAAACATAAACCTCCATCTTTCACTGGAGACTATGATCTGTTGGTTGCGGAAAAATGACTTCAAGCTATGGAGAAGATTTTCAGGGTAATGAGATGCCCTGATGCACTGAAGTTGGTTTACTCGGTGTATATGCTTGAAGGTGAAGCTGAGGATTGGTGGACGAACACCATGCAACCGTTGGAAGCTAAAGGCCAGGAAAACACCTGGCGGTTGTTTGAGACTTTGTTCTTGGATAACTACTTTCCTAAGGAGGCTAGGGAAAGGAAGCAAAATGAGTATAATAATTTGAAGCAAGGGTCGATGACCATTGATCAATATTTTTCCAAGTTCAATGAATTGGTGAAGTATGCTAACTACGGGAGAGCTCTACCTACTTCAACCGAGATGACCTCCAAGTTTCAATAGGGTTTAAATGAGAAAATGTTTCGAAAAATGTCTAATTGTGATATCTGTGAGTTTAGTAGGTTTGTGAACCAATGTTGGAAAGTAGAAGAAGTGTATAATGTGACTAAGACCAAGAAGCCTTCTTAGGCACATGCATCTAATGCAAATAGAGCAACTGGCTCAAATTATTGGAAAAACAAGAAGATGAAGGGTAAGAAGCTGAGTGTGACTAATCCACTCGATATATTCAAGAAGCCCAGAAACCAAAAGAGTTTTGTTGATAAAGGACCTCCTCCAAAGTGTAGAGGATGCGGAAAAGAGCATCGAGGTCCGTGTGCTACGGGTGAAATTATTTGCTATAAGTGTGGAAGATCCAACCATTATTCTAGGCAGTGCCCTTAAAATGAAGTGAGGACTACGACAGTCCAGGCTGTTTTTGTTCCTGTTTCGGTTGTTCCACCTATGATAGAGTACCAGACTGTTGGTAGAGTATATACCATGGACCGCCAGCAATCAGAAAAGGCTCCAAACCTTGTGAAAGGTACAATTTATATTGATAATATGGATATTGAAGTCTTGTTTGACTCAGCAGCTACACACTCTTGTATGTCTGATTTTATGGCCGTTGGGCTAAATTTACATATGTACAAAATTTCTCCTCCGATGAAAATGGTGACTGCTACTGGAGAGAAATGTTATACATCAGTTTTATGCAAGGATGTTGAATTTAAATATGAAGGCCGAGATTACGTGCTGGATTTTATTTGCTTGCCTATGATCAGTCTTCAAGTTATCTTGGGAATGGACTGATTATCAAAGAACTGTGCTATGATAGACTGCTGTGGAAAATGTTAGTATATGGATGTCCTATAGACAATCTTTTGATTAGATTAGGACATATGTAGACCTTTTATATTGTCGCAAATAAAAGCACTATTTATCATGTTTCATATTTTGTCTCAATATTACTATTAATATTTATATGAGTAACTGAATAAACTCCTTGGAATAAAATAGGTATCTCTTGAGTATCTGTGATGAGATCACGATCATGAGGATTCAAGGATATTGCATGTTTATTCCTAATTTTATGTTCCTAGTCTAGAGACACTGAGAATGGGGATCAGTGATCTCGGGTAAGACTAGCACGACTTATCTACTTGTATTTGGATGCAAGGTAAAGACCTCATGAGCTACAGATATGGAGATGTCTTAGCTAAAGTCGTGGTGGACCTATAAGGGTATAGCTCGCACTGAACAGACCCACAAAGAGACTCTATGAGGAACTCTCACAGAGAGTATCATTAGAGTAGTCTCTTTATATTTGGGTATATATTTCCTAAGACCAGAAGTTATTACCTTGACTGTGTTCTAGAAGGCATCCTTTGATTGTACACCTCGTCTTCCTGAAATATGGAGACTCATAGGTATACTGTTGGGCTTGTCCTGAAAGAACACAGGGCTAGGGTGATAAGCTGAAGGACTTCGTCAAATCTCTGTGAAAGATTAGGTTATCTGTAAATCGGAGAAATCGGGATGACATTTACAGGGACTCAGGAATCTATGCATAGTAAAAGAGATCATGAGATGATCTGCCTTTAGAGTCTGTAAATTGAAGATTCCCTATTTCGAATAAAGCTTACCCTAAACCGCAAGGGTTGATACGCTTCCTTACCCTAGGTTTTATGGGAAGGTAACCGAGACGAAAGGAAATATATACGGCAACCAAATATGTGTAATAGGATGATCAAGTCATTAATCTAACTAGTTCTGGGGCAACAAAGCATTGCTAGTGCTCTGTGTTGTCATTAGATGGGTTGTGGGCTTATTGGGCCCAAGCCCATTTATGTCAGTGGCTATGTTGGACCTAATGGGTCACACACTAACACCTAATTGTCTAGATGCTCTAGCATTAAAGGTATTAGGCCTAACAATTGTTATTAGCCCAAGAAGTAGTTTGGAACTCCACAGATAAGGTGGAGGGCGCATGGATCAAAGTAATGGGCTTGGATAGTCCAAGACATTACCAATTAATTTAATTAGTTAAATTAATTATCAAATGTTTAAATTTTGAATTTTGAATTTGAAATTTGAAATTTAAATTTTGAATTTTGAATTTTGAATTTGAATTTTGAAATTCGAATTTTGAATTTTGAATTTGAAATTTGAATTTTGAATTTTGAATTTTGAATTTTGAATTTAAATTTTGAAATTTGAATTTTGAATTTTGAATTTGAATTTAGAATTTGAATTTGAATTTAGAATTTGAATTTGAATTTAAAATTTAAGTGTTTGAAAATTTGAAATTCGAATTTGAATTGGCTATAAAAAGTTGTTTGTTTCATAACAAAAGGATAAGATGAGATCTTGTTGGAACATATCAGGAAGAGATCTTTTGGACATAATCCGAGGATAATGGGGGCGCTGATTTTGGCTAGATTTGATCATCAAAATCAGCTCCAGAAGATACAGTCTGTTGGGAGAATATTTGAGTGAGTTGATTTAAGTTTGAAATGCAACTAACTCAAATGTATCTGGTCACCTTTTAGGCTATATGGGGCGCACCATATAGCTGATTATATGATGATTCATGATCAGATTTCTGACTAGGTTTTGAACTTAGTCTCATGAGAATATTCTGGGATGTTGTTGGCAATTTTTGAAATGCAACAACTCCACTTATTCTCTCTCCATAGGGTGCCACTTTGATCAGATTTTTGGGAGAAAAATATGATTTGTTTTTGAAACTTAAAAGGCTCCTCTTGTGTGCTTAATGTGTAGTTAGTTCCCCCTTAGGTTTTTGTGAAAAACCAAGCCTTTCTCTACTCATCTATGCGCCCCCTTGTGAGGTTTTCTCTTAGAACAGTTCACTCTTCTAAACACTTTTACCTAGCCTCCTGCATCACACACTGAGCGCATAGCAAGCCTTATTGTGGTGATCAATCGGCGGCCTTACTGGAAGGAGTTCCTGTATCTAGACGCGGGTTGTTTGGATCAACGTTAGAGGGTTTGAACCCTTCAGAGCTACCTTGATCATCTTGAGTTTACACGAACAAGGTATGACATACGTCTTAAAGTATGTATCTTGATATGCATGTGTGTTCCGCTTGCGAAAAATTTTGTTTTTCCCTCACGCATGTTTCGGCCTTCAAGGCCAATTCTACTTTCAGAAAAAAGATTGTGCTTTTTGCTGATGATTCTGCTACTAGTTCTTCTCCATATCTATCTGTGTTGCAGGTTAGAAAGGCTTTGAGGGCCGGGGCATTGGGATATGTCTTTGTGGGGGGTTTAGTGGGTGGAAGTCATGAGGAGATCGACATTATTCCCGGGGTGAAGGAGCTTGTGGATGTGTTTTTGGATGAGATTCTGTAACTTCCACCTCCTAGAGAGGTTGAGTTCACGATTGATTTATTGCCTGGTGTGGGGCCTATTTCTTTGACTCCTCCGTATCGGATGTCACCACCAGAATTAGCTGAGTTCAAGAAGCATATTGAGGAGCTTTCGGCTAAGCAGTTTATCAGGCCAAATATGTCCCCGTGGGGAGCACCAGTTATATTTGTCAAGAACAAGGACGGTAGCATGAGATTATGCACTGATTACCGTCAGATTATTGCCTGGCGGTTGATCCTAGCAAGATAGAAGCAATTATTGATTGGGAGAGACCCAAGACTGTAACTAAAGTAAGGAGTTTTCTGGGATTGGCCGGCTATTACCGGAGATTTATTAAAGAATTTTCTGTAATGGTTTTGCCATTAACCCGCTTGACTCAGAAGGATACTCTGTTTATTTGGACGCATGAATGCGAAGAATGTTTCCAGAATCTTAAGGAGAAATTGACGACTGCTCCGGTGTTAGTACTTCCTGATTCGAAAGGTGAATTTGAGTTATACAAGGATGCTTCTAAAAAGGGATTGGGATGTATGCTGATGCAAGATAAGCGAGTAGTGGCGTATGTATCAAGGCAGCTGAAACCGCATGAAGAAAACTATCGGACTCACGACTTAGAGCTTGCTGCAATTGTTTTTGGATTGAAACAATGGAGGCATTTCTTGTATGGAATGAAGTTTGCCGTATTTAGTGACCACAAGAGCTTGAAGTACTTGTTTGATAAAAAAGAATTGAATATGAGACAACGGCGGTGGACTGAGTTCTTAAATGACCACGACTTCGAATTAAAATATCATCCCGGCAAGGCTAATGTTGTAGCTGATGCATTGAGCCGGAAATCTGTGAGCATAACGAGCAAGATGATGAGAGATTATGATGTGATTGAGAGGTTCAGAGACATGAAATTATCTGAAGTCTTTCCAGGCAAAATTTGTGATATCGAAATTACAAGAATTGAAAATGAAATGCTTACCAGAATTAAAGAAGCTCAACTGGAAAATGAAAGTGCTAAACGACTAAAAGGTCAGAGTGGTGTATCCTACAATGAGGAGGCTATACTATTATATCAGGGTCGTATTGTTGTACCTAGGCAGTTGGCGGAGGAAGTGATGGCAGAGGCCCACAAGAGTCAATTCACTATCCATCCGGGAGCTACAAAGATGTATCAGGACTAAAAGATTAATTTCTGGTGGCCTGGTATAAAGAAAGACATTGCCGAATTTTTCTCTAAGTGTCTCATTTGTTAGAAGGTCAAGATTGAGCATCAAAGCCTTCTGGTATGTTGCAACCTCTAGATGTTCCTGAATGGAAATGGGAGAGTATCTCCATGGATTTCGTAGTGGGATTACCGCGGAAATAGGCTAGTTATGATTCTATATGGGTGATTGTGGATAGATTAACAAAGTCCGCACACTTTTTGCCAGTTCGGGTAGATTTCTCTGCTGAGAGATTATCTAGGCTCTATGTGAAGGAGATTGTGAGGCTTCATGGGGTGCCTGAGAGCATTGTTAGTGATCGGGACCCGAAGTTCACTTCTCGCTTCTGGGGAGCATTGCAGGAGGCTCTTGGCACTTAGTTGAGACTGAGCACTGCCTATCATCCACAGACGGATGGTCAGACTGAGAGGACCATTCAGACGTTGGAGGATATACTGAGGGCTTTCACCCTGGAACAGGGTACTGCATGGGACCGATATCTTCCGCTGGTTGAGTTTTCATATAATAATAGCTTACATGCTAGTCTGGGTATGGCTCCCTACGAGGCCTTGTATGGTCGTCGATGTAGGACACCTACTTGCTGGTCAGAGGTTGGGGACGCAGAGCGATTTGGATTGGACTTTGTTCAGGAGACCACTGAGAAGATAAAAATGATTAGGGATCGTCTGAAAAAGGCTCAAGATCGCCAAAAGAGTTGTTATGATCTCAAGCATCGGCCTCTAGAGTTTGATGAGGGAGATTATGTGTTTTTAAAGTTATCACTGGTTACAGGTGTGGGGCGAGCCCTTGGAGAAAGGAAGCTGAGTCCGAGATTTAATGAACCCTACCAGATTCTACGTAGGGTAAGACCGATTGCCTACCAGCTTGCCTTACCTCTTCAATTATCAAATTTGCATGATGTATTCCATGTTTCTCAACTGAGGAAGTATGTAGCTGATCCTTCTCTTGTGGTTCAACCTGATGATGTTGAGATTCAGGAAAATTTGAAAACTCTTGTTGGGCCATTGAAGTTCCTCGAATGAGATGAGAAGAGGATGAGGAATAAATCCATTCCTATGGTGAAAGTCCAGTGGGAAGGAAGGACGCCTGAAGAGTCCATTTGGGAGCGGGAGGACGAGCTTCTCCGGCAATATCTTGAGTTTAAGGACAAGTATGTTCTTGATTTTGCGGACAAAATTGCTAAAAGGTGGGGTGACTATAATAGCCCTAGCCTAATTAATTAGTAAATTACATGTAATTAAGTAATTAGGCATGTATTAGTGAGTAAAATTAAAAATAACGCCTAATTATATAAATTATGGTGACTTTGGAGGTAAAAGTGCTACCAGTGGAAATTATGGGATAAAAATAGGTGTAGACAAAAGTACCCAAAATATAAAAATAAAAGTGGAAATATTCCTAGAAAAATATTCCAGACCTTTGGGTAAAATTTGGTAAAGAATAGAGGTGAATAGATAGATAAGCTTTTACCCATTTAAGAAAACTTAACTATGTTAAGTGAGCAAAAAAAAACAAGAGAGACCCATTTCTTCATCTCCTTCGTCGCCCAAAAACAGAGGAAAGGAAGGGAGAAAGCATTTTTGGAGAGCAAACCCTAGCCGCTCCATTTCTCAACCATTTTTAGTGATTCAAAAGCCTAAACCACTCATAATCTTCCTCTCATCCTTAATCCTAGATTGGTTTTGAGTGGGGAGCATTGTGGTGTGGGATATCTTTTCCCAAAATTTCGCCTCCTTTGAAGATTTAAAGGGTTTGGGAGCATTTCACTTCTTGGGGACTTAGGGAGCACTCATTCTATGGTTGTGCAATCATTTGTGGTAAGTTTCCACTCCTTAAACTTTGTTTTCATGGAGATTGTATGATGGAGGAAGATGATGAATAGTGTCATTATGAGTGATATAAGTTTGGGTTTGATTTAAGCTTAAGCCCTTTGTTAAAGTTGTTGTAGATGATAAATAAACGGTAGAAATGAGTTTAGATAGTCATTTAGTTATTGTTCAATATATTGGAAAATTCATGCTTGAGCTTATGGATGTTCTAGCATTTTGAGCAATTAGAGGGTTGGACGATTGATTGTGTCCCTTGTGTTGCTAGGATTGAGGCAAGTGGACCAACTTTGAGTGACCACACATTGGAGCAAGCTATGGAGCTTGATTAGCCCATTTGGATAGGTGAGTACATGCCTAGTTATGGTGTGGAACTGTTGCCTTGTTGATGAAGATGTGGATATTCATTAACTTGTATTGATTGATTGTGTGACACCTTCGTGTAGGTGTGTATTTTACAAATTGGTAGCTTGAATTCGGAGTTCGATTGATTGCAAACTTGTTGGTGAACAAAAGTTGAATTGGAGCATTGAGGTAAGCCTTCGGACCTTGGGTGTAAATCCCCTTATTGTTCCACCAAACCCTGAATGGGTAGTGGTTGTTGATAGTGTATGTAAATGCAATAAGTAGTTTAATGCTTTGTTATACGTATGTGTATGCTTTGGGTGTGGCATAGGATGGTGTTTCCCTATGTTTGTGTGTTGCATGACAATGCGTAAATCATACTTGGTAGATTCTCTGATCAGTAGGACTATTTGCATCTTAGTATCCTTAGGACAGCAAGAGCTCGAGGGATTTCTCCTGGAGATGTTTTACACACTGCACTGCATTATTTACTGTGTATTGCTATTATACTGTGATGTGAACTATGGGGTGGAAAGATGCTTCAAGGACCCCTAATTTACTGTGATATACTCGTATATCTCATCCCTTGTTGTGGGGGACCCCCTTTCAGGTATCAATGCTGCAGGAGCCTCTAGTGACAAGTGACTGTATTTGGATTAGATTGTCATATGTTGATAGCCTATCATTTTGGATTGCATCTTATCTAGGATAGTAGATGTATATGTCATTTACTTTGTCACATGTATATTTACATTTTGAGGACACATGATGTATTTTGGGAGACTTAGTGCATGATCATTGTAGTGGTGAATGTCTTGCTGTATATGGCTTATAGCTTTGATCATGTTCCTTTTGTAGCTAAGTTCCTTGGCATGTATATGAAATTGGGAAGAACATTGATGTAATTGAAACTTTGATGTATTAATGAACATGTAGTTTTGTTTACCATTTTGATTTGTAGGATGAATTGGTAAAAAGTTTATGGAATGTAGGTGCCACATGGTGTGTGACCATGGTTGGTTTTTCCTTGTCAATTAGGTGTAATAACCCTTGAAGAATGAAAGGTGAAGGAAGTTCCCCCAAGAAATTCACCAAAAACAGGGGAGACCATGTCTACCCCAGGTGTAGGGCGCTCAAGCGCTAGTTTGGGCGCTCAAGCGCGCTATACACGTGAAAATGAGTGAAATCCCTTGCCTCTTGGCGCTCAACCGCTGATTTGGGCGCTCAACCGCTGATTCGGGCGCTTAAGCGTGCCAGTGCGTGCCCAAGCGCGTTGAAAACCCTGAAGATGGAAAAATTCGCTGCCGTTGGGCGCCCAAGCGCCCATTTGAGCGCTCGGGCGCGCATCTCGAGTTAGCCCAACCTAGTTTACTGAAATTGGCACAACTCAACCTACAGATCTCCGATTTGAGCGCGGTTTGAACCCACACGAAGCTAACTGAGAGATCTATAAGATAGTGTGAGATGAGAACAATAAAATAAGTATAAGAATTCCAATTTAATAAAAAGTGAAGAGAGTTTAGTATTGAACTCGAACAAAATAATAATATGATGTTAAGTTTAGTTTTGATTATTCCGCAAGGTAATAGGGTTATGGTCATGCAATTGGTTATTTTAAACTCGGCGTTGTTAAAAAGGAAAAGCAAGTAAGTTTTAAAAATAAAATGAAAATTTATCCGGGTTTTTAATTGAACCAATGTGATTGTAACTACGCGTAATATCATAAAGCATTGTTAACAAACCGGTTCTAGAACGGGGTGTTATAATGCTCGCCAAAGGAATCAAGAAGAAATTAGAGGCACATAAAGGCGCGTGGGTCGATAACTTGGAAAATGTTCTGTAGGGATATAAGACAACCGCCCAATCCAGCACCAGAGAGACGCCCTTCAGATTAACCTACGGCACTGAGGCGATGATTCCCGTGGAAGTCGGAGAACCCTCTTGGAGGAGAGAACACGTTACCGAGGTGACAAACAGCCAAAATCTCATAGAAGCATTAGACCTATTAAACGAACTCCGAGAACATGCCTCTCAGTCTGAACACCAATGCAAAGAAAGGTCAGCCACTCGTTACAACAAAAAGGTTGTTCCAAGGAAGTTTGCTGAAAAATATTTAGTTCTCAGAGGGCAGACGTAGGAAACAAGAACGCCCGGGAAGGAAAGCTCGCCCCAAAATGGCAAGGGCCCTACCGAATAGCCAACAAGTTGGGAGGAGGAGCTTATTCTCTTGAGACATTAGAAGGAAAAGCAATCCCTAAGGCTTGAAATACTGACAAGCTAAGAAGATATTATAGCTAAACCACTATGTAACCTCTTTACTGCACTCTTTTCCTTTCCAAGTTTTTGTCCCAATGGGTTTTGCTTGGGAAGGTTTTTAATGAGGCAGTACGTCATTTTTAATCAATAAACTCGTGTTGACTCCATAACTTATCCTTTTCGATTTCCTCAATTTTAAGTTACGGGATGGTTTTCACCCGCGCCAAGCGTTGGACTAGAACGGTTCTCACACCCAGCCAACGTACAAGTTACGGGATAGTTTTCACCCCCGCCAAGCATTGGACTGGGACAGTTCTCACCCTCAGCCAACGTATGAGTTACGAGATAGTTTTCGCCCCCGCCAAGCGTTGGACTAGGACGGTTCTCACCCCCAGCCAACATACAAGTTACGGGATGGTTTTCACCCTCGTCAAGCGTCGGACCGGGTGGGTTCTCACCCCCAGCCAACATGCAAGTTACGGGATGGTTCTCACCCCCGTCAAACTTTATTAAGGTTGGCATTAGTTAATTTATTGAAAGTTACCATTTATTATAGAAAGTGCGGTGGGCGTGACTGGAAAAGTTAAAGAGCAAAATTCAGAGCAAACTTCATTGATGCAAAAAGGAATACAAGTCCATGGTTGACATACCAACCATGGAAAAAAGGGAAAGCTATAAATAAACAAAATCAAATTTGACGGTCTTCCATAGGGGCCACCTCCTCTTCAGCTATGGAGGCTTGTTCAATCGCACCGACGACAGCAGTGTTCCCACCACCACCCTCCACGCCTGGGCCAGATAAAGTGATGCTAGCAAGCTCCATCGATAAATCCTGCCCATTTTCATCTTCAACAGGATGGCCCTCTTCGGTTGCATCGCCAACAGGAGGGTCCCCTTGTGTGTCATCATCCTCTTCAGTTTCAGGACCCTCCTCAATCAGCGCCACATCTCTATCTGAAATCCGATGAAGTATCTGGTTCCCCTCCACCACATATTCAGGGCTAAAACCAGTGATGTCCAGTTTAGGGTGACGAACCAAGACTTGCTGGAGTGCGTTGTTGAAAGACTCATACAAAAGGCTAGCCAAGGCACCTTCCAATTCTTGCACCCGCGCGCCCAACTGACTTTTTGGAATCCTCTTGGGCAATGTGAAGGTTACCATATACGGTTGCCAACTCGGCAGACAACTCATTCTTCACCCATTGGAGACAGTTCTTCTCTGTTGTAGACTTGTCCAATGACTTTGACAAGTTGTCCTTCTCCTGGGTCAGACGCTTAACCTCCTTGCTATCTTTCTTCAGCAACTCGTTGCTAGCATTCAAGGACATATTGGCGGTCTTCAGATCATTAACTTCTTTTCTGAGGCGTCCTACCTCGGCGATCAAGTCATCTACCTTACGCCCCATTTGTGCCAGACGATCGTCCTGGGCAGAACAACGACGATCAGCAGCAAGGGCAACCTCTTGGATAGCCAACACCCGACCAATAATCACTGCGTACAGTCTATAATCTCCTGCGATTGATCTGCTCTGGCACCGCCATATTCAGCATTGGCTTAGGGAAGCTTGAGTTGAGGTCCTTTTCTGATAACCTCAAGACTCTGCCCACTGGGATCACAGCGGGTTAAGGAGTTCTTTCGCTGCCTGCCATCAAAATAAACCCCCTCACCGTGAGTACTGGTCACCATCGCCCCACAATCGCCTGAGTCATCAAGGAAACCGCCCATGGCATAGCAGTCACTATCCGTCGACTGCTCAGACTCAAGTACCTCAGTCCTCGCCACCTTTTCACCCTATGAGGAGACCAAGGTTTCATCACCTGGTCTTTTCTGCCCTGAGCATGCACGCCCTGGTGAGGCAGACCCGAGAGTAGACTCGCTTGCTGACGAACCCCTCATCGTGTTCGTCGGATCTCTTATTATGGGCCCAGTCGCCCTTCTCACCAACTCGCCGACAGGAATATCAGCCGCAGAGCAAATTTTTCTTCTTTTGACGGTGAAGAAATTTTTGTTTTCACTTATTAACCTCATTGCCCTTCGTGGCAGGAGCAGGCACAGCTGAAGGAAACCCACCGCCGGCAGCTCTAACCTTGGCAGCCGCCTCACGTGCTAGTTTCAACGTATCCATCGACAAACTTTCAACTACAAATTGGAAAACAAACAAACATTAGTAAGGACAGAAAAATGAATGCTCGTAAAAAGTTGGCCATCCCAAGTGTTACAAGTTGCTGCCACACCTCCATAACATAACACATTCTTCGTGGGCCACTTCCTGAAAGACTCCTTAACTTTCAAGAACCATTCCACCACCCATCTTTCCTCCTGAGACAAAGTTTCGTAACCAAATGAATACTTACTGGCAAGAACCTTATAATGTGCCCTAGTCCAATATAGCTCAATCCGACTTTCCCCACTCTCCCGATCAACGAAGAAAGGTACCTCCCCCTCGACAAGATTTGGATGTACCCAGAAGAAAGTATTTCGCCATTTTTTATACGAATCAGCATATGTTGAGAATATCGCTCCCAGTTTGGTGCCCGCCTTCAAAGAAACCTAACCAAGCTTCTTTAAAGAGGAAGACACTTGGAAACAGTAAAAAAGTAACCGTACAGAGCACACCCATACAAAATAGCGGCATATCTTCTCAAACACTCGAACAAACGCCCAAGCGTTGGAGTGTAGTTGAGAAGGTGTAACCTGCAGATGGGCTAACACTCACATCTCGAATTCAGAGAAAGGGAACCTAACTTTCTGGTCAGTAAAGTGGGTTTTGTACGCAAAGAATCGTCATTGAGAGATTGCTTCATGGCGTGGCTTGTCACAGACTCGGTCAACCTCCCTCACTACCAGCATTGCCATTTGATGTCGTCTACAGCGTCTTTAGTGAAGTCAAAGTTGCCTTCGGACCTATAAGCCTCGCCTAAAACATTCGTACTTGTATAACAAGAAGAATAAGATATCACATCTTCGTCTACCCAGTTCCTCACCAAAAATCGTTCGTTAGTTTCGGTGACTGCCATGAACAGATAAGAAATTACCCACTAACCAAACCTGGGAGGAGTGACAAAAACACATTCAAATGCCAAACACTTCAACCGACGTCAACAGAAGTCTAAATCATTCAGCTGCAAACTTCCATACCGCCCGACATTTACCCCCCAAACCACCAACACCCCCCTCACCAACAAACACAAACCGAGTATAACTCACACAAAATGAACTTACCAGAAGAGTCATAGGTTTCTGAAGAGCTCGATGTATAGAAGTCTGAATAACTTAGGGGAGGAGGCCACCAAGCGGGTGGCACTTTATAAAGCCCCAAGTCTTCGTAAATGGCATCCCACACGCCATACCTTACGAGTCGACCATCCTCTGGGTGGTACCTACCCAACCGGTTGTCAGTTGATTCGTCGTATTTACGGCGGTGAAAGGATTTAGGAATTTGAGGAACGTGGCTACAAGATGTGCATAAGGCGACAGGAGTTTCTACTGTGGGATGGATTATTTGTAAGGGACGAGGTTGGTAATACAGTTCTAAGGGGAGGTTCTGAGGTTCACGATTGATAGAAGATAAGGGACAATAAGTCGCCCTACCCCAAAGGCTGAGCGTCGTAAAGCACGGTGACGTGAGCCAGCCCTATAATCATGGGAGGAACGACCAGAAGATACAGAATGCCTCCTCTGGAGAGGATGAGACCCGACACCACTCCAAGACCCACCGGACCGACGCCTACCGGATCTAGAAACCCTCTACCAGGCACAGACCCATGACTGCTACACTGACCAAAGCCAAAAGCCTCACCAGAATATGGAACCACAGGTCTTAGAGCCCTTTCTGGTAAAATTCTTTGGATTTCTTCTTCACTGAAACCTAAGAGCTGTGGTATTCTACCATGGGGAAGTGACTCAATCCCAAGAATGAAAGAACGCTGAGGCAGAACGTTACTACTCTCCCCAACGCGGCCAGCGAGGTACGCCTGCATAGCCTCCCTCTCCACACAACCGTCAAGTGCCTCAAAAGCCTCATCAAACTCCTCCTCTTTAACAACTACCTCCAACTCCAGCAAGGCCTCACCTGTAAGAACCCGCACCGTTAATTAAGGAAGTTAATTAATTAATTATGTGAAATTAGGAAATAATTCCATAATTGACCCTAATAATTATTATGAGGCTTAAATAATTATAGAAAGTGGTTCAGAATGCTGAAAGTCGCTTTTCGGAAGAAAAGTGCAGATACCGGTTCTGCTAGTCGGTATAAATGCGTACCGAAAAAGTATCCCGAAAAATTATAATAAGTGCATGATAATTCCTATAATATTATATAGGACTAGTAAAACAAGTTTCAAGTTAAAATAATGAGAATTGGTGCCAGAAATTGATACTGGCTATGAAAAACACGTACCGAAAAGGTGCTCCGAAAAATAAAATAAAAATATGTTAAATCTTAGAAAAATGAGTAGGATCAGATTCCAAAGTTTGAGATTAAAATGCTAAGCGTAGCTATTAGTGCTTATACTGTGTGTTTAAGACTTAAACCACTATATATAGGCTCTTTTGGCCCAAAACCCTAGGCATCCTTTCTGTTGCTACGTGAATAGGAGGCTGATACACTGTTCCATTGCCACTCTTCCCTTGTTCTTGACCAAAACTCAAGTAAGAGACCATTTTCTTGGTGGATTCTTCATCCTAAACACTTGAGCCTTGTGAAGGTGTGTCTTGGGAGAGCGTGGATTGCTTGTTGGCTGAGTAGTGTCCTCTGTTTGGTGGCTTTGAATGTTGTCCTCTTGAGTTGAGGTGGTGAGAGCTTTGTTCTTGCCATTGTGAGCTCCAAGTAGTGAGCTTTGTGGGGAAAGAACCATCTTGAAGTGTCTTTTTCGTGTTTGAACCAAGTCAGAACTAGAAGAGTAGTTTGGTGAGCTCCATGAGCCTTCCTTGCTGAGTTTTAAGCTTGGGTAAATGTTACCACCCTTGTTCTTGAGTTTAATGAGTTAAAAGAGATGTCTTGGCATGTTTATTGAGTTAAACAAGTAACCAACTGGTATGTGAACTTAAAACAGAGTAAAAATGCATGCTTTGACGTTTTGTAGTGTTAAAGATAGAACCTTGGATGGATATCTTCGCGAAATGTAGAAACTGCATTCTGTCGCGAAATATCCGGATATGGTATCCGGATATTGATATCCGGATATGGGATCCTTTGATATCCGAATATGGGTATTCGGATATGATATCCGGATATGATATCCGGATATTGATATCTGGATATGTCCCCGAGGAATATCTGGATATTCTGGGTTTGCGAAGAACAGTAGCTGCACTGTTCATGCGGTGGGCTACTGGGGGTTTGTGAACCCTAGATTGTTGAAGTTGAACTTCTGCTTTAATTGAACTAAGTCAGAATCATTGTGATTAAGGGCTTGTGGCTTTGTGTGAAGCCTTAAGACGCAAAACGTAAAGAAATGCGTTGTCTTTATGTTGTATGCTTGTAGAGTATGATTGTTGATATATTATTGGTCCATAACAGATTGTGATACTGCTGTGTTTGGACTTTGAGATTGTGTTGGACTCTTGGCTTGGATAGCTAGCTTGCAAGGTAAGCTTTCGTGTCCTTGGTTTAGCCATGTTGTGGTTCCACCATGTCCCATGGGAGTATGGTTATATGCATGTTGTGTTACAAGCTTTTGATATTTTGGAAATGCTGTTGAGCTGTTATATGCTAGTGCCTTTATGATATGCATGTGGTGTTCCACCTATACGGTAAGCCTGAGTATGTAGTACCTACAATATGGTGAGGCTGTGGGTGAGGTGTAAGCGGTGTTCCTTGTACTACATGTAGGTGATAGACGTATTCCTACATTTCTCTGGCCAGTAGAATAGTTTAAACACACATAGCATGAATATCTATTGTACTGCATAGTTTTGAGAACTTATATTGAATTACTGTTTTTAGAACTTATATTGCACATGTAAGTGAGCTTGGGGTAGAAGATCCTTGAGGAACCCTTGTCTTACTGAGATTTCTGGTTTAGAGTTCTCACCCCACGTTTGGGGAATGCTTATTTCAGGTTCAGGTAACGCAGGGGTTGAGACCTCTAGTGGCAGGAGGCCAGAGCTTAGCTGATAGATGTTACATGTTTATGCTGATTATGCTGATATGTTGTTATGATTGGATGTTGGATCCTATTTACTATCTTATGCTTTTAGCTTCAGTTTATGGATTTCTCTGTTGAGACTCTATTGGTTATGCTGTTGATTTGGTGAGCATGAGGATTGTCCATGCCACATAGACTTGATTATGTCTTGTTTTATGTTGGAGTTGTATTAATGTATCAGGATTATTGTCCGGACTACGTGTTGTAGATCCGTGATTTTAGATACTCACTTTATCTATATTATGAGGAATTTCAGTTAGATGTTTATTTGCCATTTACATACAAGCGATATGTTATGAAATTGATTAAGTAATCAACTTGGCTAAGTATAATGACGTCATAACTGAAAAAAAGATATTCCGCATTTTTAATTAAGCACAGCTTAATACGATGATATGTTAACAAACTGGGTATACACGGGGTGTTACATCACCAGTCAAGTCCTTTAGCTCAACCATGGCAAGGAGAAGAAATAACATAACCCAAGAGGCAAGAAAGCAAAGAAATTACAGAAATCAAAAATCAAAGTCACAAACTAGTAACACTATACCTGAAGTGACGGAGACGGTAGTGAATGAGAAGAATGGAAGAAGAAATAGGCCAGCACAATCACCCACACAGCAGGTAAAACCAGAAGAAAGAAAGCAAGAGCATGAACAGTCAGAGAATGGTGAAGAAGATTATAAAGAAGGGGAAATCCCTTTTAAAAGAGCCTCAGGGTAATACCCAGCATACACGTGTAGCGTCTCACGGTCATCAGCCGTTGGATGGGAACAACCATTGAACTAATGACGGTTGTGATGAAGGACTTTCTGGTAATTTCAGGGAGACAAGACATCCCTCACATCGCATTAATGCGCCGCATCTCGTGACGTTAGGGTGTCTGCAGTTAATTGCAAAGATGGAGTTTCCCATCATTACAAACCCTCAAAAACCGAAAAGCCACCCTCTCTGCGGAGGACACGTGGCCAACCAAGAAAGCCTCTCACGAGCCACATGCCCTACCAAGTTCTCAGAACACCAGACACGAAGCCTCTCAGATCGCCAAACGCGGAACCCCATCCAAGTCGCCAAATTCTTAACAGTCAAGTCCTCAAGGGCGTTTTATCTTGCTAACCTATCGGATCGTTGTATTCACCCCTGGGGTGCCTAAAGCAATCTACCTTGGCACCAAGCTACGCTTGATACCAAGTTGGGGGCTCCTGTTCCGGATGGCCCAACGCCATAATTGCCAAATGGCCTACGCCCAAACTCTCTTGCCACCCTCCACGTCAGCCCTACCAACCCGCCAACTTCTCTATCGGCAAGGTGATTGCACTCCCTAAGTGAGACACCAAAATGTCTCACCTTGGGATTCCAACCCCCTGAGAGACCGCCCCAGATACTATAAGTAGTAGTTATCCTATCGTCATACCCTAACATGGCCAGGCTCGTCGCCAGGCACAGGGGCTGCATCACTGCTATCATAACAGTGACACAGTCACCCCTAGCTGATCTCAAGGAGGGTTGACTCCCTCCTCACCAACCCACACAGGAGGAGCGCCCTCTTCTCCCTATATATACCCCTTTCCTCACACAAGTAAAGGTATCTTATGTATTGTTATTCTGCCCATTTACATTAAGTCACACTTACACACACCCAAACTCCCATTGTTATATGTTTGCATCATACTTGGAACAATATCTCCTAGCTTGGTCCCTATCTTTGCTAGAGGTATAACCCATACAGAGACTCCATCCCCCAGAGAGAATATAGTAGACTTATAGATTCCAACGGTACAAAAAGATATTATATTGTCACACAAGATAATTTTTATTTCGTTTATAGGATTGTAGGATATTGCATCTCCCGTAGCTGAAAAAACACTTCTCTTTTTGAAGATAATTTTTTCTTTCTTTCACTTCGAGGGAAAACGTGGCACAACATTTCATCTTTCTAAAGTTTCTTTTGCATAGATATGACATGATTGACATTTCAACCGCAAATTGAACTTTTAAAGTATAAAATTAGTTGTGATTTGTCTTTTTATTTTAAGTTTTTAAATGATTTATATTATGCATGTGGGAATTGGTTTTGAGAAAATAATAATTTTGACTGAGACTTCTTTTCTTAGTTCAAATTAAAAAAAAAAACATTTAAATATCTTTAACTTTTACTTGATATGAATAGCGGGATTAACATGTCAATGTATGCATAAGTGAAACTGTTTGACACGTTGTTATCAAAAAAAAAAAAAAAAAAAACTGTTTGACACGTGATAAGTAAATGATAATAACCTAATTTAGATATTTTTTATGAAAAGTAAACATTATTACAATTTATTATATTTAATTTTATTATTTTAAAAAATTATTATTTATTCATAAAAAAATTAATTATTTTGATAAATTATAGGTTAAATCTCTTTGTGCGTTTTATTTTTATTTTTGCCACTAATATACTAAAGTTTGTGAGCGAAGAAAAAAAGTAAAAAAAATATGGTACGACAATGTGCAACCCGGACTTATGGCAAAAAAGAATGGAAAAAAGCGTCATGCTATTCGCTGCATTCAAGTCATGAATGAAATATAAGATTGAGATAATGAATTCTACCATATAAAAATTATGTATCTATCTGAATTTTTTTTTTTAGACTTGAATGAAGAGAGAAATAAAAACAAAATTAAATGAAGTAAAAGAAGTTTACTCATTCACATTTTTGTTGGGCTGTGGAGTGAATTCTGGCACTGGGCCATGATCTAGTTATGTGAGGTCTTACAAACAAGAAAAAAGGATTTAATGCAAATTTTAGTATATCTTGACTGAATTAATGCAATTTTTAAAATATTTTAACAGATTAATGTAAAATTTAAATATTTTATTAAAATAATATTATGAGATATGTATTGAAAATATGCACGTTTTAAATCATATGTTTAGATACACACTACTTATATCTGCATGATGCATATGGCTGACAAAAAGGACTCGGTTCGGCGGGCCTACCCTCTCCGTTGCCAAATAGAGTTGAGCGGGCTGAGTTTTACAGTCACTCACAAAAGTGAAACGGGACGGACTGGCTCATTTTTTGACGGATTGATGGTCGGTTAGGGCAGGTCAGTATAAAACAGATTGCGGGCCAACCTGCCTTGATGCCAAATATGGTGAGGAAGGCTGAGTTTTTAGCCACTCTCAAAAGAGAGGCAAGGAGGGACGGATCATCCACTTTGCCACCTCTAATTATGCATGGATGAACGAGTGTTTGTCATAATTACGCGATGCACCACTGATAGGAAAAATTTTTAAGTGCTTCGAGAGTACCAAACTTGGTACTCTCTTTTACTAAAACGGAAAAAGAAATTCCATCTTTACCCATGATTTCTTTTATAATTCCTTTTAAGTTCAAAATCTTTTCCCTTTTAATATGAATGTACCTACTACTGTTGCACCTAAAATTTTCTCATTTGATAAAAAAAATTAAGTTTTAAATCAAATAGGTCAAAAGGTCAAACACCAAGACACAACATCATAAGTCCATTTTAAGATTTAATGTTAGTATCAGAATATTTTATATTGGTGTAAGTTATATTCTAAATCTTGATAGTTGATCTTAATCTAATGACTTTGATTTATTAGATATTTGAATTATTAGATGTAAGTAAATCGA
The DNA here is from genome assembly GCF_033153095.1 of Gastrolobium bilobum. NCBI lineage: Eukaryota > Viridiplantae > Streptophyta > Magnoliopsida > Fabales > Fabaceae > Gastrolobium > Gastrolobium bilobum. The sequence goes on from NW_026897545.1 coordinate 299,560, forward strand.
TTATCAATATTTTGTGTAAGATTTCTTATATTTAGTAGTACCTTAAATTTCAAATGAATTTAATTATATTTTATCAGACAATTTTCAATCTTTTTTATTATTAATTTTGTTGGCATGACGACCCTTATGTGCAACAAGATAGACACATTCAGCTGGCGAAATGGTTTATAGCAGTGTTGAAAAAATCGGATTGGCAGCCCGGGTCGACTAAAAAATTGGTAATCAGTCATATTATCGGTTTGATTTCTATGTTGGATCGGCTAAGTAAAAAAATTGGTGCGACCCAGTTGATTTTTTGGGAAAATTGATGATCCGGTTGGTTCAACCAATGAACTAACCCAGTTCATAAAAAAATTATAAAGGATATTATTTTTTAAAAATTCACAAATAGTTTATTTTCTTTTGAAACTTTTACTGATTTGTTTTTTTTTTTTTATAAACATTTTTACTGATTTATTACTTATTGACTTACATACGTTACGTACCTATAACATTAATATTACACTAATATTATGTTGATTATGTACTATGCAAAAAATTTTGATTTAATTTATAACTAGAGATGTCATTTATTGAATATGAAGCACCAATATCACATACATTATATGTTTGTTTAATCTTCTATTGGATAATAATATATAATTTATTATTATATTATTATTTTTAAATTAAAATATTTGAAATTAATATTACTTATATATATTTTTAATTTTTTTAATATAAATTATAAATTTACATATACTTATTAATTCATGCAATTAAATCTATAACTAAAATTGAACTAGTGACCCACTATCTCAAGTGCTAAATAATTGTAATCCGGCCGAGTTTAATAAGGAATATGATATTGTTACTATCAAATAATATTGTTACTAATATTACTATTATATCTTAATTATTGATTTTCGTCAATCAATAATTATCATTTATTATGAATTAATAATTATTAATAAAAATTTAATTTGTGAAAATAATAAATATTAATTGATAAAAATTAACGATTAAGATATAATAATCACCTTGATAATCACAATATTTGATAGCAATGATCATGTTGTCAAACTCGAGTTTTTACGTAGAAACGTAAAATGTAGAAACGACACGAAACTTAAAGTTTCTACTTTCTACTTTTTACTACTTAAAGTCAAGATACAAAATTATATATATATGCATGTAAAAAAAATTCATATAATAAACATGTGTGTTGAACCACTTATCTATCTAAAAAGAATTTTTTTTTTATAACCAAGTATCAAAATTATAAACAGTGATAACTAACAAGTAACAAGCAATGAATAATCAATCATCTCTAATTGTTTCATACACTCAGATTTTGGATCATCACTCATCAGGATATAATTTCACTTCTTTCAATGCACACAATGATCCAAAAATACAAAACGATTCTCATAGCATAACTTATAATATAATTGCAGTTTTACAAGATATAATTATAAAAAATATATATCCAAACAAAAAGATATCAAGATATTGTGCATATAATTTTGGAGAAAACGAAAATTGGGTTTTTTTTTAACTTCTTTTTTTATAAATCTTTTTTTTAAAAAAAAATTGTTTTAAATAAAAAACGGTCAAAACGATAATACGTTTTTATCGTTTTTATGTTTTTACACGATATTCTTACGAACTTTTACTAAAGACAGTTTTTTACTTGCGTTTAAAAAATCACACTAGTAAAAACGTTTACACTAGTTTTTTACAACAATAAGAATGATATCGTATCCCGTCTAATAATATTGAGAGTAAACATCTTTTTTGGTCCCTCACAATATTTACGAAATCTTTTTTAGTCCCTGGCAATAAAAAAAGACCAAATTGATCCCTAACAGTATGTAAAAAGGACCACATTAGTGACGGAGGAGTTGACATAAGGACTAAGTGACCCTTTTTTCATAATTTTAAGAACCAATTTGATCCTTTTTTATTGTGAGTAATTAAAAAGGATTTCGTAGATATTAGCTTATAAAAAAAATGGTGTTTAGTCTAATATTGATTTATGGATGAGTCTTCCAGTTCCAGTTACTGTTAAGAAGCATATTTCGTGAGCCTGTTTGCGACGAAATTTCGTTCTCTTTCATTCATTCCAATCGTTTATCACTTATCACCACTACCAATATCACCCTCAAGCGAAGCCCCTTTGCAGCAGAAGGAGACCCCGTTCTACCACCTCAGGTAACTCTCTCTGCCTATTACTTTTCTTTGTTTTGTTCAATAAACAATCCAATAACCTTGTGTATCCTCGACTACGCATTTGACATTTCACTCCCAAGTTGAATTTCCCCCCCTCACTAGAGGCTAGAGCATTGGGCTTTAAAAGGGTCACTGAATAAGCTACATTTTTTTTTTTTCTATATTATCTATACACTATGATATTTTAGGGTTTGTTTATTCTTGGAAGCATTTTGGGGTTTTATATCTCTTTGGCATTGGAATTCTTGAGAAAGCTAGTAAATTAAAATTCCAAGTCTTGATGGTAATATTAAGGTTGTTCCAGTAATTTAATGTGGAGTTATTCGGTAGAACTTTTCATTTTGATGATTCTATAATTTGTTTTGTTCCTGATGTGTATTTCTTGTAATCAACCCTATTCTTTGTGTGCTAAATGTGGATGTTACGCACTGAGTAAATAACTACTCTAAAACAGCATGAGTTATCACACAATCACGATAAAAAGAGCATATTTGAATTTAATAAATTTTTGCTTGAGGATTTTATATATCTATCTATCTATGTATTTGTTTAAGCAATTTTTATGTTAAATTCAGTCTGATTTGCAAATGTGTTCCTTTCAATTCAATATATGAGACATTGGCAATTACTTTTAATTTTTCTGTCTATCTATTTTTTTAATGAGCGATAGTTTGTGTGTGAATGTCTTTTATGCATATAATTATTGGATTTGGACGCTTAAAGGATTATGGCAGGTGATGCTAATGATGATTAGCTGAAAATACTGCAGTTTGATTTTATACGTATTGGTTATTTTGTTGGCTAGGAATCATGGAAGTGGAGATGGAAAATACTACATCGAATGTTACTGCAGAATCCTCTATACCAACCTCTGATGGTCAAAATCCGATTTCTCCGGTCAATGCAACAACATTGCCTCATCCAATACAACCTATTTTACCACCAGTTATTCCACCTTCTGTTGTACCTCCTCTAGCTCCAATCCCTACAATTCCTCCCTCTCTTGCTGTCCGGCCACTGGCTCCACTTCCAGTTCAGCCACCAGTTATTAGGCCACCTGTGCCACAAAATGGCGAGGTTGGATCAAGTGATTCTGATTCAGATCATGATGGCTCGGACACCAGAATTAACCAGGGTACAGGGGAGTATGAGATATCGCAAGAGAGTAGACTGGTAAGAGAGCGGCAGGAAAAAGTAATGCAAGAACTCATGATGAGGAGGCGTTCTGCTGCTGTCACTGTTCCTACAAATGATATGGCTGTGCGAGCTCGTCTTCGCCATCTTGGTGAGCCCGTAACTCTCTTTGGTGAGAGGGAGATGGAGAGAAGAGACAGGTTGCGGATGATTATGGTAAAGCTAGATGATGCTGATGGACAACTTGAAAGGCTGATGAAAGCTCTTGAGGATGAAGAGGCTGCAGCTTCTGCTCCAAAAGATGAGGCTGATGAAGAACTGCAATATCCTTTTTACACTGAAGGGTCAAAGTCTCTCCTAGATGCCAGAATTGATATTGCTAAATATTCTTTAGTAAGGGCAGCATTGCGTATTCAACGTGCCCAGAGAAAAAAAGATGATCCAGATGAAGATACGGATGCAGAGATGGATTTGGCATTGAAACAGGCTGATAATCTGAGTCTTGAATTCAGTGAAATTGGAGATGATCGGCCACTTTCAGGTTGCTCCTTCTCACGCGATGGAAAATGGCTTGCTACTTGGTATGTCGTTGAATGTTGTGCAACTTAAGCCTTACTTTTCCTTGCCTTGTGAAACCATTCTAGTCTAGTCTACTAACTTGTTTTGGTTTTGTAGTTCTCTAACTGGATCTGCCAAGTTGTGGAGCATGCCTAAAGTAAGAAAATTTTCTACCTTTAAGGGGCACACCGAGCGTGCTACTGATGTTGCTTATTCACCTATGCATAATCATATAGCAACTGCCTCTGCTGATCGGACTGCTAGGTATTGGAATGATCAAGGATCCCTTTTGAAGACATTTGAGGGTCATCTTGACCGTCTTGCACGCATTGCCTTCCATCCATCAGGGAAGTATCTTGGCACTGCTAGCTTTGACAAGACATGGAGATTGTGGGACATAGAAACAGGAGAGGAGTTGCTTCTTCAAGAAGGCCATAGTAGAAGTATATATGGTTTAGCTTTCCACCACGATGGATCATTAGCTGCATCTTGTGGACTGGATGCTCTGGCTCGTGTTTGGGACCTCCGAACTGGGAGAAGTATTCTTGCACTGGAAGGTCATGTCAAGCCGGTGAGACATTAAAGATTCCCCCTCCTCCTCTTCCTCCTCCTCCCTCTCTCTCTCTCTCTCTCTCTCTCTCTCTCTCAAGATCATGATTTCACACTGACATTTCATAAGGTTGACTGATTGTATTTCGTTTTAAGGTTCTCGGCATCAGTTTTTCACCTAATGGATACCATTTAGCCACGGGTGGTGAAGACAACACTTGTCGCATTTGGGATTTGAGGAAGAAGAAATCCTTGTACACCATTCCTGCTCACTCTAATTTAATATCACAAGTTAAATTTGAGCCACAAGAGGGTTACTTTTTAGTAACTGCCTCATATGACATGACAGCTAAGGTATACATTCTATTTCTACCTAAAACAACAATCTTTTATTGAAGAGAAGTTTTAAGGTTGTTTAGTAGTTTATTTTCATTTCAGTATACTTATTTGTATTATGTTTTAACTCCAGGTTTGGTCAGCCCGTGACTTTAAGCCTGTGAAGACACTATCTGGGCATGAAGCAAAAGTTACTTCTCTGGATGTTCTTGGAGGTAGAATTTCTATCTTAGATAGGAATTATCCATTCATAGCTCTGATTTAATACACTTTTTGCTTGTTTATGTGTTGTTCCATTATGTGTTTGATGTTCACCCCTATGTCCTGTCCTCAAATTGTAAATGATGAATTAAAAAGTAACTAGTGGATTTTTTGAAACGGTAATGTATATATGTGAATACTTTGTTTAATGAATAGAAAAAGCAAATGATGTGTTGCAATGCTTTTTTTTTTCCTTTTTTTTAGTACATGCAATGGGCAATTGTCATTGTAAACCAATTTAGTGGATTAAAAAAATCCCAAATTTCATGGAAAATTCAATAAAACTCAAAAATGCAAATCCAGTAGGGGACATTTTTGTTTTGTGTTTCTAAGATTTTCCTTCTGCATTCATTTCCTTATTTCTTGCCATGGACTAAGAAGTTCTGTTGCCAAAATTAAAGGAAAGGAAGAAATTGGAAGTGTGCAAAGAAAATATGTTTCGAGTATATATGTACAGCACCAGCTGTTATTCTTAGAAACTTTTTTCTCCTATGGCCTGATTTGCATGGTTTATTGGTCTTCATTCTTCTTCGGATGACCATATATTGTGCCTTTTTATATCAAATACCAGATTTCCTGTAGCACAGTATAAAAACTTCAAACGACAATCGTTAGCCTGTCCATTACTTAGCCATTAGCATTGTTGGTTTGTGTCAATATTATTTTTTGCCTGCTGAGTCTGTCTTTTCTGATTTTGGCATGTCTTGTTAATTGATTGCAGATGGCGGGTATATTGTTACTGTCTCCCATGATCGCACCATAAAGCTGTGGTCCAGCAACATGACTAGTGAACAAGCTATGGATGTTGATTAAGCTACTTTGATGGGACGCCATTTATTAAAGGACTTTGGTGGTGGGAATTAGATTCATCAGTTTTGTTAGAAACAGCAGCGTAGCCTGATTGTGTAGCTTGGATTTTTAGTGATTATATATTACATTGGAAAGATTTCATTTGCTTGTTGTATCACAAATCAAGTCCCCCAACTAATTCCGCAGTTGAGTGACTGAAACTAAAGGTTGAAAACAGGAAAAATACTATTATTCTGTCACTTGATTCAGCAATGGGTAAATGGGTCTTTTAATTCAATGTTTATGTAGCATCCCGTATTGCTGCTTGAACAAATTTTGATGATTCAATTGAAGGGTAACTTTGGTTGGGGATTTTCACAACCAAAATGAGAAGCAAGCATGCAGCTGTATTGCTGCTTGAACAAATTTTGATGATTCAATTGAAGGGTAACTTTGGTTGGGGATTTTCACAACCAAAATGAGAAGCAAGCATGCAGCCATGGCAGGGTTTAAATAGCAGTCAACTTTTATTGTCTTGAACTTTTTGCCATAATAATAATAATAGATTCTCAAGGGATCATATAAAATATAGTTATTCATGTTCTGCAGAGAAAATTCACTTCGTCTATTTCTTTAAGTTGATATTTAGTACACAACATTTAAATAACAAAAATGAAATTCCTTCCCCTCCAAAACCTATTTCCCTATGCTCACAAGAAACAGTTTTTCTACAAAAATGATAATACAACAAGTTCTGTCTCTCTAGTGGTTCTCATCAATATCTTTCTTTTATCAACTTCGTGCTTTCATTTGTACCAACCAGCAAGTAAATACCTCAGCATGAAACAGAAACAGCATGCAATGGCCTGTCCAAAGAAAGACAGAATATAAGAACAATGTATCATGATATCAAAATTCCAACTGTAGTAGTATCCACTGAAAATCAATGCATAATGTATGCGCATCACAATCATAGGTTAAAACTCAAAATGCGTTATAAATTGATATGGAAACTGGATAATTTTTATTTTATTTTATTTTTTTGGTGAACAAAAATGGATAAAAATTTTATCACTTCTACTAATCATCCAATCCAAGTCAAAAAAAGAAAATGAAGAATGTGATTTGTAATCTAGTTGGAATGTGCAAATCTTCAGTACCCCTCCACCCCCTCAATAATAAATAAATAAAGAGGTCAATTAATATGCAAATCTCACAATAAATTTTATGTTAGGCCTTTCTTTTTACATGAAAAATTAAATCAACTACATAAACATGAAAAACTCAGGATAAGAAACAATGGACTTCTAAACAGGTTAGGCCGTTTAGGTAATTTTTTGCCCAAGACCCTAACAAAATAAAGCAAGTTCACCATTATCTGTGAAACTGGATAAGGACATATGAACCACTGGTTAGCATGATTGCATGAATAACACAAAACATATTGCTGAACTTAACACAAGTGCAACTTGGAAAGAAAAACCAAAAAAAGAAAAGGAAAATAAAAATTAAAATGAATGCTGAGTTAGAAAGAAAAAAGATTGAGGAAATCACCTGGAAAGCAAGAAGATAAATACAAAGTGTCTTTTCGGACTTCCTGCCTAAATTTCTTAGGAAGAAGTTAACAAGTGTCCCATCATTTGTCCCAGTCAGTAGTCCAGTTTGAGGATCAAACCTGAATGAGTAGATGATACATGAGGTTTCAACCAAACAAGTACATGCAACATCCCTGAAACAATCACTAGGATACATCTGTCAAAGCCTACCTTGGCAGACGATGGCGTGGACATGGAATAAAGCCAGAAAGCTGGAAAAACGTATTTTATGTCAGACATATTCAGAAGGGTTTTAATTTATCACAAATTCAGAACATGGAGAGATTCTGTTAGTGTCGAACCTGGGGGAGTGATAAGAGAAAGTTCAAAACTTGAGGTAGGAAGAAAATCAAGAGTGTTTCACTGTAAGCAAAAATTAATAGAGAATAAAATTATTACCAGGCAATCAATGATCACAGTAATGCAAGCTCATAAATCTCAGTGGAATGGATTGATACAAACGCGCTAACATTTATCATTATACTGTAAGCTTTTCTCTTAGATCTAGTAGATGGCGAATCAGGTCATCTGTGAAGGCATATATTGTAATGTTTGAAACAAAGCTCAAAAAGTCAGATTATTTGATTTTCCTGTTTTTATTGAACTTTATTCAATAACCGTATATATTTTATGGACGAAGGAAAACTTTGAGAAGTATGAAGGGGAATGAGAGTAATCAGGAAAAAATGAAATAATTATTTATAGGGGGCAGGTTGTACTTATACCTCATTTTCCTTACAATCATTTTATTATTTTTAGATCATAATCAAAGGAACGGCTCTCAATTGATGCCGTTTGTTTACAGTTGATTTGATTTTGATCTAACAATAGGAAATGGATGTAAGATGTTATAAGAAAAATGAGGTTGTAAATATAACCCCCCTCTATTTACTGAGCACATAAAGGAATATTCCTTGAGGATGCTATAACCTTTCACTTTTGAATGGAAAATCCCCACCTCAAAGTATCTTTTGCTATTGTTATATGCAGTAGAAATAGACTTGGAAAGTTATTATTACAAGTTCTCTATTTTCTTGTTCATTATGGTTGAGATGAGTCCATTGTTCACAGTTAATTATCCTAGATTTATCATATAAAGTGAAAAATGGTGGGTTTTCTTATAAAATGCTGCAAAACCATTCACCAAAGTACTCTTAGAGAAATATAAAGATTCAAGTGAGACCAGAAAAAAGAAATATTGATCAGCAAGTTTCAACTTATGAAAATGAAGATTGACCATATATGTGTCTCTACGATTGATCCTTTAGAGCAGAAAGCAAGACTAGATGTGCCAAATTTATAGTCCCCTGTATATATCTATACCTAGTTAGCACTGAAAACACACACAAGGAGAATAGCCCTATTGAAATTTTTGTCAGGTAAAGTAAGGACATACCTAAAATGGCCTAAAATACCAATCACAGCCATAGTCATTCCAGCAAAGTATGTATATGTATCACCCACAAAAACTGCAGAAGGATACCTAGAACAAGAAGGACAACAGACTGTTAGTAAACTACTCTTGATCATGTGAAAAAGGTTTCAACAAAATGATACAGATGCAGTATTTAATACCAGTTATAAGAAAGTAAAGCCAAAGAAGTAGCTAGCAAGGGCTGAACTAAGTAAACAGAGAATGCATGTGCTTGCTTATATTCAGGATCTGTTGATGCTCCAATTTGCATAATGTTGTGTATGAGGATCTGCAAACCCACACACAGTATGTATCATTTTCTTTGACCAAAGTGGAATCTGTTTACTTTTACAAGCTTTGATACTTACAGCTGCTGCAATAACCACCGTCTGCCCAACTTCAAGGCCATTTAATCCAGCATGTATATTGATGGAATTTGTGCAGAAAACAGCCAATAGCCCCATATACAGTTTATATATCCATCCTGACTCAAAAAATAATAAAAAAAGTGAATCTCTACAATAATTAGTAACTCCTCAAGGGTCATTTGCATTAAGTGTGGAAAACTTACCAAGATCCAAAACCTCTATCCCAATGTGTGGGACAAGTGGCTTTGGTATAACTATAGTTGTGTGTCCAGCGTATGCCATTAACAAAGGAAGTGCAGCAATTGATGGGAGTAGTAATTTTCTGTTCTTCACATTGACATAAAATCAAAAAAGAAACTATTCTAGTTGTTAGAATATTAGATATGATATGATTAGATATGATTAGATATGATTGGATTCCGTCTTATCCGTAAATATTCTGACTGTATTAGGATTAGGTTTGGGCCTTTCACTTAAGCCCATTAGGGTCTCTATATATTGTAACTCTCTGACACAGATCAATACACAACATATTATTTTATATTTAAGTTGGTATCAGAGCTCTTTCGTTCTGGGAACCCTCGCTTCCGCTTAGAAACCTTGTTTTTTGCTTTAAAACCTAAGCCCACTGCTTAGGAGTCCTCTTTCTTGCCGTGCGTCCTTCCGGCAAGCCTTCTAGGGCTGTAAACAGCCTCTGAGTGATTTTTCCAAACGCGTCAGCACCTCCGACGGCCACCGGAACCACCGCCCGCCGTCAGAATCACTGTTCAGGCAACCGGAGACTTTTTCCGACCAAACTTCACGCGATCAGGACCCTCTCTTCCCGGCGACCAGGTCTGTGGTGGTCCGGTCAGCAACGCATCTCCCACGCATCGTCACGCGCCACCTGTCTTCTCTGCGCGTGGGCTTCACGCGCCACCTTCTGCCGGCGCGTGAGCACTATTCCGGCCGGTCTTGGACAGAGAAGCTCGCCTTCTCCTCCCCTTTCTGGATCTGTGATTGTTTCTCTGTGGGTCTAACCTTAGACGCGTGGATCTTCTTGATTGGATATCGTTTTCCTTCGTTTACAGCTTTTATACTTTATCTTTAAATGGCAGCAGCATCTCCTGATCTCTCGGAGGTTAACTCTCCTTCTGTTGTTGCAAATATAGCTCAGTCAGACAATGCATCATTTGGTTCAGGTTCGGACTATGCTGCACTCCAAACCCCTCTCAGGAAGGCTTCTCCTCAGTCTCAGCCTTATACTGGTAATCTCATTGCTTGTGTTTCTCATTATACATCACTTGGCACTTGGATATTTGACTCCGGTGCTACCGATCATCTCTGTGGTAATAAGGAACTCTTTACATCTCTTACTTATTCTGATCATTTACCGTCTTTTACCCTTGCGGATGGAACCAAAGCCCCAGTTCGTGGGATTGGACAAGCTCGTCCGACCTCTACCTTGGCCCTGACATCTGTCTATTACATTCCTGGCATCCCTTATAACTTAATTTCTATTAGTAAGTTGATCCACTCCCTCACTTGCACCATTACTTTCTCTAACCATTCTGTTTCTGTGCAGGATCCGGGTACGGGAAAAATGATTGGAGTGGGTCGTGAGTCACGGGGACTTTATTATCTGGATGTGCCTCGTCCTTCAGTAGCATGCTCTCTCACAGAATCTCCACAACTTATCCACAGTCGCCTTGGTCATCCAAGTCTTTCAAAGTTGCAGAAAATGGTTCCTCTTTTGTCCGGTCTTCGGTCTTTAGATTGTGTGTCATGTCAACAAGGGAAGCATACACGCTCCTCTTTTGCCAGTCGAGTCAATAAACGAGCTGATGCCCCTTTCTCTCGTGTTCATTCAGATATCTGGGGTCCAAGTCGTACCTTGTCTGTCTTAGGTTTTCGGTATTTCGTTACCTTTATTGATGATTTTTCCCGTTGCACTTGGACCTATTTAATGAAAAATCGTTCCGAGTTATTTTCCATTTATAAAAAGTTTTCTACTGAGATCCATACTCAATTTGGTGTTTCTATTCGTATTCTACGTAGTGATAATGCTAAGGAATATGTTTCTATTGATTTTTCTAATTTCTTGGCCACACAAGGTACTTTACATCAAACTACTTGTCCTCACACTCCACAACAAAATGGGATGGCTGAACGTAAAAACAGACATCTCATTGAAACTGCCCGTACCCTTCTTATTCATATGCAGGTTCCCCTTCACTTCTGAGCAGATGCTGTACTCATCTCTTGTTTTCTCATCAATCGCATGCCTTCATCTGTGCTCCACAATGACATTCCTCATAATCTATTGCTTCCAGATGTTCCTCTTTATCCTCTAACTCCACATGTCTTTGGTTGTACTTGTTTTGTTCATGATCTCACTCCTGGTAAGGATAAGTTAACATCCAAATACTTTCAGTGTATCTTTCTTGGTTATTCTCGTCTTCAAAAGGGTTATCGTTGTTATTCTCCCGACCTTAAGCGTTACTTAGTTTCCGCTGATGTCACTTTTCTTGATCAACAACCCTTTAATTCTATCCCATCTCAGATGTCACAGGTTGATCATGTACTTCCTGTCCCTTTTCTTGACTTGTCTTTGCCAGCTGCAGGTGCTTCTATTCCAGATGAGCAACCTATTGCTTCTATACCTGAGGACCGTCCACTTCTCACCTATCAGCGTCGCAAAACTGTGCCTCATGTCGACTCGACTCTTGCTGACTCATCGCCCACTGCTGTTGCTTCTTCCCCTCCGGATCCTCCATCAGAGACTCTTCCCATTGCTCAAAGAAAAGGTACACGTACTACTCGTAACCCTTATCCTCTTTATACCTTTTTGAGTTATGACCGTCTTTCTTCACCTCATTTCACCTTTGTTTCTAGTCTTTCTTCTATTTCTATTCCTAAGACCACAGGTGAAGCACTTTCCCATCCAGGGTGGCGCCAAGCAATGCTTGATGAGATGACTGCACTTCATTCCAATGGCACTTGGGACCTTGTTTCTGCTCCTCCAGAGAAGTCTATAGTTGGTTGTCGCTGGGTTTTTACTGTGAAAGTTGGACCTGATGGCCATATTGATCGTCTCAAGGCACGTTTAGTTGCCAAAGGTTTTACTCAAATCTTTGGCCTTGATTATAGCGATACATTTTCTCCGGTCGCTAAGATGGCGTCAGTCCGCCTCTTTCTTGCCCTTGCTGCTGTTCGTCACTGGCCACTCCTTCAACTTGACATCAAAAATGCCTTTCTTCATGGTGATTTACAAGAAGTTTACATGGAGCAACCACCTGGTTTTGTTGCTCAGAGGGAGTCTGGAAAGGTGTGTCGTCTTCGGAAATCCTTATATGGTCTCAAGTAGTCTCCTCGAGCATGGTTCAGTCGCTTCAGTTCTGCTGTTCAGGCGTTTGGCTTAATCCGCAGTAAAGTTGACCATTCTGTGTTTTATAGGATTACATCTCCTGATAAGTGTATCTATTTGTTAGTGTATGTTGACGACATCATTCTCACCGGAAGTGATCAAGACGGAATTCGTCAGTTAAAACAGCATTTGTTTAGTACATTTCAAACAAAGGACCTTGGGAAGCTGCGTTACTTCTTGGGAATTGAGGTGGCGCAATCCAGACAGGGCATTTCTATCTGTCAAAGGAAATATGCCTTGGATATCCTAGAAGAAACTGGTATGTTGGGGAGTAAACCAGTTGATACACCTATGGATCCTAATGTCAAGTTATTGCCCGGACAGGGGGAGCCGTTATCTGATCCTGGACGTTATCGGAGGCTAATTGGGAAGCTCAACTATCTTACTGTGACTAGGCCAGATATTTCTTTCGCTGTTAGTACGGCTAGTCAGTTTCTTGATTCCCCTTGTGATTCACATTGGGATGCTGCTGTGAGGATCCTCCGATACATCAAAGGAGCACCAGGAAAAGGTTTGTTGTATTCAGATCAGGGAAATACAGAAATTTGTGGTTATTCAGATGCTGATTGGGCAGGATCACCCTCGGACAGGCGCTCTACTTCTGGCTATTGTGTCTTCTTTGGAGGAAACTTAATTTCGTGGAAGAGCAAGAAACAACCTGTTGTTGCTCGATCTAGTGCAGAAGCTGAGTATCGTGCAATGGCAAATGCTACCTGTGAGTTAGTCTGGTTAAAGCAGTTGATTCAGGAGCTTCATCTTTGTGAACAGAAACAACCCATGACACTCATCTGTGATAATCAAGTTGCGCTACATATATCCTCTAATCCTGTCTTTCATGAGAGGACCAAACATATAGAGATTGATTGTCACTTCATTCGAGAAAAGATTCAGTCAGGAGAAATCAAGACTGCTTTCGTCAACTCCTCTGATCAACTAGCGGATGTTTTCACTAAAGCTCTTAGAGGTCCTCGGGTTGAATACATTTGTAACAAGCTTGGTGCTCATGATATATACGCACCAGCTTGAGGGGGAGTGTTAGAATATTAGATATGATATGATTAGATATGATTAGATATGATTGGATTCCGTCTTATCCGTAAATATTCTGACTGTATTAGGATTAGGTTTGGGCCTTTCACTTAAGCCCATTAGGGTCTCTATATATTGTAACTCTCTGACACAGATCAATACACAACATATTATTTTATATTTAAGTCTAGCATTAGTTGGCAAGCACAAATCCTGGAAGCAAATAATGAAAACTTATATACTCACACTCTCCATGGGACATCAAGGACATCGTCAACAAATCCAAGCAATGTCATGAAACAGATGCATGCTAATGCCGCATTGTACTCAACAAGCCACTGCAAAATTAAAATTGTTCATAAATAAAATGCTCCATTCTTCTATTGATATCAGTCCCAAGATATTAGAGCTGAACTAAATAGTCACAATCAGATTACCATAATTGTAACTTACAATATATACTTACATTTGAATCTGCTGTGAAGTTAAAATACTGAAATAAGATTCCCACAACCAAGAAGACAATACCAACAACTATACCCAATGATTCAGGCCTGCATAAAAATATGTAGCATAGTCAAAACATAGTACCAAAAATTAATAGCTGAATAGAATCCGTCCTACGCATACATGACTTACGTACATAATGTATATTGTAACAAATAAACCTTATCTCAGGTTTTGTTCTCTACTTAACCCTTTTAACTGCATTTTTCATAACTTCCAATAACGAACATTAATAATCTTTCTCTTACTCTCCTCAATTTAACCAAGTTTCCTTACTCTTCTACACCCAAAAATTCCGATGTCTATGTGCCACATGCTCCAAGAATATTAATCAATTATTTAATAAAACCATCAGCCAAAACTAACAATTTGCTTGTTGTGGCATTCTCATTACTATCGTATATTTCCTCTTAAATTAAAACCTAAACTGAAAATGACAAATTTAAGAATTCCAATGACAAAGAAAATGAAGGAAAAATACATAGGATAAATAACATAAAATCAATCCAACAACGTATAATAAACAATATGTATAGCTATAATTTATACATCCATCATATTTACCGAATATCTTTATACATCCATCATATTTACCGAATATCAAATGGGAGCAATAGTCTGAAAGATAGCAATATCATAAAGGTTTTACAACATATGCATCAAAATCCAAAGTTTTAAAAGAGAGATCCTCGTGCTAGGCAACATCAACATACAAAAATAATGAATAAAAAAAAATGAAAGGGACGTGTTGAAGAATCCATGAACAACAAGTATGACATTAAAAAGGAACTTACAGCTCACATGGAATTGCATATATCTCATATTTTAGAACAGAAACCTCTTAAGTGAAGGGGAACAACTATATGACACACAAAGAGACGCACACTTAGTTGCAAAAGTGTGTTTCATACACACACACACACACACACACACGCACACTGAAAATTTGATCCTAAATCCAACAAAATGCTCAATCTATGAATTTAATCAAAAAGCAAGGAAATTCAAAACCCAGTTAACCCATGATTATTAAGAAATAAAGAAAGAAAGAAAAACCCAGATCTTAAAACCAAAATTCAACGGATACCCAATTCACATATATGAAAATAAAAATTAAAAAACATGAAAAGTTAACAGAAAGACTCACACTTTGACATTTCCCTGAGGGGTACCCTTCTTGTTGATATCATATCCAAAGAGGTTTCGCTTCAGAACGTATCTGGAGGCGACAGGGATCATTTTGACCGTGACGAAGAACCCTGCAAGGCTCATTACAGCATTGATGATGATGGGTCTTCGAAGCTCTGGTTCGATGGGGTAATGGTAGAAGATGAGATACAAGTAAGGGAGAGAGAAAAGAGAGAGCTTGAGAAGGAGACCCCATTTGGGAGGTGCAATTGGAGGGTCAACAGTTTTGGGTTGTTCTTGGGGTTTGTGTTGTGTGTTTTCCTTTGTAGTAGAAGAAGGTTCGGTTGAAGAGACTCTCTTTCGTGTCGCCATTGTTGCTGTGGTTTCCTTAGAGGTTGCAGTAACCTTGATTGGAGATTTGCAATGGTGACAAACACTGTTTCTGTTCTCTCTCTCTCCTACTCGTCATAGGACCAATGAGTTATTGCCAATCCAGCAAGAAAGGCTGACGTGGAAATTTCACTTTTTCAGAAATTCTTGCATAGGTAACCAATTTATTTATAAATTAATTGGATAGGTATACTTACCACTATTTTTTCTTATAATTTTGTATTAGCAATCTTATTATCGTTGAATTAAAATCAAATCAATAGCTCTCGCATGATATTATTATGTAACTGTTGATTTGATTTTGATCTAATAATAATAAAATTAAGGGTTAGGATTTTAAAAGTTTTTTTTGAGATAAAAAATCTTATAGAATTTAAAAGACTATTTAGAATTGCAGAAACTTTAAAGTTTTTTTTTTACAATCAAGATTTCATAAGATTGGATTTTAAAGAATTTTAATAGAATTTATAAGATTTGAAAGGACAATATGAATTTATAAGATTTTAAAAAATCATATGAATTTTTAACAAATATTCAAATTACAAGCGTCAATAAAAGAAACAAAGAAATGCAATTATATTAATAAAAAAAAGTAAAATCTAATATAATTTTCTCAATTAGTAAAATTCGTGATAAATTTCATTTGAAATTTTTTGTAAATGATCTTGTAAACCTTGGGGTTTTTGTTCTACGTGGAGAGAATTTTCTAACCATATATCATATGCATGTTTTCATTAAGTATTCCTTAAAAATTAGAATTTTGATTTATGGGTTTTATTAAATTAAAGTTTAAAAAATTTCTCAAGTTATTTTCAATCAATACATTGAAACCTTAAATTGCTTCAGGGCTTTTGAAAAATAAGTTTTTAGTGATCTATTAGCACAAGAAAATTTTGAAATCATTTCCTATTCGTTCCCTGTTATTTTTCCACTGTTTTATGTTATTTTTAATACAAAAATCACATATTTTTTGTGCCAAGAAAAATCGCAACCAATAGCTTGAAAAATTATTCTTAAAATTTTCTAAAACTCTCAAAATCTACTTTTTTGAGATGGATTATATTAAAATCTTGTTGGATTGTTGTTTCTGAGTTGTTTTGTAATAAAAATTGTTCAAAAATTTGATGTCTTTGAGCTTTTACGAAGCTTCCATGGCAGAATCCGATTTCGAGCGAGTTGAACCGCCAAAGGAAGAAGAAGACACTACGATAGAGAAATCTCAAAAAATCTTAGGGATTATGGTGAGATTGTGAGAGAGACATCCTAACGAACTCTAAAATAATCTTTTAAAATCCTAATCGAATACCACGTCACTTTTTTCAATCCTTTAAAATTCTAATTGAATACCAATGAATTTTTTTGTCCAAAAACAATTCATTAAAATCCTTTGAAATATCAATCCAATACATTTCCCTTAGTAGTAAAAAGTTATAAGAAAAATGATAGTAATAATTTTCTAAAAGTTAATTAAAATGGTTATTAATGTTCTTGTTATGTGTAATATCTTTAGTTTTATCTGTATTTGTATTTATCCCCCCCCCCCTTTATTCAAGTAATTTATTTTTGGTGAAATTATCCCAAGCCTACAATTTTTATCTAGTTGTAGATACGGGAAAAATTAAAATATTGTTGTTTTAGTAAATAATTACGAAAATATAACTGTTTTAAACTAATTTACGGATCTATGGTGCTCATTCACTTTCAATTTATGCGTAACCATTCACGTCTAAGTTAGGCGTAACCCATGAGTTATTCATGTCTAAGTTATGCGTGATTCATATAGCGTTGACACGTGGCACACAAAAATTACGCCAGTAATATTTCTATTATTTTTTGTCACGGTTTTTTTGTTTTGCAAGCTTACACAAGTTTTCGATTAGATAATTAATTATTAATTTTAATAATATCAAAGAAAATTCAGAATTTAATCTGGTAATTAATTTATTAATTTAATAATTCTTTGAAAACCAAGATTCTAACATTTTAATAATTTATAAGATCAGATAAGTTTTACAGTGTTATGGACTCGTATAAGGGGCTCTTTGATTGACGGGCCCAACAAGGGACAATCCAAGATTTAAATCAAGCATAACTATGGAAAGGAATCCATCAAGGATGCTAATCCTAATACGACAACATGACAGATGGGCTTGGACCCTTATCAGTATCAAGGGTCCATATTCTACGATCCACAGGTAAATCCTATAAATAAGAGGTAAAACCTAAAGATACGTTAAGCTCTTTCTTACTGTTATGTTGTCACTGTTCACACACACACTCTCATTGGCAAAATCGTTATTCGTTCATTGTGCACAGTGATCTGCTTGACTCAAGGATATTTCCTTCATAAATACCTTGAAGAGGACACTATATCCAAGATTAACATACCAGTCCATCGGACTGGACATCTCTGTTTCTAAGACAGAATATACAGCATGAATCATTTCTACATTGAAAATTTTTGTATGTTTAATATAATCCTGCGAGATAATTTTAATTATTAATGAATCAACAATTATCTTTTACCACTTTCTATTCTAATAATTTTTATTTTTATCATCATTGATTTAACTATAAACGATTGATATTTTCTCAAATGACATAATTATATTAAATAATACATAAAAAAATCCATTGAGTATGTTCTACAAATGACTTCTTCATCAATATTTACAGGTCATATTTTTTCAGAGAAAATTGAATTAGGAGATAGTTGTGAAAAAACAAATTCGATTTAATTATATATATATATATATGTGAGAAAATCAATTTACACCAATTATGGCGGTTGAGTTTTGAGTTTATATTTTTCATACTAAATATCGTTGTTCCACCCAAAAAGTTTTACTTGGAAGCTCCCATGGAAAGCATATGCTCTTAAAAGAACTTGAGCAGCGGGACGAAAGAGAGAAGGGAGAGTTCATTTGAGAAGGAGAGTTCATTTGAGAAGGAGAGATTCTATCATGCTTGTAAACTGTGTTACAGAAGACTATTTATAGAGTTCAAGAGATGACTCAGCAAGCAACTAACTCTACTGACTAACAAACTTGACTAACAAACTCTAACTGCATGGGGAGAGGGATCAAGTACAGTGTGTGTACATTACAGATGATACAACCGCTAGCTGAGCTGTTATGCTAATAGCCCCCCTCAAACTCAGCTGTGAGGGAGTTGAAGTGTATCCTGAACACTGAGTTTGTCACGTAATTCAGTAAACCGAGGAGCTGGAAGAGGCTTGGTGAGAGTGTCAGCAAGTTGAGCAGAAGCTGGTACATGAGAAACATGAAGTGACTTAGACAATACACGTTCACGAACAAAGAAGATGTCCAACTCCATATGCTTAGTTCTTGAATGCAAAATGGGATTATGAGTTAACGCCACGGTGCTAAGATTGTCACAATAGATGTGAGGAACTGTGATGGGAACATGAAGCTCCTGGAGAAGTGATTGAACCCATAATATTTCAGAGGAAGCAAGAGCCAAGCTGCGATACTCAGCTTCGGTAGTTGACCTGGCAACCAAGTGTTGCTTCTTAGACCACCATGAGATGAGATTTGGACCAAGAAAGAGGCATGCTCCCGAAGTTAAGCGCCTATCATCAGGGTCACTTGCCCAATCAGCATCACAAAACGCTACAAGAGGTAAACGCGATGGTGAAGAGGCTGGTTGCAGTAGAAGACCATAGGATATGGTGCCTTGAAGATATCTCAATATCCGTTTAACCGCACTCCAATGATCAACCAAAGGTTGAGACATAAATTGGCACACCTTATTTACAGCAAAACTAATCTCTGGACGTGTGATCGTGGCATACTGTAAGGCACCAACGATGGACCTGTACTGAAACGGATTGTCATAATAGGTTGAGCCATGTTTTGTTAACTTGCAACTGGTGCTCATGGGAGAAGGCATGCTTTTGGCATCTGACATGTGAGCACGAGCTAAGAGTTCTCTGATGTATTTGGACTGTGAGAGAGAAATGGAACTTGTGGGATGCTTCTTGACTTCAATCCCCAAAAAATAAGACAAGGGTCCAAGATCTTTGAGAGCAAAATTGTCATTCAAGTCAGAAACCAAACGATTAATAAAGGCAGCATCATTCCCTGTAACTATGATATCATCCACATATACAAGCACATAAGTGGAGGTGTGACCACGATGAAGAGTAAACAGAGAAGGATCACACCTACTGCTGTGAAAGCCAAGATGAGTGAGAGCAGTTTTTAGCTTGTCAAACCAAGCTCTTGGGGCTTGTTTGAGACCATATAAAGCCTTGTGGAGTTTGCACACCAAGGACCTGTCAGCAACCTCAAAACCTGGTGGTTGAGTCATGTATACATCTTCGACTAAGTCACCATTAAGGAATGCATTGTTGACATCCAATTGCCTCAACTGCCAACCATAGGTAAGGGCCAAGGTGAGCATGATGCGAATTGTCACAGGACGAACCACAGGAGAAAACGTTTCTGTATAGTCGAAGCCCTCTTGTTGGTGAAATCCCTTTGCAACAAGACGAGCTTTGTACTTGTTTATAGTGCCATCAGAATTCTCTTTAACTTTGAAGATCCATTTGCAACCAATGGCTTTCCTGTGAGAAGGAAGGGGAACAAGAGACCAGGTGTTGTTAGCCTGAAGTGCACGAAATTCTGTTTGCATGGCATCAAGCCATTGGGGACTAGTCAAGGCTTGTTTAACAGAATAAGGTTCCATGTGGGTGAGTAAAACAAGAGACCGAGCTAAGGCTTTGGACCTGGTAATTATAGAGTGGGAAGAAGGAGGAGAACTAACTGAGACTGAAGGTTGATAGTCAGAGGAAGAAGGAGGAAGTGGTGTAACAGAGGAGGAGGAAGGAGACACAAAAGTGACAACAGTGGATTGATTTGCTGTGGAGACAAAAGGTACAATAGTCATGACAGGAGTAGAGGGGGAAACTGCAGAAGAATCAATATGACACTCAATGGGAGGAGACTCAGGAACCTGCGAAGATGAAGTAGCAGGAGGAGTGGAAAGCTGCTTCGATTCAAGGGATGAGCTAGTAGTAGTGGCAGCTAATGATGAATGATGCATATTGTATCGAGGCAAGACAGAAAGTGGAAATGAGGGAGGAGTGGAAGAAGGTTGAGGGCTGGTGCTGATGTGCCATAAGGGAAAAGGAAACTTATTCTCATGAAACAAAACATCCTTGGAAATGTATACACGACCATCAGCCCCTTGACATAGGTATCCTTTATGATTTGTAGCATAGCCAAGAAACAAACACTCTTGGGAGCGAAAATCTAATTTGTGCTTGTTAAAAGGTCGAAGAAAGGGAAAACAGGCACAGCCAAACACCTTAAGGAATTTGTAATCAGGTGCAGTGTGATATAGCTGAGTGAAAGGAACAGCAAAGTCTAAGGCAGCAGTGGGCAACCGATTGATCAAGTACACGGCAGAAATAAAGGCATAGTCCCAATATTTTAATGGGAGAGATGCATGAGACAGCATGGTCAATCCTGTTTCAACAATGTGTCGATGCTTTCTCTCAACTACACCATTTTGATGGTGAGTGTGAGGACATGCTACCCTATGGTTGATACCATGAATGAGAAGGAACTGTTTAAATGATCGAAATTCCCCACCCCAATCTGTTTGGATGGACTTTATTGGCATATTAAACTGTGTTTTGATGAGAGAATGAAAATTTTGAAAGGTAGGTAGAGCTTCTGATTTTGATTTTAAGGGGTATATCCATGTGAACCTTGTATGAGCATCAACAAATGATATGTAATAAAGATACCCCATCATAGACTTAACCGGGGAAGGTCCCCACAAATCACTGTATATGAGTTCAAACGGTTGATGATACAGAGTGGTAGAAGGTGAAGAAGGTAATCGATGGGCTTTCCCAATACAGCATGCAGAACAGAAATACTCAAGAGCTTTATTATTAACAATAGGTATATTGCATGTATGGAGTACAGACTTTAGTGCATCCTTATGTGGATGACCAAGGCGACAATGCCACATTGACAACATGGAACTACCTATCTCAGGAGACTGAGGAGTATTTGTGTGTACATTATTACAATCAGGTAATGCAGTAGTTGCAGAAATTGTATTGCAAAATGAGATTGCAGGATTTGACGAAACTTGAGAACTGAATGAATGACTGGAACCAATTTGTGAGGCACGAGTGAGGTCTTGATGAAGATGAAAGTCATAAAATTTGTAGAGTCCACTTGAATCAACTTGTCCTTCAAGTAAGACTTGATGAGATTCCTGAGATTTGACAAGACAAAAGGTAGGGTGAAATTCAAAGTACACAGAATTGTCTTGTGCAAATTTACTTACACTGACAAGGTTTTTCATGATCGAAGGCACAACTAACAGATTTTTAAGCTGTAAATGTGTGTTAGTGTGAAAAGGAGAGGGAACTAGTGATGAACCAACAGCTGTTACTGCCAAACCTTGACCATTCCCAATCATGATTTGGTCTGAACCATTGAGTTGTTGACTTTGGATGAGGTTGAGAGGATTGGAGGTCACATGGTGTGTTGCACCAGAATCTGGATACCAATCAAGTGCTGGAATAGTCGTTGGTGTAGGCAAAATTCCAGGTTGAGCAGCAATCATGGCATGAGGTTGATTATTCTGGCCGCGAGTGTAATGAAATACACGATTCTGTTGAGATTGACTGTTCGGATATTGAGAGTACTGTGGTGAAAAATACTGAGCAGTGTTGTTTGAAGGAGCAATAGGTGTGAAGTTCTCATCAAACCGGTGCCAACATAAATGTACATCATGACCAAACTTATAACATAATTGGCATTGAACATTGGTACGCTCTCCACGTCCTCTTCCTCGGTTAAAACGACCTCCATAACGTCCTCTTCCTCTGCTAGGACTATAGAAACGACCTCCATAACTAGCATTGGATATATTGTATCCTGTGATTTGATCCTGATTACGTGCAGTAGGAGCAAATGAGGTGTCACTGGTTCTGTTTTTATCTGTGTCATTCTGTTTTTCTGCTGTGTGGTTCTGAAGTGTGAGATTGACAGTTGCATTCTCTGTGATCAGTGACTCAGCTTGCTTTGCAAGGATTTGTTCATGTGTTAGAAGTTGTATTCCTAGATCTTCGATAGTATACAGATTCTCTCTACCATTAACAGTTGCAATAAAAGCTACATACTCGCCTGGTAATCCTCCAAGGATAATATCAGTTCGTTCCTCATCACTTACTGGATTTCCTATAGCCTTAAGTGAGTCACAAATACCTTTAATACGTGACAGGAACTCCTTCACCGTCTTTGAGCCTTTTTTGATTGAATGAAGTTCTGACCGAAGTAACCTCGCTTTTGACTTCATCATACCTTGAAAGAGCCTGTGAATCTTGCTCCATGCTTCGTATGAATACTTCACACCAAGAATTTCATTAACCACTGATTCAGAAATTGTTGACAGAAGCCAAGAGAGGAGCATCGAATCTTGAGTTATCCAATCTACATATGCTAGATTCTGGATTCCATTCATCAGATCTTCTTCTGACAGAAACTGAAGAGGTATTTTAGGATTTACCAGGAAGCGATGCATTTGATGAGAGGTGATAATCGGTTCTACAATTTGATTCCAGAAAAGATAATTCTCCTCTGTTAACTTCACTGTGATCTGCTGATTGAATAATTGTGGAGCTTTGATCTCTGTTGCACGATTCTCCATATTTGTGTTTTGGCTTGCTTCTGAAGGCGATTTCTGATTTGTTTGTGGTGATTCAGTATGAGTTGCGGAAGACATGATGAGGTTCTATATGGATCAGGCCTTCAAGGAGAAGGCTCTGATACCATAAAAGAACTTGAGCAGCGGGACGAAAGAGAGAAGGGAGAGTTCATTTGAGAAGGAGAGATTCTATCATGCTTGTAAACTGTGTTACAGAAGACTATTTATAGAGTTCAAGAGATGACTCAGCAAGCAACTAACTCTACTGACTAACAAACTTGACTAACAAACTCTAACTGCATGGGGAGAGGGATCAAGTACAGTGTGTGTACATTACAGATGATACAACCGCTAGCTGAGCTGTTATGCTAATAGCTCTTTGGTATCGTATGGGTCCTTGAAAGCTTTGAAACTAAGCTTTGATTTAAAACCAAAAAGAAATAAAGTTAAGAAAATTGTGCTTGTAGTTAAAGAAGTAGAAATTTTAGTTGATGAAGCAAATAAAAATGTGATACGTCGACCAAAACAAACTCTGACTAAATGACATTTTGATTGTTGATGTTAAATAACGAGAGAAAAAAGAGGAACATTTGAAATATTTCTGTGTGTATTAACTGATGAAGGATGTACAATATATAAACAAACTAATGGATTAAGCTCAAACCTAATGTAATCGATCTAATACAAATTAAGGAAACCCTAATTACAATATATTTCTAACACTCCCCCTCAAGCTGGAGCATATAGGTCATATGCACCAAGCTTGTTACATATAAACTCTATTCGAGGACCCCTCAAGGATTTTGTAAACACATCAGCTAATTGCTCATTAGAGGGGACAAAGCTAGTTTTAATTTCACCAGCGAGAACTTTTTCTCGAACAAAGTGACAATCTATTTCTATACGCTTGGTTCTGTCATGAAACACTGGATTTGATGAAATGTGTAGAGAGCTGCTTGATTATCACAAACGAGAGTTGCCTGTCCAGTGTCTCCAAACTTAAGCTCTATGAGAAGCTGTTTAAGCCAGATGAGCTCGCAAGTAGTAGTCGTCATGGAGCAGTATTCTGCTTCAGTACTTGATCTGGAAACCACGCTTTGTTTCTTACTTTTCCAGGAAATCAAGTTGCCTCCAACAAAGACACAATACCCAGAAGTAGATCTCCTATCAACTGGACAACCAGCCCAATCAGCATCACAGTACCCAACAACTTTATCATGACCTTTATCTTCATATTCAAGGCCTTTTCCTGGAGATGCCTTGATGTACTTAAGAATACGAATGACTGCATTCCAATGTTCTTGACATGGAGAATTGAGAAATTGACTGACAACACTCACTGCAAAGGAAATATCAGGCCGAGTGACTGTGAGGTAGTTCAATTTTTCAACCAATCTTCTATACTGCTCAGGATCTGAAAATGGCTCCCCCTGATTTGGTATAAGCTTGATACTTGGATCCATAGGAGTATCAACAGACTTTGAATTCAACAAAGCAGTTTCTTCAAGAATATCCAGAGCATATTTTCTCTGAGATATCACAACACCAGCTTTAGATTGGGCCACCTCGATTCCCAAGAAGTATCAAAGTTTCCCAAGATCCTTAGTCTGAAAATGATGACATAAATGTTGTTTCAATCGAGTGATCTCATGCCAATCACTGCCTGTGATGACAATATCATCCACATATACCACCAGATAAATAGATCCAGAAGCAGAATGACGATAAAAGAGAGAATGATCAGCTGCACTCTGAGTCATGCCAAATTGTTGAACAACACTGCTAAATTTACCAAACCAAGCTAGTGGAGATTGTTTGAGGCCATAGAGAGACTTACAGAGATGACAAACAAGACCCGACTCCCCCTGAGCAACAAATCCAGGAGGTTGCTCCATATAATTTTCTTCCTCAAGATCACCATGAAGAAAAGCATTCTTGATATCCAGTTGGTAGAGAGGCCAATGGCGAATAGCAGCCATGGCAATAAAAAGGCGAACAATAGACATTTTTGCCATAGGAGAAAAAGTATCAATAAAATCCAAGCCAAAGAAAGACTTGAGTGAAACCCTTCGCCACCAAGCGAGCTTTAAGACGATCCACTTGACCATTAGGTCCAACCTT
This sequence comes from Gastrolobium bilobum, assembly GCF_033153095.1. Lineage (NCBI taxonomy): Eukaryota > Viridiplantae > Streptophyta > Magnoliopsida > Fabales > Fabaceae > Gastrolobium > Gastrolobium bilobum. The sequence continues at coordinate 325,051 of NW_026897545.1, forward strand.
AACAGCATAAATCCATCTGCAACCAACCACAGATTTTCCAAAAGGAAGAGGCACCAGATCCCACGTGCCATTATGATGAAGAGCACTCATTTCATCAATCATAGCTTGTCTCCATCCGAATGTGAAAGTGCATCACATGTAGTCTTAGGAACAGATACAGAGGATAAAGAGGAAAGGCAAGCAAAGTATGATGGAGAAAGATGATGGTAACTAATATTGACTGTAAACCTGGCCGAAGGGCGAGTATCACGAGTACCCTTACGAAGAGCAATGGGAAGGTTGAAGGTGGGACCGAAGCCGTGGTAGGAGATGCAGTTGAATGTGAGTCCACAGATACATCTGACGAACTATGCTCGATCTCATCAGTAGAGGAGGTGATAGAAGGAGAGTCAGAAACATGAACGGGTAAAGATGGAAGGTAAAGAAGGTCACCTGGGAGGGATGACTGTACAGAATCAGTGTCCACAGGAATAGTAGAGGATCCAAAGAAGGGAACTGATTCAAAAAAGGAGACATCCGCCGAGATAAAGTATCGACGTAAAGTGGGAGAGTAGCAACGGCAACCCTTTTGAGACCGAGGATAACCCAGAAAAAAACATTTATGAGACTTGGGAGCTAATTTATCCAAACCTGGACCAAGATGATGAACAAAACACGTAGAACCAAACACATGTGGAGTTAAAGGATATAAAGTTTGATGGGGAAATAAAATAGAATGAGGTACCTTATGATTGAGAACAGATGATGGCATGCGATTAATGAGATAACATGCATTAAGTATAGCATCACCCCAGAATGTGTATGGAACATTGCCATCAATTAACAAGGCACGAGTGGTTTCAACCAGATGGCGATTCTTGCGCTCGGCTACACCATTTTGTTGAGGTGTATGAGGGCAAGATGTTTGATGAAGAATGCCATGAGATGAAAAGAATTGTTAAAATTGATGAGATAAGTACTCACATGCATTATCACTACGAAAAGTATGAATATGAATACCAAATTGAGTTTTTATTTCATTATAGAATAACTGAAAAATAGAAAACAACTCAGACTGCTTTTTCATTAAAAATAACCAAGTACATCTGGAATAATCATCAATAAAAGTAACAAAGTACTTAAAACCGAAAGTAGAAGAATGACGACTTGGTCCCTAAACATCAGAGTGGACCACAAAAAAAGGAGAAACAGCTTGACGACTCAGACGACTCGAAAACGTACTACGAGTATGTTTCCCAAACTGACAAGACTCACAATTTAAAGTAGAAAGAGACGATAAATGTGGAACCATCTTGTGAAGCTTTGCAAGACTAGGATGACCCAGACGAGCATGTATAGTAAGAGGAGAATCCACAGTGGAGCAGGCTGAAGAAGAGGGAACTAGTTAATAGAGGCCCTGAGACTCACATCCTTTGGTAATCTCCTTCCCCGAACTCCGATCCTGAAAGATGACAGAGATTTTAGTAAAAGAAACAACACAGTCAATGGATTTGGTCAAACGACTAACAGAAAGTAAGTTAAAAGGATAATCGGGCACATATAGAACATGATCCAGAGATAAATTGGGTAAAAGAATAACTATGCCAGTCCCCCTTGATTAGACCAGAGACCCATTGGCCATAGTACTAGTGGGAAAAGAACCAGTAGTACAAAGGGAAGTGAATAAGGACTTATTACCAGAAATGTGATCAGAAGCCCCAGAATCAAGAGTCCAAGGGCCTATAGAGTGCAACTGAGAGATGCCAGCAAAAGAATTAGCAGAGGGTGCAATGGATGCAGTAGGTGGGCCTAATGTTTGCTTCTCAGACCACCAAGTCACAAATTCATTCAAAAGAGCAGCTGGAGGTTGTGCACTGGAAGGTAACTCTGGAGCAGAGGTACTAGAGAAAGCCAGAGCAACATGAGCATTCCGAGGAGGTGGAGGTGGCCTGCCATGAAGCTTCCAACAGCGGTCAACAGTATGATTGGTCTGATGACAATGAGTGCATAATAGCTTTCCTTTAGAGAATCGACGTCCACGACCATACCCTTGAACAGCAAAAGCGGAAGGGTCCACAGAATCTTCTCTACGTCCACGACCATACCCGTGAACAGCAAAAGTGGAAGAGTCAACAGAATCTTCTCTACGTCCACGACCATACCCTTGAGTAGCAAGAGCGGAAGAGTCAACAGAATCCACTGGGGGTATAGGCATCATAGGAGGTGCTGATGACGTATAGGGCTTAGAGGGAATTCTAAGCAAGGTAGACATCACGAAATCCAGTGTAGGAACTGTAGTAGATCCCAAAAATTGATCCCGATTGGCAGACAAATGGTCAGGCAAACCATATAAAATGAACAGCATAAACAGTGTATGACACTGTTCCTGTTCCTTAATAACATCACCAGTGAGAGGCAGAAGCTCATTAAGATCATGAAGTAGACTCTAAGCTTTCCCCAAATATTCAGTCATAGGACAATTGAAGTCCCGAGGAGCAAAGGTAGTCATCAATTTCTGACACACACCATAGAGTCTCTGGGTATCATTGGTGTACAGTGCTTTTGCCTGACTCCAAATAGCTTCACAAGTAACAGCAGGTCGAAAAATCTGCTTGATAGACAGATGAAGAGTAGCTTTAATGAGACTACACAACTGAGCATCAATCATCTTCCACCGTGTGCGCTCCTTTTCCGCCACAGATTCAGCTTTAGTGGTGAGATGGGATGTATAATTTTACCCATCCAACCAAAGTCGCAGATCGAAAGACCAAGTATCATAGTTGGACCCATCCAATTTATCCACACTCAACGGAGCAAGGATATAATTTGAAAAAATAGTAGACTCCGACTTTTGTCCAGCCGGAGTCCCAGAAACAGAAACATTGGAGGCAGTAGGGTCCATAATCAAAAACAAAAAATCAGAAAGGACAGATCACACAACTAACCGGTAGAAGAGGGATCTGTACGTCAATACAAAAAGAGGTCCAAACACCAAAACAAGACCAGATCCAGAACCTACGCAAGGAGATGAGAAGATCGCAACCAGCCACGGCCGGAGAGGAACCTCCACGCGCCGCCGGTGTGAAGAGAGTGGCCGAAATGTCACGCGCGCGTGAGGGCGCGTGTGAACTTGGAATCGAACGGGACCGGTGGCGTTGGAACCGCGCGACTGAGACGAGCACGGCGGTATGTGGATCGCCGGAAAAGGTGACCGGACGGTGGTGCTGGACGAGACAGAAGGTCTGGCGGCTGTATGCGAAGAGAGAAGCGTCCGGAAACTGACAAGGAGACAGCTCCGGAAAAAATTTAAACGACGATGAACAGTGGGTTCACCGGAAAAAAAAAAATTCAAAGTTCCTTAGGCTCTTGATACCATGTTAAATAACAAGAGAAAAGAGAGGAACATTTGAAATATTTCTGTGTATATTAACTGATGAAGGATGTACAATATATAAACAAACTAATGGGTTAAGCTCAAACATAATGTAATCAAACCTAATACAAAATAAGGAAACCCTAATACAAAATAAGGAAACCCTAATTAGAATATATTTCTAACAGTTGAAAATTGTCCCTTAGTCTTTGCAATCCTAATGGGATGTTTTAGGTGTCACCCCTTCCTTTAAAGTCATTCTTTTATGCTATTATTGCTTTAAGTAGGTACTTTTTTTAGTTGTTTTGGTGTCTTGACGCCATGCTCATCTTATGAGCGAAAAACTTGGTCAACTTCCCAGATTTATAATTGCTCCACATTGTTTTTATTTCACTTCACCAAGTTGTTAGAGAATATCATAATAATATAAAGGGTTAGTTTTTTCGAAAGCTACTTTAAATAATTTTGTCTAATATTCACCGAAACAATGTCATTTTGGGACAAAAATTATGGTATGTTTGTAATTTTAATTTATTTCAGATTATAATAGTCTTTATCATTCTAATTTTTTAATTTTTCAACCCAAAATAACGTCGTTTCGGTGAACATTAGAGAAAGTTGTCTAAGGTAACATTAGATACTTTTTCCCCTAATATAAACTATTAAAAATGCTCATACCCAACTTTTGAGTTGAATTGATTCTTTACATGGTATAGAGTTTTGATGATCATAAGATTACGAGTTCGATCTTTATTGGGTCTGCGCAATTGTTATGCGTAAGGCCTCTACACGTGTCAAGTTGCGTCCTCCAAGTTAAAAGATTTCATAGCTTGAGTTGTTGAGAAATAGTTAGACAGCTATATCAGTTCGTTATACGTGTCGTATAGTTGTATAGCGGGGGATTGTAAACAATACCAATATATAGTTACTGAGTTGTATGAGATTAAACCATCCAGATAATAAAACTCAATTTTCTCTTCATTTCTCTCGTGCTTCCTTCTCTTCCTTAGGGTTTGACCCTAACAACAATATTCACATTTCAAACTTAAAAGATTCTTGTGTAAGGGCCGTGTTAAAAAATAATATAAACTATTAAAAAAATTTTTGCTCAACATCTTAAAGTTTTGGATTGAAATATTTTTTTACAAAGTCATGATAACTTTCTAAACGAGAGATATTCTACCATGCTCGAACAATTATTGCATAGTCTAAAAGAATTTACACCATTAATTTGAAGTTAGATTGTTTAAAATTCATGTAGGCAATACCTTAGAATTAATGGTAAAATTCTTCTCAGAACATACAATATTTATGCTGTAATAATATGCAAGATCATATATTTCATTTCCAATTTACATAATCTGTGTTGGGCTCAACAATTTCGTAACATTTTGCATGCATGATTACTCAAAAATTCGCTTGAAAGTTACGTATGAACCCATGCCTTAAAGGTAAAGGAGGTTTTTTTTTTTTTTCTTTTCCTCAATTGGAAATGAGACATCATTATACTCATGTTCTATTGATTGTATACCCTTTTACATTCTTTTTATATTTACCAAGTACAGGTTATATTTGGTTTATTAAAATAATTTAAGTAGAAAAAATGAGAGTATAATTAAAATGATATTTTTTATCAGTAAACATGGTGTGATAATAAATAAGAATGAAGTGTATGCATTTGATATTACCCTTGACAGTGGGAAGAGTGGATGCAAAAGCAGGATTGCATCAGGAGTTGCACTCTCATGTATTGTTTTAAATGTGAAACATTCATATAATTTTTTTTATAAATCAATAGTCGTTATAATCATTTATTCATTTATCACTTTGATTGATGACTATTGATCTATAAATGAATGACTGAAATCTTTCATTATATCATATTAAACTAAGACATAAAAGGATCTATTTCCAGTAATAAAGGTAGTAAATAATAATGGTAGTAATGGAGGACTTTGTGTTACACCCACTAAGATTAGAAAAGCACAATTAATAATCTTTTATAAAATTAATTTATACTATGTATGATACCTTAAGCCAAAACTTGTCTTTTACCTGTACTAGCTCTAAACTATGCACAATGCGCACTTAGATCTTGGAAAATCTCACCTCCTATAAAAGCACACACCAAGAGATAATTCAGATAAATATGTTCATTTTCTTTGTCTACACTCTTATCTCCTTTTGGGCTCTGACATGGACTTGTGTGAAGTGACCCCCACCTAGGGTTGACAAAACGGGCCAACCTGGCTCGACCCGGCTCAACCCGCATTCAATCTGTAAAAAACGGGTCGGGTTAGGGTTGGCCCGAAAAATTAAACGAGCCAGAAAATCTAACCCAGCCCGACCCGAGCCGGGTTAGGGTTGGCTCGATAATCAGCTCGCGGATTGGCTCGAAAAAAAGCTCGCGGGTTGCGTTTGTCACTTTTCTGTATGACCCTGCAATGTTCTACAACAAACCAGATCCGTGGGTCCAAAGGTCACAGCGTACCCAGCAACTGAAAAATTCCTATAAAAAAAATGAGTTCAGATAAATATAAAACGAAATATTACCACAAAGTTACAAGTTCTACATCGAAATCGAATATATTCCAAGAGAAATGAAAACTTTTACCATCTGTATCAAGCAAAGAAAGACGTTTCTGCTTTTGCTATCGAAGGACGACGATGTGAGCGAGCTTTGGAGTTTTCATATTATATATATATATATATTTAATACAGTCATTATTTTTTTAATAATAAAAAAAAATACTCAACCCGCGAGCTGGCTCGTTTAAGTCTGAGTTGTATCAGGTCGGATTGAGTCGGGTTGGCAGCTCATTTAGGCCAACCCAACCCAACTCATTTAGGACAGGTTGCGAGCCAACCCGACAGTAGTTTTTGCCATCCCTAGCCCCACCCCCACCCCCACCTCCACCTCATCTTCAACCAATGAACCACCATTGCTGACTAGTCTCTTAACATGATCGAACTTTCTCAAGACCACTCCCTCGTGTACATGCAGGAACAGAAATGTCACTGCCTCCAGTGTTTCAAGTTAATCCCTCAATTTCAAATATTCTTTGGAAAATAATAAATTCCTTTTATTGATAGTTACTAAAGCATCGCCCAGATCTAGCACTCCTATACCATATTCTCAATTTTTATAGGAGATTTAAAATTTGAGATCATGCCTCAGAACAATGGTGAGGTTGCTTATTGAAACAATGATAGATTTGCCTCTTGTGACAGGAATATCGTAGGTTCAGAGTTTCAAAAGTAATCTCTTTGCCAAATGGATAAGACTACATTCAATCGACTCTCACTCCTGTTCTCATAAGCTGCGAAGTGCGAATTCTTGTGCACGGAGTTTGCCCTTCGCCTTTTATTCAAATTTCTGCATGTTCTTTCTTTAGCATTACAGGATGATTCCTAGTGCAAAATTCGAATAGCTTAGTCGAAATCATGGATTACCCTGTACAAGGATTGAAGATTTTTACAAGGTGAAGCAAGCCAGAAAGCAAAAAAAAATTAAGCAAAAATCCCTTCTTGAGGTAAATAGGCTTGCTCATAAATTACAATCTCAAGCAAAATTCCCTACAAGCTCAAACATAGTGCTTCAATTACAGAACTAAAGCTTGACAACGAGGCCAACAGGACAATGATCACTACCAGTAACATCAGGGAGAATGTACGAATCATGAACTTTGTCAGCTATGGATTCTGAGACAAGGAAATAGTCAAGACGCCACCCTGTTTAAAATTTTGAAACAAAACATCGAGAGTATAAAGAACAAAGTTTATTTGAAAGGGACATTCAAAGTTCAGTTGACAATAATTTATGATATTTGTTGATTCACTACTTAATGAATAAGATACATACACATAATCATGTAAGTAATTCTCATTAAACATCTAGCAAATGGAGAACTACCATGTGAGCAACATGTGCATGTGCTTGCTTTCATAAATGTATAAACACAATGTAAAAAATAGTTAATTGAAGCAGTTGAACTGGAATCATATCAACATTTTTAATGTATTAATTTTCACAAATAACACCACTAGATTCTATACAAACTGTCGAGTATATAATAAATCAATTATAGGAGTATGCTAGAAATACCTCTGTTAGTCTTGCGCCCACCATGCCGATAACCCCAATAAGTATATCCAACGACCCCAGGGTGCTGCCTTCTAAAGGTATCTACAAATCCCTTTGATAAGAAGTTTGTTGCAAACGATTTCCTCTCTTCATCTGTAAACCCAGCACTTCTTCTGTTACCCTGTGGGATAAATGTAACTATCAGAATAGATTATAACATTGGTTTTTGTGCTCTTGGCAACCTAAACTTGCATTTTATTATTCATGATGTTAACAGACAAATTACTGATTTAGATTCCATCTTGTCTTTATTTTCGATGCATTTAAACCAAATTGCTCATTTTAGGTGTGAACAGCTTTAATAAGTCCGAACAAAATTGGCCAGAAATGATCAAGGCCGTGTAACTCATAGTATAGTGGGCTATTAGCCTACAACCTTGTTCTAATTCTCGTAGCAGTCAAGAGATGTTGGCTGTGACATACCCCTCTAATATGATTGATGTCGTCATCAATCCTACAACATCTCCCAGATACTATCAGGTGATGTGGTTTCCTCATAACACCCATCGCCCATATAACTGACCATATAAAGAATGTTACCAAGGATACATAGTAGGTCTCAACCTAAGTTACACTTTGACACTAGGAGAGAATCGTGCTTTGAATGCCTCGAGATGGATGAATGATTTTCTGATTTCCTTCGAGAAAACATTTTCCCTGACAAAAGTGACAATTGAATTCTATATGCTAGGTCCTCTTTGGACTTGACGCAATTTGTAAAGCCACTGCATTGTCACAATATATATACTTTCATATGACCAACATTTCAGAACTTCAACTTACAAAGTAACTGTTTTATCTATGTAAGTTCACAAGTGACTATTGTCATAGCTCTATACTCAGCCTTTGCATTGGACCAAGCAATCACATTTTGCTTTTTACTTTTTCATAATACAAGGTTACCACCAACAAATAAACATTATCCTGAAGTAGACTCCTATCAATAGGTGAACCAACCTAATTTACATAGGGGTACCCCACGAATAGAGCTTTCCCTTTGTCTTTATCAAACAATCCTTGACATGGAGCATTCTAAATATATTGCAAGATGTGTACCGCTACCGCTACATTCCAATGATCAAGATGTGGACATTGCATAAATTGACTCACCACACTAATTACGAATGAAATATCTGGTCTGGTTATTGTAAGGTAATTTAGTTTCCCAGCTAAATTAGAAAACTAGAAAAAAAGGAAACTAGGAAATTAAGAAAACAATGGGTAAATCCTACTCATTTACCAAAAATATTCGGCCCTATCTACAGGCCCAAAATAGGAGATACTTTCTAACAATGACTATTTTGAATTTTGATAGTAGCAACCGGCGCCAAACAATTTGAGTTAAATAAACTGCATTCAAGTTTGTCAAGCCATGTTAACGACTTCTTGATTACTTTTTCTTCTTTTTTCTCTTTCCAAATCCAGTAATTTCTACCAGAAACAAGTGCCTTGCTTCGTTGGTATTATTTACAACAGTTTAATATGATACATTCACCGTTTTCATGGAAAATATTGAATCTTAATCACTTACAGCAGGGTTATATATGTCTATCTCTTCATGAGCACAATTCAGATCACCAGTCAAAATTACAGGTTTTGACTTTTCTAGCTCCTGTACCCAGCAGAAAAGGAATCATGATGAGTCCTAATAATATATATATATAACAATTTTTAATAACAAGTTAATAATTCGTCTGAGAAAAGAACTTTTGCCCAAATTTAATGTAACAAAAAGAAAGAGATAAAAAAACAGTGTACAACATAGGGCACCACCCTGCTCGTCAATTATATTTTGTCAAATTAAAGTGATGCATTCCAAATGTCATTTTATCATATTGGGCATATAGACAATGTCACTTGGCTTTTCAAATATAGAACAATCAAGTACAAGAATTTATTATTCTAAGATTGCTGAGCACCAACGAGTCCACAAGAATTATACACATCATATTTCAAGTTGAAACAAGTAATCATGCTCAACATGCCAACATCATAAATAATTTGGTGAGTTTAATATAACAACATGTTGCAAATATACAATGAATAATTGTGCAATAATTATAGATTTATTTTTCCCTTTTATTAGATTGATTATGATAAGCCATATTATAGGGAAGATATGTGACATTAGATCTAATTTACTTCTTATTTGTTACCAAGAACTTGACACAAAGAGAAGTAGATCTAGACAGAAACTTACTTGGGGAAAGATAATAAAACAAGAATTAATGGAGTGGAATATAGATTGGCAGATGGTGTATCTCAAGACGGAGTGGAGAAAAGCTATAAGCATGATGGAGGGTTAGACCCGTTTTTACTCCTATGTTCTGAATGGTCCATTTTTAATCCTTTTCCTCTTTATCTCCCTCCCTTTCTTTCTCTCTTCCCCTTCTTGTCTTGTATTTCTTTTCTCCCTTACCCTTTTTTCTTTCTTTTTTTGCGCCCTCCTATATATCTTTATTTGTATTTTCTTTTAATTTATTTTTCCTTTAAAAAATGTGTACTGCCTTTTTATGGATAATATTAAATATATATAGAAACTTTTTTTATCTTCTTTTTTCCTTTTTTCTCTTTTTTTTCCCCAATCTTTTCGTACCTTTCGTTTGGGTTCATCTACCACTAACCCTAACTAGTTTGGGATAAAGATGTTGTTGATGTTGATGTTGTTTCCTTGAAATTAGCTCTTTATTAGGAAAGCAATTATTCACATTAGTCAATATATTGTAAACATTTGTAAATGATCATTCAAGCAAATAAAATTCAGAATTTCTCAGATTTCAACTCAACATGCAAAAAAACAGAATTTTGCTAACACATGCAAACATGAAAAAAAGTTATGTCTATCTCAGGCATATCATAAACCCAATTTGACATAAACGACAAAGGAAAAATGTAAGCATAGGATGAATGGTCTATTCTGACTAGACAAGGAAATATAAAAGTATGAAAGCAGCAATATATACATAAAATAACACTACTCAAGGCTTATCCCACTAGGTGAGGAAAGGGAGCTACACATACTTTCAAATAATTGCTAAGAGATGGGTCCCATTGAGTCACCCTGTAAGACTAGATTCAAATACAGAGAGATTAGTTGGATGAGGATACATTTATCAGATTGAAATGGAGAAAATATAACTAGTTTAGAAATATAAAAGGAAAGTAATATAATACAAGTACCAGTCTTCTCAAGCCATCTCCAGAATTAGGGACATATCCACTTATCAAATAAAATGCATCAAACTCTGCAGTCACAAGTCTACCCTCACTATCATGATCAGATATACCTAGGCCATATCTAACTGAAAGTGGTTTTATCTGCAAGAATTCCAATTAATAGAAAGTTAATATTAGAAAAAGAATTATCAATGTGAACACCATTCTTGCAATTTATAAAATGAGGATTCAAATGGCTGGGCTATCCGATAGAATAAGATCATGTTACCTTTAGGCTTCAACCTTATTTCCAGAAGTTGAATGATTAAGCAACAGAGTACCAAACAATTATGATTCATGAACAAATGCAATTAGTGTTTGGCTCTGTCGAAGAAAGAATATTACTTAAAAAGCATTCCCCATGAAACCCCGACTTGTGAGGGTAAGGGTGAAAAAAATCCTTGTATGTAGCATTACCCTTTATTTTTGTAAAGAGGTTGTTTCTTGCATTCAAACCAGTCCTGAAGCAACTTTACCACTGCTATAGCTCTCCCCTTTAAAGAATATTACTAAAGTAGGTTTAAATTTATTTTATTATCACTAACTTATCGCCAAAACTTTTACTTGGTAAAAATGCATAGAACACATCATTACGTGATAAGCATTTAGCATTGAAGCTTAAGTTGCCATCATAATATTTAGCATGAGACAATTGTGTAACGAATAGTCATTATTATAAACATCCTCTTCTTTCAAATGTAGAAAAGTCTGAAGATGCAACATGAACATAGTCAACATACCCTTGAGATTATTGCTGTTCCAGAATAACCAAGCTTAGAAACGCTACATGTCCAAAAGCTGTTCTCATAGCCCTCTATCATATGCTTTTTGATTTCCTGAATATCCTTCTCCTGTTAGCAAAATCAGAGCTTTCATAAATAGGATGGAATGAGCACCATGAATTTTCATAACATCACGGTTGATAGATTTTAAAAGGCAGCATCTAAGACTCGGCTGGGACTAGTTTCTCACGATTTACATTTTTTACAATTTGCAAATAAAAATTCTTTGCTGCTATGATACAGAAACTTCAGTCTAGTCTTAATTATATTATACAGAGAAATTATAAATTTGATTAATTACCCTCATGGCTCTTCTGCTGTAACAGACAACTAGTAAAGAATACTCATGACCAAGAACTATCTCAAAACATCAGCCCTTTTTCAGCCACTACTCTAGTGTTTTTGTTAAAGAACACCAGTTCTTTGAAAGAAGACAGATTTGAACTGTTCAACATCCCTCTTCAATTTCATAAATAGCCAATTAATTTGAGGGATTATAATGAGTCACAAGTCCAAAATATCCTACAACCATTCTTCAGCTTTCTAACCATTTCCACTAGTATAGAGTTCTTCCTTTGATGACGTTAGGCATTGAAACTAAGGTCTAAGCTATGAGAAATAAGGGGCATAGTAGGGCCGTGAAGGAGGACGCAATGAAAGAATATTTACTAGTGGACCGAAACTGACTAGTGGACCATGAGCACAACAGAACAGACAGCGGGCAGTGTGTGAATGGAGAGGGTCCTGGCAGGTAGAGAGCTGAACATATACCGGGAGGGAGCAGGGGGTCGTGAGAGGAGAAAAACATTTTGGGGTAAATTTGCTGGCCATTGGCCGCGGTGGAGAATCTGGAGATTGCTTGTTGTATTCTCTGGGTAACTACTTTCTTTCTTTTCATCTTTTTTTTTTTTTCTAATTTTTTCTGTATTTTTCCAGAGTATTTTTTCCTGTTGTAAGGAGCTGAGCTCCCTTTTGTTGGATAAATAATATTCAGTGATTTTCAGTCCCTATCAGATTACAATCAGAAAATTTCCAAACTATCGACCTTACATTAACTTGTTGCAAAATCAAAATAACTAGAATACTTAGGTATTCAAGAATATAAAAGCAACATACTTCCATAACAAAATTATTCAATTCAGGTTTTTCTCCACCATTTAAAAAATACATATGACTAATAAAAACAAACTACTGAAATCAATTAATTCTTAGCATAATTTTTCAGCAACCATCAGAATTTACATAACTTAACTACAGCATAATGCAAGATGCACTTATAAACCAGCAAAAATTGAAACCGAGGACTGTTGGAAAAATAAATACTCCAAGGCATAAAATGAGCACCGATATTCTACCTGCAGTTTAGTCTCTTGCAAGCACAATACATCAAAGTCTTCTCTTTGGGCAAGTTGAAGTGCAGAAAATCCTTCTAATTTTAGCAATGCTCTCAATCCATTGACATTCCAAGACAAAAGCTTGACAAATTTTGTATCCTGAGTAAGAGGTGGGGATCTCATGGCTCTAGGATTATATGCAATCCAACCTTTTTGAGGCTTCTTGTGGGCAAGAACAGTCCATGGCTCAGTTTGAATAGTGGTTGTACTGATTTCATCTGATTGCACAACAACGCTAACAGTTTCTGAAGATACTTTTCTCTTTGCCCTGGAAGACTTAGAATCTGGCAACAAACGCCCATACAAGATTTATGCTTAGTTTGAATGAGTGATATTTGAACCAAAATTGACAAGTCATAAAACAAGACATCAAGAAAATTAAAAAAAAAAAGAGTTACGATAAACATTTAATATGAAGAATCTACATATTCTACTACACAACCTGAAACCTCGTCGGATTTCACAGACAGCTGTTTCTTGGTAGTCACCTTGACAGTTTTGCTCTCAGATCCTGATTGTATTAACCTCCTCTTACCCTGGTTAAGTTCAAATATCTCTGGAGTATCATTGACATCATCATCGTGGTCTTCATCTGACACCTTTTTTGCCTTCACTTCCACAGATGTATTTCCAGAAGTAATGAATAACCCTTCTTTTCTTATTTGAGAATCTTGTTCTGCATGTGAAGAGACCCTATAACCATCAGAATTATACAACTTGAACTACTTTTTAAAGAGCCACATGAATGTTAGGGAGTAAAAGAAGAGTCAATTTGGAAACAAAAATGGATATTGGAAAAAAAATTCTTCATTTCTTCCCTTCCCCAAGAAATGGTAAAAGTTCAGATAATACTAACAGAATTGCATACCACACATGTTATTGTCCATGAAACTCTTCAAGGCAGACAAAAGATCATCTTTACGACCCTTGGCAGGAACCCTAATAATCCTGAGAATTCAAAACCACTCCTAAGATATAACATCAACAATACTGTTTAATATTAGAACTAAAACAATAGCTACTTGGCAATGAAAAAGACATATATGCTTACTTCAATGTTTTCCGAAGTTCCTGAACAGTCATTGTGTCTATTAGGGCAGGCTCATTTCTTAATCTCTCAATCTCAATGCAATAGCTATTAACATCATTTTCCTACATTATCAACTCAAATGAATAACCAAAAAATAAAAAAAATAAAAAAAATAAAAAGAGGATTGCAACACTCATATTAGACCTTAACAACATGCTTTTTGGAACATGGGCTTGCTTCCAACCCTTTACGCTTCATATCATTCTTGTCCTCAACAAATGGTGACATGGATTCTGATGAATCTGAAGAGGGTCTTTTAGACCCCATTGCTTTCACAGTTGGAGTAACCAATGTCTTAGTATTCAAATGTTTCTTAAACACTGCAAAACTACAACATTCTCAGTCAGTTCAGCTACCCAGATAACTTGAAATTCGATTAACGTACTCAAATAAGTGTCATGCAACTTATTAAATTTATTTTAAAAATCAATAAAAAAAAGGAAACATAAAAATCGAATCTTTACCCTGATAAAAAAAACACGAAATATATTTAATTCACAGAGATTTGGAACTTGGAAAATGAAGAAGAGGCACAACAGATAAAAAAAAAAACCTGGTGAGATTGAAAGAGCTTGTAGACACGAATTGAAGGACTTGTTTCATGTGAGGTAAACACCGCGAACAGAGAAAGAAACAAAGAACCGCCCAGATAGGCTCACAAATATTGCTCTTGTTTAATAAATAAAATGGCCTCAAGTTTTAAAAATAGTTGAGCTACTAAATAACTCCATGTCTAATTTAATAAGGTTTGGTCTCAAAGCTTGTGAGGTGGCATATATTATTATAATAAATAATGAGTTTAATATTTGTGTTTTTTTTTTTTTTATAACAATATTTGTGTTTTTAAAGGATATAGAACTATGTCATTCTAATCAAAATTATAATATTTTATACAAAGAAAAAAATATGCAAAACGAAAATCAAAAGAAAAAAGTGGGAGATTTTTTTAATTTAAATATTAAATAAAAAACACTCATTTTAACTAAAATGACAATCCTTTAAAAGGATAAATATTTTTCTCATAAATAATATATTTTTATGTCACTAAATTATTAACCACATTTTTAAGCCTATTTTTTTTTTACTATTGTCTATTGATATTCTCTTACCTCTTACTATTGGTCATTTATTTCCTTTCTGGCTCATTTACAGAATTTGATGTATTTATAATCTTAATATTTGAAAGTATATGAATTTAAAAAAAAAATATTTTTTAATTATAAATGAGTCAAGTCAAACCCGAGTCAAGCTTTTAATTTTTTATAAACAAGCTGAGTTAAACTTATAATTTAACTCGTACAAGTTAATTGGCCAAATCAAACTCAAAATATTTTTCTTCTTTTCATTCATAAATTTTTTAATTCAAAACCGGAATCCTCAACTACATAATCCAAGTCAATTGCTTTTTTTTTTTTTTTTTTTTATACATAAATTGTTTTTTTTAGTTTCTAACCATTAAAAGTTGTGCATTTTAGATTTTAATTAGTTTCGCTCGTGATTCGTCCTCATTCATTGTGATATGTACCAAAACCATTATCAAGTATCTTTTCTCTTTAGTTATATTTATATTACTCAACTTTGTCAATCCGATTTTGGGTAAGTATAACTATAAAAAGAACAAAACGTTAATCAAATACAATATCAACACTTAGAAATTATATTATTATTGACTAAGAAATTGATTAATGGATTCGAATATTATTGTCTAGTATTGATCCTAAGGATCGAAGTGCATCGCCATTTCCCACTTTCACTTGAATGGTGGAATTGCTATCATTGATAGCATAAGTCATGAGCCCTACGTTCCACAATGAAATTTGGGGTGCTCCCATTATGAATGAAGACATGCAAATGGTGACCATTAATGGATCCAGTGATTATAAAAAGCTTGCAGGAAACTAATCTCAATTGGGGAACGGTTGGCAAGAAATGGTTCATTCGATGGATTCGGTCCCTACTAGGTGAAGAAAAGTGTGGAATTACCTTTGCAGTGACAATGTAGCGATTCCAATCTAGAAGATGAAATAGGAGCGGGAAAATAGAGAGAGGGAAAAAAAAGGGAAGTTTTGGAATTTTCTCATATATTTCAATATTAAAACACACTAACTATATTTACAAAAAAAAAAAAACACACTAACTATTTATAGTCCAACAATATGTAATGTAGAAGCTGAATTGAAAATAATATGGATACTAAATGATTTGTCGGAGGAGAGATGAGTGAAGAGAGAGAAACCGACAAGGAGGCGAGAGATGTTATGGCGGAGGAGAAAGATCTTCTCCATCGAAGCACAAAAAAACCTAAAGGCCCTGCTATGGAAGATCAACCTATGGATGATCACATGGCAGAGGAGGATATCCAGGTGAATGTGACTAGCAACGGGAAAAAGAAGAAGGAGGAGTTAGGTGATTCATCTAACAGGAAGTTGGTGTCATATAAAGATTCTCTTCTTGGTTTTAATGGAGGACCCCATGTTACTGATAGCGATGAGGAAGATTGGGTAGAAAAACAATGTAAGGAAAAGGACGAAGAAGAAGGCGATGAGGTCTTTGTTACGGTTGATGGTGAGGAGGATCCTCTTTGCACAATGTACTCTTTTCCAAAAGCCTTGCATTTAGAAGGTTGCAGACCTTGGAGACAGGCAGTGATTGTGAAACTTCTGGGGAAGAAAGTTGGAGTTAGATTCTTACTCAATCGTTTACTGAGAATGTGGAATATCTCAGGCACATATGAGTTCATTGATCTGGAGAATGACTACTTTTTGTTCCGATTTTCCAATAAGAATGATTACTCTCATGTTTTGGAGGATGGTCCTTGGATCATAGCTGATCATTATGTGGTAGTTCAACGGTGGCGTCCATTTTTTAATCCTTATGATGATGAGATCAGAAAGCTAGCAGTTTGGATTCGTATTCCAGGACTTCCTATTGAATTCTATACCTCTCATCATTTGTGGAATCTAGGTAGTATTTTTGGTCGCACATTGAAGATTGATAGGAACTCTATCAGGAAACGTGATTCTGGTGAAGGTGATATTACAGAGAGAGCAAAGTTTGCTAGAATTTGTGTCGAAGTTGATCTTAGGAAAAGCTTTTTGTCCAAATTTCGGATTGCTGATCGTATCTTCCACGTTGGATATGAGGGTCTCCACTTAGTCTGTTTTGCTTGTGGAAAGTATGGGCATAGAAGGGATCAGTGTTCCCATAGTAATCTTCAACAAGATATTACGGCTTATTCTCCTGAAGTTTCTGACTCGGTGGTGCATAAGCAGCCAGAAAAAGATTCTGTTCCGGCGAAGGAGGAACCGTTTGGGAATTGGATGCTGGTGCAGCGTAACCGTCGACCAAGGAGCATAGCACAATCAAAGGAGGAATCAAGGAGCATAGCACAATCAAAGGAGGAATCATTACCATCGGGTAGGAGACAAGTTGGCGTTGTTAATGTTAGTATATGGATGTCCTAGAGACAATCTTTTGATTAGATTAGGACATAAGTGGACCTTTGTATTGTCGCAAATAAATAAAAGCATTATTTATCCTGTTTCATATTTTGTCTCGATATTACTGTTAATATTATATATGAGTAACTGGATAAACCCCTTGGAATAAAATAGGTATCTCTTGAGTATCTGTGATGAGATCACGATCATGAGGATTCAAGGATACTGGATGTTTATTCATAATTTTATGTTACTAGTCTAGAGACACTGAGAATGGGGAACAGCAATCTCGGGTAAGACTAGCACGACTTATCTACTTGTATTCGGATACAAGGTAAAGACCTCGTGAGCTACAGATATGGAGATGTCTTAGCTAAAGTTGTGGGTGGATCTATAAGGGTATAGCTCGCACTGAACAGACCCACAAAAGAGACTCTATGAGGAAATCTCACAGAGAGTATCATTAGAGTAGTCTCTTTATATTTGGGTATGTCTTTCCTTATACCATAAGTTATTGCATAGACTGTTTTCTAGAAGGCATGCTTTGACTGTATACCTCGTCTGCCTGAAACATGGAGACTCATAGGTATACTGTTGGGCTTGTCCTGAAAGAGCACAGGGCTAGGGTGATAAGCTGAAGGAATTCGTCAAATCTCTGTGAGAGATTAGGTTATCTGTAAACCGGAGAAATCGGGATGACATTTACAGGGACTCGGAAATCTATGCATAGTAAAAGAGATCATGAGATGATCTGCCTTTAGAGTCAGTAAATTGAAGATTCCCTATTTCGAATAAAGCTTACCCTAAATCGCAAGGGTTGATACGTTTCCTTACCCTAGGTTTTATGGGAAGGTAACCGAGACGAAAGGAAATACATACGGCAACCAAATATGTGTAATAGGATGATTATGTCATTAACCTAACTAGCTCTGGGGCAACAAAACATTGCTAGTGCTCTGTGTTGTCATTAGATGGGTTGTGGGCTTATTGGGCCCAAGCTCATTTATGTCAGTGGCTATGTTGGGGCTAATGGGTCACACACTAACACCTTATTGTCATGACAATATAGCATTAAGGGTATTGGGCCTAATAATGGTTGTTAGCCCAAGAAGAAGTTTGGAAGCCCACCAAAAGGGAAAAAGGGCGCATGGTTAGTTAATGGGCTTGGATGGTCCAAGACATTACTAATTAATTTAATTTGAATTTTGAATTTGAAATTTGAAATTTGAATTTTGAAATTTGAATTTTGAATTTGAATTTTGAAATTCGAATTTTGAATTTTGAATTTGAAATTTGAAATTTGAAATTTGAAATTTTGAATTTTGAATTTGAAATTTGAATTTGAATTTGGAATTTAAATATTTGAACGTTTGAATTCAAATGTTTGAATTCGAATTTGAATTGGCTATGAAAAGTTGTTTCATAACAAAAGGATAAGATAAGATCTTGTTGGAACAAATCCCAAATATCAAGAGAAGATCTTTGAGAATCTTCTAGTGAGGATATGGGGCGCTGATTTTGGCATCTGATGATGGTCATAAGATCAACCAAATGAGCTCCAGTCAGATTTGGTTTGTTGAGAGAATAAGTGAGACAGTTGGTTCAAGTTTGAATGCTTCTGCTCAACGTATCTGAACTGTTATGAGGCCAAGTGGGGCGCACCATATGGCTGGCCATATGATGGTTGTTGAGTTAGATTCTTGTTGAGATATTCACTTGATATCATGAGGATGTGAGAGGAGGTTGTTGACAAGATTTGAATTTTGCAACAACTCCACTCATCCCCCTAGTGTGCGCGACATAGGGCTTTATTTAAGTGAAGAAAATCTGATCTTAATATTTAATTCTCTCATCTCCTTGTGGGTTCCTTTTGTCAGGTTTTTCTTAAGAGAGTTTTGAAATAACCTAGCCTTTTTCAAAGTAAAACCATGCGCCACTTTTGTGTCTATTATTGCTGAATATTCACTCTTCTAAACACCTTGACCTAGCCTCCTCCTTCACACATTGGGCGCATAGCTTGTCTCCATTGGTGTTTTCGTTGGTGGCCTTGAAGAAGAGTTCTTCCGTCTTGACAAAGGGTGGTGTGGATCAACATTAGAGGGCTTGCATCTTCAAGCCTCATCTTGATCATCCTCAAGTTTTGGAAAGCAAACAAGGTAACATCCATGCCCTAAAGCATGTTTCTTGATATGGTATGTGTTATTCCGCTCGAAAAATTTTGTTTTTCCCTCTCACATGCCTCGACCTTCAAGGTCAGTTTCTTTCAAGTGGTATCAGAGCCCGGTTGCTTTACCATCGGCGGGTGATGGTACCTTGTTTGTAAAAACTTGTTCTTTACGGTCAAAATTCTTTAAAGAATTAAAACTTGAATCATAGCATATGGATTTCGAAATACTATGCTTTAAATCGTTAAAGTTTTTATTTTATGAACATGTTAATGTGATTGCTATGTTCATATGTCTGTATGTGATCATGGTTTTGTTTCTTTTCTTTGTGAAAGTTTTAAAAGAAACACCTTTTGAAAGGGATAAAATCGGCCATGAGGGGTACTATGAGTACCTTGATTGTTTTCTTAATTTTCGCTGTGAATTGTTCCATGAGAAAGACATGAAATTTTGTTAAAAAATTTAATCATATATGTGATATGTGATTCGGCCATACCATGTGTGGTGTCTGCATGTGTGGTTTAATTTTGTGTTCTTTGAGAAAGAGTCATCAAAATTTAAATTATATTAATTGTTATATAATTCGGCCATTAAGAAAATTTGAATCATGATTCTTGTGTTGATATTTTAAATGTTAAAATGATCTGACGTATGGATGAACATGTTATATAATATGTGATATTATGTGCTTGCAAGTTATTTGTATTTTCAGGTACAAATTGGAAGGGGATGGTCATGGTGCCCGAGTTTAAATTTCAAATTTTATATTTTAAATTAAAGGTGTAATTTTGTTCGATTTGAATTAAAATGTAATTTTGAATTTTAAATTTTGTATTTGTCCCTCCAAAGATGTTTTGGAGTTTCTTCAATTATATGTAATTAGAGAAATAGGCTAGTGGCGTTTAGACGACAAGGAGCCATGGCTTGAGAAGCGGAAGGACGAATGCACGAGCACCATGACCGTCTCAAATAAAACTGTTTTATTCGCATGTATGCTTTTATGTTTTAAACGACTAGTATGCATGAATTGGACAAAGCGCGCTTGTATGTATTATTATGCACGTCCAATCACGACTAGTGTAATCCGATAGACGTTTGACATAGGATACGACTAGCATGATAATAATATAAATGCGTTTGATGAGACCTAATAAAACCCTAAATAAAAGGAACCCTTAAAAGGAATAAATTATTAAGCATATGATTACCTCCCACCACCAATATTACTCGAACCTCCTCTACATAGTGGTGCTCCACAACTCAGTTGGGACCCACTGTTTCGTTGAGTAAGAGTAGTATTAGAAGTGTTAGACACTTAGGGTGCTGGTTAATACTTAACTGAGACATAAGTTGCTCAGCCGAGCTTATGTGCTTAGGGTAATAATGCTAGGTTGGTTGCATGAGATGCACCACTAAGTGACAAGGAGTTGTCAACCTAATGTTAAGAGAGGGTATGAGATACTGTTGATGAGGATCAACCCATTATTTAAATTAATCTTGCGGTCTCAGACGGGGGTTAAAATAAATAATCGCACTCTTATTCCCACTAAGGTAAAATCTAAAAGTAGATAAACCCTAAGTCAAATGGTAAGGGTCATTGACTTAGATAAAATAGTGGGAGGGGCAAATTATTTAAAGTCTTTAATAATTTGTTACACGACAATATATATTAATTAATCTATCTTTACATTTTCAGTTTTTAGTATGACTAATTCACTGTCACTGCGCTCAATACTCGATACGAACAAACTGACCGGTCCTAATTTTATGGACTGGTATCGGAACGTCAGAAATGTTCTGCGGGCCGAAAAAGTTGCTTATGTCCTTGACACTGCTTTACCTATTGCGCCTAAGGAAGGGGAAGATGGGTTCATGAAATTTGATTTCGAGGCCCACAAGCAACACATGGATGATAATGTGTTGGCTTGTTGCATCATGCTGGCATCCATGTCGCCTGAACTGCGTAAACAGCACGAGCATATGGATGCCCCCTCTATTATCCTGCATCTCAGGGAGTTGTATGATATTAAAGGCAGACATGAGAGGTATGAGACCTTTAGGGAATTTTTCCTATGCAAGATGACTGAAGGCATGTGTTTTAACCGCCATGTACTGAAGATGATAGCGCTCATTGAGAAGCTAGAGGGTCTAGGGTTCACAATGGATGCTGAATTAATTAATGACTTAGTTCTATCATCACTTCCTCCTTCTTTTAGTGAATTCATAATGAATTACAACATGCATGGGATGCTTGTGAGCTTGCCAGAGTTGTTAAGTATGTTAACAACTGCTGAAATGTCTATCAAGAAAGATGAGACACAAGCTCTTCTGATTGGTGAGCCTAAAAAGGCCAAGGGTATGGGCAAGGAGCCTGCAAAAAGCAACTCCCTTAAACCCAAAGGAAAATCCAATAAGAAAAAGGGCAAAGAGAAAGGTAAGAGTGCACCCAAGGACAAAAGCGATGTTGTATGCTTCCATTGTGGCAAGAATGGCCATTGGAAAAGGAATTGTCCAGACTACCTGAAGAGTGTGAAGAAGCATGGTGATGCTTCTACCTCAGGTATTTACATGATTGAGATAAATTATTCTTGTGCTAATCTGACTTCATGGGTATTGGATACCGGTTGTGGTTCTTATAATCTGCAATGTGATTGCAGGTGCTTAGGAGCCCTAGAAGATTGGAGAAGAACGAGGTGGACCTCCGCGTTGGTGATGGAGCAAGAGTTGCTGCTCATGCTGGTGGAGATACCGACCTTATTAGCCAACGGGCCTCTTATTACATTTTAATAATTGTCTTTATGTTCCCGCCATTTCTAGAAATATTATTTCTATTTCTTGTTTAGAACAATATGGTTTTGCTTTCACTATTAGGGACGATACATTTTCTATCATTTTGAATAATATTATTTTTGGTACTGCTTCTTTAATAAATGGCTTGTATGTTTTGGAAATGGGAACTGAAGTGCTCAATATAGATGTGAAATGACCTAGGATAGATAATCAATCCTATCTTTGGCACTATAGACTAGGGCACATAAATGAAACAAGATTGTCTAGGATGCATAGAGATGGATACCTAGATTCCAAGGATTTGGAATCCTATGGACAATGTGAATCTTATCTAGCTGGGAAAATGATTCGTCAAAAGCCCAATGGGCTTGAGATTCATAGGGCTAGTGAGTTATTAGAACTCATTCACTCTGATGTATGTGGCCCAATGTCTATTGAGGTTAGAGGAGGATACTCCTATTTCATTACCTTTACTGATGAAGTAGAGAAACAGTGTGGCAAGATGATTAAGTCATTGCAATCAGATCATGGTGGTGAAATCTGAGCCATGAGTTTCAGGATTATATAAGAGAAAATGGAATTCTCTCACAGTTTACTGCACTTTACACACCACACCAAAATGGTGTCTTTGAAAAGAGAAACAAGACCTTGTTAGACATGGTTAGGTCTATGATGAGTGAGACTCAACTTCCAAAAATCATTTTGGGGATATGCCTTAGACACAGCGGCATACCTTCTAAATAGGGTACCGTCTAAATCTGTTTAGACTACACCATATAAGATATGGAACGATAAGAGACCCAACCTGAGTTACCTCAGGGTATGGGGATCGCTGGCTTATGTCAAAGCGTTGGCATCAGACAAGCTTAGTGCTGAGAGTACTAAATGTCTATTTGTGGGGTATCCCAAGGTTCTAAGGGATACTGCTTTTACTCCAAGAATGAACATAAGGTGTTTGTGTCCAGGAATGCTGAGTTCCTTGAGAAGGATTTGATCTCTCAAGGAGCCAGTGGGAGTAAGATTGATCTTGAAGAAGTACAAGAACCATAAGAACAGATTGAGGAACCTGAGTCTGCTCCGCAGGCGACGTTCTCCAATGGAGAAGTAAACACACAACTCCGTAGATGTACGAGGGTCATCCATCCACCTGAGAGGTATGGGTTTGTGATTGAGAATCAGCAAACCGTCGAGGATGATGAACTAAGTAACTACGAAGAGGCAGTCAAGGATGTTGACTCTTCTAGATGGCTCGAAGCCATGTAATCTGAAATGGATTCGATGTATCAAAACAAGGTATGGACCTTGGTTCCTAAACCGCAAGGAATAGTTTCTATCGGTAACAAATAGGTCCTTAAAAGAAAGACTGATGCAGATGGCAACATTCAGACCTACAAAGCTAGGTTGGTGCCGAAAGAGTATCGTCAAAGACAAGGAGTTGAATATGATGAGACTTTCTCACCAGTTGCCATGATCAAATCTATTAGGATCATGCTTACAATAGTAGCAGGCATCAAGGAGTTGGAATATTCGTTTTGATGAAATCGTTAAGAGTAACAGTTTTATCAAGAACAAGGATGAACCTTGTGTTTACAAGAAGGTTAGTGGGAGTAATGTCGTCTTCCTGGTACTTTATGTAGATGACATATTGTTAATAGGAAATGACATCCCCACATTACAAATAACGAAAGAGTGGCTTTCAAAAAGCTTTACCATTAAGGATTTGGGAGAAACAGCCTTTATACTTGATATAAAGATCTATAGAGATAGATCCAATAGGCTGCTGGGTTTATCTTAATCCACGTATGTTGACAAGATGCTAAAGAGGTTTAGCATGGAAGGGTCGAAAAAGGGTTTTCTTCCCGTCAGTCATAGGGTACATATTTCAAAGGCTATGTGTCCTAAGTCACATCCTGAGAAGGATCGCATGAGTGGAATTCCATACGCTTCGGCTATTGGATCCATCATGTATGCTATGATATGTACGAGACCAGATGTCTAATATGCTTTAAGCATTACGACCAGATACCAGTCTAACCCTGGAGAGGGTCACTGGACAGCAGTCAAGACCATCCTTAAGTACTTAAGAAGAACTAAGGATGCGTTTCTGGTCTATGGTGGGGTTGATGAGCTTTCAGTGAAAGGGTTCACTGATGCCAGCTTTCAGAGTGACAAAGATGACTGTAAGTCACAATCAGTGTTCGTGTTCACCTTAAATGGTGGGGCAGTATCTTGGAAGAGTTCCAAGCAGGAGACAACAACAGATTCAATGACAGAAGCTGAATACATAGCTGCTTCAGAAGCGGCTAAGGAGGCTGTGTGGATCAAGAAGTTCATATCTGAACTAAGGGTGGTTCCAAGCGTAGATGAGCCCATACAGTAGCTTTACGAAAGCACTGGAGCCATTGCGCAGTCAAAGGAACCTAGGTCTCATCAAAGATCTAAACACGTGCTCCGCAGATATCACCTGATTAGAGTAATCATTGATAGGATGGATGTAAAGATGGATTATGTTCCCACATATGATAACCTAGTTGATTCTCTGACAAAGGATGTTTCTCAGAGAAAACATGATAGTCATTATGAGGCTTTGGGTATACGACTTAGGTCAGATTGGCTCTAGGCCAAGTGGGAGCTTGTTAGTATATGGATGTCCTAGAGACAATCTTTTGATTAGATTAGGACATAAGTGGACCTTTGTATTGTCGCAAATAAATAAAAGTATTCTTTATCCTGTTTCATATTTTGTCTCGATATTACTGTTAATATTATATATGAGTAACTGGATAAACCCCTTGGAATAAAATAGGTATCTCTTGAGTATCTGTGATGAGATCACGATCATGAGGATTCAAGGATACTGGATTTATCTACTTGTATTTGGATACAAGGTAAAGACCTCATGAGCTATAGATATGGAGATGTCTTAGCTAAAGTCGTGGGTGGATCTATAAGGGTATAACTCGCACTGAACAGACCCACAAAAAAGA